>NC_071097.1:21169235-21523302 GCF_027358695.1 Spea bombifrons | reverse complement strand
GATACATTGTATGAGCTCAAGCTGCTGATCGCGGAGAGGATGTAGACACGCCACTCAGATGATTGGTTAGCAGGCCGGTAGAAACATTGTATACTATTAATGAAACTAAACAGGAAATAGCTCTTTACACTAAAGTACGATGGGCAGTACTATCGCTTCCACTCAGGTTACTTTTTTTCTTGGCACTAATCAAAAGTGCTACAATGATATACATAGGACAACCATTATGTCTAAAGTTTTGAATATAATTTCTTGGTTCTGAAATCTATTTGGACCTTTTTATTTGCATTTGATACTAAGAATGTTCTGGATACTACCCTTGAAGGGAGGAAAACCCTAGAACCATCAATAGTTTGGTGAAGGGTATGGTTGAAGTTCAAGCCTTGAAGGATGCAAAATGGCCTGGAATTCCATAAATATATCCTTGCTTGGGATCAAGTGATTAGACGTTTAAACCTTGATTCATCTGTCTGTAAAATATTGCTTATCTGTGACCTTTGATGCCTGAATTTTGACTTAACTGTACTGTGAGAAGATACTCAACCAAGAACCTTTAAGTGGACACAACATGAATGGACACAGGGATGTGCTCAAAAAATAATCTATTAAAGGCCCTACTACAAGAGCTAAACCCAATCATGTATTCCATGGCCTACTAGAATGTAACTTAAAAAGCCCTGAATGTGGTAGATTGGGGGAGTTTCTCATCCTGTCTTTAGATAAAATTATTTTATAACAGAAGAATTTTTCTTTTGTGCCTTTTTAAGAGGAAAGAGAACGGTCAAGTTAATGCTTAAAAAAGCATCTGGTACTTGAGTGGTTTTCTATATGTTTCTTTCTCCTCCGAAATAGCTTACTTTTCTAAAACAAACTGCCTAAGTACAGTCACGGAATGTAATCTTTGTGAAGGGAGAGATTTTCAAGACTCAGAGGATTCATTGACAGACAACATCCTCTTAGTAACATTCTGGCATCTCATCTTCTTTGTGTTTTCATTTACTAAGTTCATTGTTTGTAGTATGTAAGCTTTGTTGAGGATAGTGTACGTGTAAAATACAACGGCACTTTTTTAAAATTATAAAATCAGTTTATCCAAAATAAAAAGGTACATCTGAAAAGTTTGGTAAAACCACTAACGGAATGGTATGCAATTATACACTGGCCTGTGTTAGGGGGGGGGAATATCTATTCAGAGTTGTGATTTCTTTCATAGCATTTAAAAATAGAAATATATATATTTTTAAAGCATAAATTTTAGTAATCTGTTTTTTTTAATTGTATATTTGTCAACTTCAACTACCACCTATGTGACAGCAGTCATACTGGTATCTGACCCTGCTCAAGGGGCAAAAATAAAAACTAGGAAGCTGAAGTGACATACGGTATTTTCCAAAATGTTTACCTCTCCTGAAATTTCAAAGCAAATGTATGTGTATATATGTATAAAATCTCACTGCCTGAATGTTAAAGGGAGAATTTCACTGCCAATTATGATTTTTAATTATAAATCCCAGTTTAAATCTCAGACAATGCTTATTAGGTGCAGTACAACCACGTTAATTCATTGTTGAGCCACTGTAACAATGAATATGTAACGCAGCTTGGAAATGGAAGGTGAATTTTAGAGTGTTCATCTGGAAACTATTATTTACCTTTTTTGATTTTTATTTTTTTTTTTTATCTTTTTTTCACACTCAGTCAATATGAAGTTCTTGGTGAAGTATGTAATATATGCATGAACTGTATCTGCTAAATACACTTTAACACTGTTTTGAAACAATATGTACCTCTATAGTTCTACACAAACCAATTGCTATGGCAAGAAACGACCACCCCTAGGTGAAAGAATATACCTGTGGAATCAATAAATGCAGATTGTATACCGGAGCAGAATTTATCTTATGTCAAAAGCCAACCATACACTGCCAATAATGCAGGGCGGCATCCTCCATATTCAAAACCCTTTTCGCATTTCAAGATTGCGGCTTTCAAGGTTGAAATCCAACATTTGCCTTTTAAAATTTTCAGTTCATCTTAAACTGCAATGTATGTATTTATTTACTACTTCGGCCTGCTACGGGATCCTTGTATTTTACCTCATTAGACATTTTTCCCCTTCACCAGAGGGAACCGCAAGGAAGGCTTTATTAATCTTTGTCAATTTCTAATATAAAAGATGTTTTAAACAATATTCATGATTAAAAATTAATGTCTCCACACTTTTGTTTTTACATTTATTTTTACTTGGGGATTCCGATGTCGCTTCTGGATACAGAATAATTGAATGTAATTGATTTTATGGATTGTATTTGTGTTCACTGTTACTGAAACCTAAACGCCATCAAAATTCTATATATGATTATTAGTAAAACAAAATTCTGTTATTGTATATCTATCTAGCCTGCTATTCAGTTGCTTTCTTGTTTTCTGCTTAATAAACTGAAGGTCTCCTTTGCTCCCACCTTTTATTTCCTTGTGGATCTTGGTCTCGCTGTCTTTCAATGTACATATTGAGTCATTTACGAACTTTCCTTTGGGGAACGCATTTTTTATGCAAACATATGTAGATATAGGCACTACTTAATAAAGACTCTCTGAGGTCCCTGTTATTTCCCTGCTTTGGTTTCATGTCTTTTAGACGTGCAGGGTGAGCAAAGTCGCTTTGGGTGAAATTTACCTTTATTTTTTGATGCTTTCAATGTATTTTTATTTATTTTTCAGGCTGGTGTTCCCAAATGAGGCGGTCCCTGACACCTTTTGGACTCTCCTTTCATTATAGAAATTTTTAAGAAACAAGGTTCCCCCAGAGTCAGGATGGTCAAAGAGGTGCAGCAGTAGTAGGGCACTTGGCCTAAACCGGCAGACACTGGCAGATGATAGGAACATGCTGACTCTTGCATCAGCACTAAATGTCCCCGATATCATATATTATACATATATTTATCAATGAAGAATAATAGATGATGTGATAGAAAGATAATAAAAACAATTAACTTGTCCACAAATTACAGGTTTGGCTGGTAGCATAAATCGCCAACTGTGTCAAATCCACTTGGGAACAGGGGAAAAAATGTCTGTTGCAGTCCCTGTGATACAGTACAGTAGCCACTACACCTTCTCCAGTCCATTCTACAACAGTACATTTTCTGCACCAAAAAAACTATTAACATGCAGTGTGGTAGATGAGTAATGAGCATTAACTCTTAACCGTCAACTCATGATTAATGTATAGCAATTTCTCAAACCCATGACTGACTAGTAGCCCAATACTTCACTTATCAGAGAAGCTGCTGGTATCCATCAGAGGTGAAAATGGATTGATAATTTCCTTCTACATTATTTCTGCAACACTCATGAAATTATTCCTTAGCGCAGTGTGGAATTTAGTCTTCAGCCTTCATATCTACCCATAAAAGTGTGATCACAAAATATAGAAAAGTTATTAAGATGCCTTATGGTCTGGCTCTGAAAGGAACATATTTTTGTCTTGCCAAGGGGTAAGCGGTTTCTTATCCTAAGTGTGCCCATGTCTGAAACAGTAATTTATTTCACAAAAATACATGTACACATAACCCACCAAGTATCCAGAAAGAATGTAGGCCTAGCAATTTAATACAACAAGATGGGCAAAAGGTGTTCAGTGTTGCACAAGCAGTACTTTTGCACAGAAAATGTAACTCCTCCCCCAGCTACCTCTACTAAAAGCGGGGTCATACTGCAATATGCTTCTTGCACGCGCTCAGTAGAACTGTCATTCTAGGAGTCAATGGATGCTGAGCTCCATCTGAAATGAATAGCAACACACCATCACATGCTGAACAATTACGTTTTGTTGTCATAGGTGTGATTGGCTCCTGCTTTAGAGATTCAGGACAGGCATCCTGATGGATTCCAATAACTACAGAATGCATATCCTTCATCTTGCTTCCAGTAAAATGCTTTGGAGTCTATACAAAATTTGAGGACTGGACTGTTCCTTTAAAAATAGCCACATTGGTCAGTTTTACAATTCTGTGATATATATATAATAGCAAATAGTTAATTTTAGAATATTTTATCCCTAGCCATTGAAATACCAAAGATCCACATAACACATTCTTCAGCTCTCTTTCACTGTAATAGATTTTTTTTTCTCTCCAAATATGAAAAAAAGGACAATAAATTGAATGATGATTTGCTCCTGAATCATAATTTCTCGAAGTATCCCTTCTTACAAAATGATTTCACATGGAAAGTTACATCTGCCAATGCCATTTGCTATTCAGTGCTATACACATTATGCTAAGGAGACGTTTACAGTGCTGACGTAAATGCCATGCACGCTTCCATAAAGATTTCATTGTATTTCAGAAATTGTTGTCCTTTCAGCTAAGGCGCTACAAAGTTTGCATGTCTGAAGTCTGTATGAGATGATGGCCTTTCAAATGAATCTTTATTCAATTATATCGCTTTTTCTATCTGTAATGTAAGCAAGCATCTGGTCCTTTGAATGCAAGCACTTGTTTAATTTCTTTCTCAAACATTCAATGTCCATGTTACGCTTATTAACCCTTTAAGGGACAGTTGGGTGTGTGTTGGACACATTGTACTTGCCTTTTAGGCTAACTCAGTTAATGTTTAATGCAATAAAGTGTTGGTTTTACATTCTATGCATACGCGTACTGTGCGTAACTGATCTTTTTGAAGTTTTAGAGTTCTTTTCTTTTCTCTGTTTGCACTGAATTGCTGAACAGAGCTTCATAATTGATCAGTTATTCGTATTTTTGAGAAGTGCTGCCTGAATTTTTCAGTGAACAGAAAATATGCCTGCAGATAGCCTGTTTATATGCCACTAGGTCCATTTGAAGAAGAGGCCTCTGAGGTACCCAAGGTTTATGTAACGTTACATTTTTTATATTTATCTGCCTAAAACAGTGTATTAAACTTGACTAAAGAGAAAATATTTTGTTAACCAAAAAGAGGTTAAAAAGGCAGATAGAATGTCATTTATTCTGTACCTTCTATTCAACTTTTAGATTCGTACGAATTGCAAATTTATTGAATTTTAGCAAATTTGGGAAATTCATATGAAGCCACAAAATGAGGCTAGACCCCCCCCCCCCCACAAAGCAGACAGAAACAAAATTCATGGGCCCTTTCAGCCATACTCTTTCACATAAATGTTTCGCTACCTTCTCTTCTGACCACCTCCCCTTTTGCCAACCCCTTCTGCATCCACACCTTCTTGTTCTTCATCTTCTATAAGCTCTCTTGCATCTTCTTTCTTTTATCTTTTCTCTTCTATCTTCGTCAGCATCTCTGTGTGAATGGTAGCTCTTTCCGGTTATGTTTTTTCCCCAATCCTCCATTTGGGGGAGAGGACGTCACCGGAAGCGTCATCATTTTGGTGGTAGTTCATTCCAGGTTACGTCTGCAGAAATGCGGATGAAGATAAAAAATAAAGGAGAGAAGATGAGTGAATTAAAAATGCCCCCCCCCATTTTTGTCCAAACCGAATGGGCAGGGAACTAAATTTGTTGCCTGAAAATGAATGTGCCAAAAACAAATATTTTGCAAATTTGCACGTCTACTTTCTATAATATTAGTATATTAGATTTTACTCTGTAATCATTTTCTTAAAATACTATACTACAACTGAATGATTGTGCAGTTCTTTTTTTAAAAGTGACATTTTGAATGGAGAAGAAAAGTTATGCTCTGTATGTGTCATTATTGTGTGAGAAAAGTTTCACTATTTTAAAGACTCTGTTATGGCTTTTAGGGCTACAGAACAGTTAAACCAGACGTTAACAGCTCATTAAAAACAGGGACATCAATGGAGGAATGAAAGATTGTGGGACATGGATGTACACCAAAAAAGTTCCAGAAACGGCAAATGATTATCCCGGAACAAGGGGTAGGACGTAGCCAGAAGGAAAGTGAGCATGCATGGGGATAACAGCTGGATAGGCCTAGCACTTCCCATCTACACCAAAAGTGTAAAGTGCTCAGGGGCCCAGAGGGTCTTAATCTGGCGCTGAATAACCCACCTGCATCAGTGCCATTCCACCCATCACTGCAGATGTCCATATAGAGGGATCTGGGTCCCAAAAATAGACTGACCCGCTAAAAAAGGGATTTTTTGGATTTTGAGAGCGAAATCAGCCACACATGTACTTTAATAATTAAATTACTTTGCCTAGAAATGTGCTATTTTCTTGAAACACAATACTTTTCCATATCTTTAAACCTAAAATCCCCATATGAAAGACCTTCCAGAGATTGCATAGTGGCAATCAATCAAAAACCTCCTCTGTTCTAGGCACATAACAAGAATTTTAGCAGGGAAGCCAACTGCACCTAATGCATTTCGCCGTGACGCTTCTTCAGAGGCAAGAATAGAACTAAAATAAGCAATGTCCTCTTATAGGAGCAGAAAAGAACGAGCAGCTGCCCTGTTGAAGCTTAGTAGTCCCTGCCAGTCAGTAGTTAGGCAGCCGCTCACATGCACTGAACCATTAGAGAGAGAAGCAGCCAGCGTGTGTGTACTGGTTAAATTGGTTAACCAAACCTTGCCCATACAATATATTATTCATTTCTTATGCTCATAAAGAACAAGCAGTAATATGAATCATAGCTGTTTGTCCTCAGGCGTGAATCGGATACAGCCAATTGCCCTTTAATACTGAAACAGTATAGATTTCCCCTAGGGAATGAAATGGTTAAGTAACAATAGAAATTTGGGCAGCTTGAATTGCCTCTTTAACAACAGAAATGCAATGGCTGGTTTAAAAGCAAATCAATTTGATTTAACAAGTGTAAGTGTAGGCGTGCAAATTAGAAAGTAGCGGGACGCGTAAGCCCCCCTCTACTACCACAGTTCGGTTCCCTTTAACACAATAAAGGTTCTGTGAGTCCAAGGATAAATGTTTGCAGTAATAACCACATTTCTTACTCGTTTGCAATTCTCTGCTTTTTTTTTTCTACTGCATGAACACAAGATTTGCTTTTGAGCCACATGTTTATTATTCAAGTGCGGCAATCATATGTGCCGAAACATTTCCTCACCATGATATCATCGGCAAAAAATAATCCTAATTTGCTCTGGACGTGCATGTTGCTATACTTCCTTTTTTTCCGTAAAGGTATTGTGTTTAACCCCTCAAGGACAATGGGCGGTCCCAAAGCCCACTGGAAACAATGCATTTTGAGCCCGTACATGTACGGGCTTTGTCATTAAGGGGTTAACAGCCTAATTACAGTTAATTTGAAGCTAGTATGAAGTCACAAAATCTCCAGTGTGCCTTATGATTTTTTTTTTGCTCACAATTAAAGAAAGTATATCATTACTGCTTCCTTTTTTTTTTCAAATGCAAAAACGTAGTTAATTGCCTTCATCCCTGCTATGTATTTTGTCGTAAAAACCGCTCTAATGAAAGAGTTTGAGGGTGGCAGGTTTGTGTTTTATACATGGAACATAAAAGCGTGTTGTATAATGAATGTATCGCCACAAGACTCCATAACTGCTCTGGAAGTGAGTGAGTCTTTGAGACATTCAGTGACGACTACCCATTTATACAGTATGACATTGGGCTGTCATTGGATGTAATTTACATTTCTGTTTCTTGAATTTTTGGAGTCATATTATTATTATTATTTACTGTTGTATATAGCGCCATCAGATTCTGCAGCACTGTACAAAGGGTACACAGGACATAACAATACGTATGAAACATAACGAGATGATGTACAGAAACAACAGGTGAGGAATATTATTCCACAACAAAGGAGTTGCTTTTAGGCTTTACAGCGGAGTAGCAGCTGGAGCAAGAGTAAACCATCTTGATGAAGAATGACTGAGTCATACAATTAACATTTTACAGTGCAAGTATTTATATGAGGACATTTTGACCAAGTTCTGTTTGTTTGTTTGTTTGGTTTGTATATTATATGCACTGGATTTTTTCCTTCTTGGGCTTAGAATAGACTTTTAATTTTTTTTTTTTTTTTTTTAATGAAATTTGCTAATTCTGTGCGTTGGATCTCCTGTAACGTGGAAGGCCCCCGATGAAACAAAAAGGAATGGCAAAATGTCTGATTCCTTAATTTGCTTTGGTGTCATTTCAACCTGTTTTGGCACTGTTTGATGAGTGGCCTTTTATTTTATCGAAAGCACAAAACAATAAATCATTGATATTGGTGACAAATTAGGCAGGGCACAGGACTGTGCAATATGTGTTGTGTGTTTAAGTTCTTGAAATTGGGAAGTGAGCATGGGTAAGGTGTTTCTAGATATTGGTGGCCGGATATGCCTGCACTGTGCCTTTACTCTGTTTCTGTTGCTGTTGAGGCTCACTCCCCTGCCCTACTCTAGTAGATCAATTCTCATTCTTTTTTTCTAGTATTGGGGATGAATGTGTCTGTCTGCCAGTGCCGACCCTGTGCCCTGCCTCTGCTGCTGCGGCTTAGTCTCCTTCCTTCCTCTGAAGATCAATTCTTGTTCTTTTTTTAATATGGGGAGGGGATTCGGTCTTGTGGTTGGATGCGACTGTCTGTCAATGCCTGCCCTGTGCCCTGCCCCTGTGCTTCAATGCTCTTCCTTACTCTGGGGATCAATTCTTCTTTTGTTTTAATGTGGGGGAGGAGATTCGAATATTGGAGGAAATTTGCTGCTGCAGCTCAAGGTTCTTCCTTATACTGGGGGGTTCAATTCTTGTTCTTTTTCCTTATATTGGGGGTATTCAATCAGTACCATATGGTTGGATGTGTCTGCCCGTGCCTGTGCTACCTCTGCTGATGCAGCTCATCTTCTTCCTTTAAGGGAACAATTCTTTAAATATAATTTGGACGGAAATTTTGTGTCCAGTACCGTGGACAGGTTCTTGACAGTGCCCTACTACAAATACCTCTTTTACCTCTGAGGGATCAATTCATCAAAATGGTCCAATTTGGGGGGGGGGTTGGGGGGTTGGGGGGTTGAGTCAGTATGTAAGTTCAACAAACTCCCTTATGAATGGATGGCGGTCTTCATGCAAAAGGCTATCTGCCAGACGGGGAGGTTGTTCTAACTTCCTACATCAGAAAAGAGGGTCTTATTACTGTGACTTATTGTGTTAGCAGTTTTAATGGTATCTTGAATGTAAACTGCAAGGCTGCATTAATGTGGTAGGAATATACATTATTATTAGATGACATTTTATTTATAGAACCCCAGCAGGTTCAATAGCTCTATTACAACAGAGAGATTAAAAACGAACCAATATATAAACAAACCAATATATAAAATTAACAATAACATTAAAACACGTTACGACATACCGCTGCAGAACAGGCTGTTCTTGCTAGATTGCAATTTATTAGATTGCAGACATCTACTTCAAGTATCAACACATATAAATTCTTTCCAACAATAGTGTTAATTCGTATCTTGGTCTGCTTTGCTCCTTTTGCATAGTAATGTTTACGTTAAATCTGTATGACAGATTATACTGTCTTTTCTCAAGTACTTTACTGTAAACTTCTAGGTAAAGAATCATATAAACTATTATTCTATGTAATTTATAACAAAATGTAGCTATTAGCACATCGAGAGACCTAAAACCTTTAATCCTCATGTCATTGGTTCAAATTCTTCTTGAATGGGCTCCAGTGTCAATGCTTTGAAGTGTCAGACAAACGGGGGCTTTGGTTTCAAGTAACTTCCACATTTTGAAGGCCGTTAAAAAGTACTTCAAAAAGATTTGTACGATTGATTCCTCAAATACAGTAGTTGTAGATCTAATAAAAAAATATCAGAGGAATGGACTGAATAAAGGAAATACTGTATATTTTCTTGGTTTCCAGGATATCTCTGTCACAGTGATTGCCTTGCAGGAAGCGTTTGATGCTATGAAGACTCACATTTAAAATTATTTAAAATCAATTTAAAAGAAAAAATATAGTATTTTTAAATTTTTCAGATAATTGAGTGACTGGGAATGATAATCCAAACAAAGTGCATTTAAATATTTGTTTTTATGTTTTTTCTAGTATTTTTATTTTCAAGAAGATTTGAATTTGTAAAATGTAATATGTTCTGCATGACAGTTCTGATACGGCAGATGCGGTATTGCTGTTTAGCTTAGAAATCCACACATAGACCCTGCAAAAGTCAGCACCTCTTATATATTGGAGAATTACTTAGTAACCATCAAGAAAATGTATATACAATTATGTTTAAGAAATAAGTTTTTTTATTATTATTATTTTTATTATTTTATACAGCACCATCATATTCCGCGGTGCTGTAAATAAAAACCATTATATGGGAAATTCAAATAAAACCAAAAAATGTAGGCAAGTGTTGTCAAATTCTGTATTTTTGTGTTAATGCAGTCTGGTACAACCGTAGACCCTTAATCATCAACCAAGCTGAGAATTGTATCATAATTTCCCTTAACACTTTCCACCAAGCTCACTCATTAACTCACTCATTTTAACTGAATTTTGAATTTAGTAAAAAACAAAAACATACTAAAAATATGTATCCTGCGAGTGGGCTTTGTTTTCTGTGTTTTTATTTTCCAGAGACCATTTGGTTTTAAGTTTATTTTTTTTCTTAAACAGTGGAACCGTGAGTCATAGCTTAATATATTCAGATAAAGATGCCTTCTCAGGAAATCCCCCACAAGAACATTTCAGCTTGCTTCTACACACACACTTCATTACACAATGGTGCACTTATAAGCTATGATATTCACTTGATTATTGCATGGCCTCTGGATAATATTAAAAATGTGTCTCTTCCTATTGTTCCAGCACTGAGATTTGTTTAACCATGGTTAACATTAGTTAAGTGATTGCTACTTAATCTACACTCACTGGCCACTTTATTAGGTACTCCTTGCTAGTACTGAGTTGGACCCCCTTTTGCCTTCAGAACTGCCTCCATTCTTTGTGGCGTACTTTCTATAAGGTGCCGGAAACATTCCTCAGAGATTTTGGTCCATATGGACAAGATGGCATCACGCATCACGCAGACATGCCCAACAAAAACATGATGATTGCTCAGATTTCTGATTCAATTCCCTTATTTTCTCAAACATAAAGAACCAGTGCAGGTAACCAATACACTTAGAGCTTTCTAGATGAAGGAAGATACCAAGGGGTCAACAGAAGCCCTGAAGGTCGTGAGCTATATTGGATGGAGCCAATAATGTATTTAATATATTGTAAAATAGTCATTTCCAGAAAGGAGAGAACAGGAAATATCATTAAAGATAATCTGATAATGTAAACAGATGTGATTCAAAGTCATGAGTAAGACAATTGACTAATGTCCAATTCTCATGAAATATTCTATAGGATAAACTCAACGGACCCCTTCACGGTAGCTACGTTTGCTGTGTAGTTTACTAGAAACCTTCATTCTCATTGAAGAGCAGTGCAGTTCAATACATATTTAATTAAAAATTAGATATAAATAATTCTATGGCTGTCAAAGTAAAATTATTTATTTACATGTTTTCAATCATAGATAATACAACTTGGCCTTTGCACAGCAATGCCATGTAGACATGAAGAGAAGACATCAATAATCTAAGGAAGACTGATGGGAAATGCATATTGATATGAGGACAGACGAAAAGTGAAACGGGGCAAGACGGAAAGAACTTTAATTAAATTTAAGACAACCAATATATTACCATGAATTAAACAGAGAACTGTAACATGTTTTCCATTTAACACGTGTTGATAGAGCAGGTGAATGTTTAAATGCCTTATGTCTATAGACTTACAGATTTCCAACTGAAATATATGACCAGTATTTTTCAAATCCTTTGTAAAGGTTCTTTCATAATTCACCACCTTCAATAGATTTTATATTTACAAGACTGGTTTTCAGCAAGGCCATGCCAGGTTGCCACAGGTTCCCCTTTAAAGCTTCAGGTTTTAAAAAAAAAAGTATAATATATTTATATGGTAAGGTGATTTCATTGGAAGAACTTTCCACCCCACCAAGTGACCTCACCAGTATTGATTGAGATTATGAGGGGTTCTGAAGGAGGCCCTCAGTGATACCTGCTACTCCAACAGTGTGTAGAGCATCAGAGAAGATAAAAGTAGTCCCCCGGGGACAAGCTAAAGTTTATAGAATCCCTATATATGCTCTTGATACAAATCAAAATGATTTGTATGCTTTTATATTTTGATTTTATCATTCAGACATGTCAAGTACTCATCAGACATGATTTTTGAACAATGTTGGGTTAATGGATTGAAGGTTCCTTCTACTGTGAAAAAAAAATAATACAACTTCCTTATTAGCATAACTAATCAGCATGTTATCACAGTTTGTCCAGGATTACACAGGATAGTTTCATTCTCTCACTTGACATAATTAAGAACCTTTGATGAATAGATGCATGAATGTTTCCATGCTCAGTTAGTCATATTGAGCTTTAGGAAATGACCCTCAAGGGACACATTTAGCTGGCAATTTCAAGGCATAATGCATTTTTTTTCATGCCCTTCCATATGCTAAACTATA
The DNA here is from genome assembly GCF_027358695.1 of Spea bombifrons. Lineage (NCBI taxonomy): Eukaryota > Metazoa > Chordata > Amphibia > Anura > Pelobatidae > Spea > Spea bombifrons. The sequence goes on along the minus strand of NC_071097.1, from coordinate 21,510,794 downwards.
ACTAACATTGACCTTCAATGGCAAACAGGACCATAACGCTGTAATACAGAAGAAAATGAATAGCACAAAGATATTTATATAGCACCTAATATGACAATGATAACATACATTTATCACATATGCACATAAACTATAAATAACAATATTATACACATTTATTGCATCTTGGCTGCAGCCTTGTGCTTTTAATAGAATTTGGTAAATGATGGTTTTCCCTCTGTCATTTCTCTTTGTTTTTTTATGTAATTTAAGTCTAATAATTCTGCTTTACAGTTTGTTTGCTGAACAGTAAATTGCAGATTAATAATTTTGTTTTACAAAATAACAATGTGTTATCCTGGACCAACTCTCCTTTCACAATCAATGGTAATGGACTTTAATACTGTGCAGTGGATGTGGTGTGTACTGTTTGAACTCGCCACACTTCACTTTTTAGTGAATATGTTGCATATGTGCACTTGTCCCCCTCTTGGGTTCTTTTCTTAGTCTCTAGAAATGTCTCTTTACTCACTTATCTTATATTTTAACACTTCCATTTCTCCATTCCATTACCCCATCTCCTATCCGATCCCTGTGGCTCCCTTCTGGGCTGTTTTCTTCTATAAAAGACAAAGGTCATTGCATTTTGGGTCTTGAGTTCTTATGTGACCACTGACGTAACGTGCACTTAGGTCTCATTCATGCTCATGGACACACAAAAATGCATACCTGGGTCCCACGAATAGACACTAATGTCCTTTAACTGAAGCTCTTTCCAGGCTATCACTTCACTGAACAGGGCTTTCAATCAGACATAACACTGATGAAAATCAGTTCCTCCACGATCTTCATTCTTAACCTTTTAACTACTCATTTCTTATCTATCTTCTTCCCTTTCACAGTCATATTTTTACCCCTCTCCTGCTCTCTAAGCCACGCTTCTCTGTAATTCTACTTTACTGTATATTTCTGAAGATAAATTCCTTAGGCAAACTATGATAATAGAAGAGGAATGCGCATTTCGTGTATTGTACCTGGTGCACAATGCATTTTTGTCCCCATACTGAATCATGTGACCATGGAATACTGAAACACTTCACACTTTGTCAGTAATTTGTTTAAGTGCAGAGGCAGCCTAGTGAAACAGACACATTCACTCACATTCTGTTGGCTTATTAAGCTGTCAGTTATATTTAGAAAAACATGCCTTGGGAATAATGCGTTTTTAAATGCATACAAATAATTTGTTTCAATGACAATAAATGTTGACAAGAAGAGATGCTTTCATAGACTAACCAGTCGTTTTGGAAACTAGGAGATCAGGACCTTGCCCGTGAGTCTGGATCAAATGTCTCCTATTTCAATAAAGATATCATTTTAGAATCACTTTTGCTTGTTATTACATTAGTCCGTTGCATATTACAATGTAGCATCAACCTTATATCCCACAAATGTTCACAATGATTTGTAATCATCACATAGGCAGGATTGTTTTTTTTTTATTATGTCAATCATAATATGAGTTCTTTAATTGGTTTAGGATTCAAAACAGTACTTGTTTTTTTTATAAATCTGTTTAATATAACATAAATAATAAACGATGCCAAATTATTTGGTTGCCTATTCTCTCATGGCCAGCAAAGCATGTATACTAACAAGATTATGGTTATCAAAGGTTTATATTAAAACAGGAGCGTGCTAAGGCAGGTGCAGCAAGTGCATGGCGTGAGAGAGTTAGAGAGAGTGTGTAACTGAATGTTGTTTGAGACAGCATGTAACCATGTGGTGTTAGAATGTGTGTATTAGTCTATGGTGTAAGCATGTATGTGAGCATATGACATTTATGACACTAGTGTTTGTGTGTGTTAGTGTATGGTGTTAGGATGTGTGTGTTAGTGTATGGTGTGCATAGAAACATCTATGACAGCTTTTTACATTGCACTAAAAATTCTGAGTGACATAGTACTTACCCCTAAATTTCTCAGAATCTCAGGTCATAATGAACTTATCTAATGGTATCCTCTATATCAAGGGAATTTAGCTATTGGTCCATTTAACTGAAATGCTAATCAAATATCCGGATATTTGTCTATAAAACTGTAAGGATCATATCTGACTATATTAGCATTAAAAGTTGTAAGCTTGCAAGCCGGGCTCTCTCCACCTAATGTATCGGCTTGTCTTAGCCTGTCAATCCTACAAGCTAAACAGTTAGAGTAAAGGGTCCTGTATCACTCAGACAAAATATTTATTGCACTCTCTGGTATGTTAATAAAATAAACCTTAGCCAGTCTGTGATTTTATTCTTTCTCTAAAGGCTTAATCACATAAAAACAGCAAAGGAGGTTTAAAGATGCTTTTTCTGTTTCTATGGGAACAAGCAAAATAAAATACACCCATCCCAATACGGACATGACTAAGACATGCATATAGGGACACAACATATGTCACTTTTTGATTCCTTACCCATGCTTCCATGGGCTCCATGGTTTGCATATGCCTGCTGTTTTAGACAGAGCTTTAGAGCACAGTGTTGCAGTGTTGGAATGTATGAGGCTGTACATTCTACCTACATTCACTTGATTCAGTACTTTTAGATCGCATTACTGCAGGATATGCACTACTCTGGCGCATGCATGTGAATGTAAGAACAGCTAGGCAAAGAAGGCATACACAATCTTTGGCTATGGTAACATTCTATCATTGTTTTGAGTGGCATGACAAAGAAGAAAAAATAATATGATGAAATTCTGCTTTTAGTTACAAAAGTGCTACTTTCAGCAGAGTGAACTGGATGGGATTTGGAGGCTTAGTTTTAATTTAAGGAAGACTTGCTTTAGTGAGAGGATGGTAGATAAGGGGAACATCATCCCAGCAGAAGTGGCAGAGGCTGATATACTGAAGGAATATAAACATGCATGGGATAGGCATAAAGCTATCCTGAATATAAGACAGGACCAACGGTCAATTAAGGTTTGAGTCTTTACATCAGACTAGATGGGCCAAATTTTTCTTGTCTGCTGTCACTATGTTTCTGTGATCGAAACAGTTTTTACATTTCTTTGGTTAAACATGTAAACGGTACTACTATACTATAAAAATACTACAAATGTAATACAAGTTCTAGAATGTTAAAATGCGCTTACAAAAGTACATAATAAAACTGAATTTTAATGGTTTGTATACAAGCGTGAAAGGGGGATTATATTGGATACATTGGATATTTTACAATTCAAAACCCGTAGCCGAGTCCCATAGTTGTGTAGATATCTGGACCAGTACCTGATCATCATGGTCTTGGAGAGACATACAGACAAACTCACACACAGATACACACACATACACTCCCGCAGCCCAACAATATTGTAGTGTTAAAGATCAGAAGGTAAAACCAGTAGGCTTGTATCTGCAATACTGAAATATTGTATATCACCCTTTTAGTGACACAGGGCTAGTGGCTCTATCACACAGTAATGTGGGCTAACTATTTCAGCTCTATTACATTGTAACATATTGTGCTTCTCTTTGACATTGCATAGATTTAACTATTTGAGTGCCAGGGGGTGAGGAATATTTAAACCTTGCATTGCAGTTTACCAAAGGAATTTGTATTATCTTGCCATCAGCCCCTCTTTAGTATAATTAGCCTAGTAGTTGAAATGATTTATAATCTGAATATGTTTGATATTAATTAGTTCTCCCCATTCATTAAATATTGATACCAGAACCAACACATGTTATATTCGAGAGATATTTATTTACAGAACATTTTTTTTATACATCTCATTGTTGAATTCCAGTTAGTGGCTGGGTAGTATTAAAGTAAACTTTACTCTTAACATTGTTATGAGTTAGTTAATTGTACAGAAGTCAGTCCCATCAATATGATTTGTATGTGACCCTTTTTAAACCAGTACTACAAAGTTAACACTTTTTAGTCACAAAACAGTGCATACAAAAATATATATTCTAGAAAAAATTGAAATATTAATTGGCAGTAATGTACAGCTATTCTGTGTGTGACTTGGGACCATGTCTCTCATCAATAAGGCAACCTATATATACATGCAGACACAGAGAAAGTTGTCTACATTGGGATTAAGCAGCCTTGGATTCTCCAGCTGTTTTTGGACTAACTTTTCCCATCAACCTTATCCATGGATCATGGGGGTTGCAGTCCAACAACAGTAAAAGGATCATAGGATCTCCAACCCTGACATCACACAAGGCACCAAGAATACTGATCAACACAAATGCATGCTTCCTAACACTATACAGAATCTATGTACACCCTTAAATAAATTAATGTCTCTGGTTCCTTATATTACATAATCACATATAGTACTTTTGCATTTAATTCAAGGTTGTAACCTCTGGACCAACTATACACACAATCAAAGGTGTATTTATACACGCAAATCAAGAGAAAATATTGATCTTGAGAAAAGTACCTCTTACCTAGGCCTCATTAGTACCAGATATGATGGTACCTTCAGACTGTACTTGTTTTAGTGACCTGTATTGGTTAACAAAATTGTTACATTCAGACAATTTCGAAACTAAGATAGGCATTAAATACCAAAAGTACCTCTTCATATGAAACCACTGCCCCAGAGCAGTCCTCAAGTCTATAAAGTGCACAATGTCTATGGCTACTACAGGTGTCCCAAAAAAACACCCTTCAAAGTTACCATGTCACTTTTTCCTGATTGTAACTAAACCAGGAAACAAAAAAAAATCATACTGTTAGTAGCCTTAAAAGATATACCTGACACACAATTCAAACAGATCTTAGAGATCCAGAACCACGTAAGACCACTTTTGACCCTTTATGCACCAAAAGCTATGCAAGAAACTGTAAAGAAGTAACATACATATCAGTCTGGTATAACTACCAGCATAGTTATAATTCACCTTTTTTTGTTTTTTTCTGGCCCCCAAGCAGCTAAGTTTTATACTATACGAGTGAGTGCAAGACAATTATTGTTATATAGAAAAAGTGATTGTGGTGTAAGGTTTGAAAAGGAGTTTTATCACTGTAATAACCAATGACATGGTCTAATGATCAGGACAAATCCACTTGTAAAACTTTACATCAGAATCACTTTTTATACATCAATCTTATTATTACTAAACAACCTCCTAGAACACAAGCTATTTCCATTCAGACCATTAGGAGGGTACAGTGCCAGTCTTTGTGTATGTAACATTTTTTGGCTTGTGGTCTGTAGTGGTACTCTTTTGTGAATAATAACATAAGAACTAACAAATAACTAACAAACAGATCTCTAATATTCCCTAACAAACCAGTGCTGTTTTAACTTACATGATTAACACTGAAGGAAAGCCACATCTGGTAACTGTTTTTAGGATACTGTGACACACATAATATGAAAGTCATCATGCTGGTATCCCCTACAATGGCAGTGATCTCTCCGTGTTCTCCTTGTCTACCAGTGGTAGAATTGTCTGTTTTAGGCAGTCCTGCTAGGACAAGGTCCCATCTGGCCACTGCTGGAAGTGGCAGAGCAGATGTTGCCCGCAGCTGGGGGGCTGAGGCTGAGAGGGCGCTCATGTCCAGTTCCGCCGCTAGGCGCCGCTGTGGCTCCGTTTGCGGAGCTCTTCCTCTCCTTCTGTCGGAGATGGATCTTGGTGTGCCGCTTGCGTTCGTCGCTCCTGGCGAACTTTCTCCCGCAGTAGTCGCAGGCGAAGGGTTTTTCCCCGGTGTGAGTACGAATGTGGGTGGTCAAGTGGTCGCTGCGGCTGAAGTTGCGCATGCAGATTCGGCACTGAAAGGGTTTGTGTCCGGTGTGGATGCGGATGTGCCTTGTTAGCTCATCGGAGCGAGAGAAGCGGCGATCGCAGCCCTCGGCCGGGCAAGGATACGGTCTCTCGTGCACCGGGGTTTTGCTGGGGCGGTTAGGGTACTTTCTAGGTCTGAGTATGGGTCGTAGGGGCAGATTCTGTGGACTATATGCGCTTGGCATCCTGGATCCCTCGGAACTGCTACCCCCTAAGTTAAATTTTCGGATAGTGGATAGTGGGGTCAGGGGTGGTGGCACCCTGATAGGGTCCAGGGGGCACGGGAAAGGCTTGAGGTCAGGCATGGAGTGAATGTCTCTTTGGCACTGAGGTTGGAAGAAAGCAGGGTAGTCCGGGATCATATTGAAAATTGTACCATCTGAAGCTGCCTTCGGGGAAGGATATGAAGGAGGAGGATATGACAACGATGTCCCAGTGGATGTGCTGAGGAAGGCTGGGTCCTGGTAAACAGGTATCTCTGCACAGCTGGAGTAAGGTGGCGGTGGTGGAGAGTACATATGATCCAGGTCACTCTGGTTATGGGCCATGCTGCAGCTCAGGCTGTTAGACAGAGGGTTGGGAGACACCGAGGAAGCGTTGGAAGAAGTTGTGGATGATGATGAAGAAGGTGTCACTCCCAGGATCCCAGCACTGACGATGTTAAAGAAGCCATCAGGATTCCATCCGGCCCCTGGATACTGGGGGTCAATGGAAAATTTTCCCATATATGTGAAAGTCTGATTGCGGGGTGTGGAAGAGTAACTGGTGGGATAAGGTAGATCGAGGGGTCTCTTCTCACCGTTCATATCAACATTGATCATTCCATCTTTAAACAGAAAGAAAAGAAATACGCTTTCAGTTAATCGAGTTCTAGAAAACGTTCTCATAACATGAATTCACTGCACTCTTTTATATCTGTATGTCATCTCTTTTTACAAGATTAAGCTCTGCGAGTCTAGAAATAAATCAACGTTTACAGGAGATTCTTGATATGTTTTCCCCTTAATCTGTGCAGGACAATCCAGACAGTTTGTCAAGTGTCTGAACTTTGTTACATGGGAAAAATGGTGATCCTGCATTTCACCTGTTAACAGAATATACCGATCAAACACCAGATGCTGTGTCCCACATCTGATAGGCATTAAATTGATCGTGAAGCACAGATCTGTTCCTCTTAATAGATAAAATGACCCACCACTCCAACTTACACATGAAGTTATGATTTACACATCTACTTATATAGCCATACAAAATAACAAACAAGCACAATATTTTGAAAATAAGCACCGAAAACACTTTTGATCATCACCATTATACAAGTAATGCCTTTCTTCAGGAACAAGGCTGAAGAATAAAGGAATTGAAGATCCAGCTTACCTCCTGTGACATTGCTCATCTGGTCAAATGTTCCTCCCAAATCAACATTAGGGAAGATTGTAACCGATGCTGACAAAGGCGATTCATCCATTTGGTACATACTTTCAGGTATCTGATGCACAAACCCCCCTAGAGTCACTGGGATTTTCTCTACAGTTTTGGCAGTCATCATCTCACCAACTGCCCTGGTACACCAGAAAAAAAAAGTCCCTGAAAACTCCTCTACAACTAGAAGCAAGTGTTCTCCTCTATAATCGTATCCGAAAAAATAAATAAAACTAATATACAAAGTAGCAAAAAATAATAAACATGGGAGGATCTCATTGATTCCAGTTCTTAATGGGTAGTGTTACTGTAACTAGTATCCTTTCCAGAGCTGTTAATCAATTGCAGTGCTCAGTAAATGGAAAGTGTTGCAGTTAAGTATTTATTCAGTAGCTTTGAATGCCTGCTACGTCACTGACCATATAAGGACTGAGGAACAGGGGCAGGGCTCCCCGCCCATCGTGTTGTCACGAAATCAGCATTAGCTGTGCCAGTGTATGAATGGGGGAGGTGGGCGGAGCTACAGCGCGCTCTCTGGGGATGAATGGAGCGCTTGTCAGATACATTGTAGCTTAGGACTACAGAGCGCGTCTCTGCATTGCGTGCGCTGTATTTGTAACGGGTAAAGGATGCTTGCGGTGTAAAGGCACACTTTTTTCTGGATACCAATTTCCTACACTGCACAATCTCCAAGGGATTCCGGTTTAGGCAGGTCTCACCTAAAAAGGCAAAGATCCGGAGCGTAGAGTTCCTCCGCCTCCTTCCACCATATATAGGAAACCTTCCGGAAAAATTAAACTTCGGAAACAACGAGCGGATCCGAAGATGTACAGTAAAACCTACTCATTTTCTCTTGGCAGCTTATTGTAACCGCAAGTGAGGAAGGAGAAAAAAAAATAGCTCACACTCACGGAATATAAGACTTTCTGTTCTGAGTGTCTGCTGGAAAGAAAGCCCTAAGAATAGTGAATGAGATCCGTTTTGGAAAGTGTCTGGCTGCGCTGTGCGGTGGAACGTTTTTTAGCCACAGGTTCAGAAAAAGAACCTGATGGGGGTTTTCTAGAAAGGCTGGTGAGAGAGAAGGTGACTTATGGTCTGGGAAAGATGTTTTACAGTAACACAGACAAGCGATATGAGGGATATGGCTCGTCCTAATTATTATTATTATTATTACTATTATTAGCAACAATTAAAGTGCCCGTTAAAGTAGAGTAGGGTATGACAAAACTAGACAGACTAAGACAAACCCATACTATAGGTAAAGAGGGCCCATTACTACAAGGTCTGTCTGGATCATTACCAAATTTGTGTGCACCCAGGTTAATCGTACCATAATAATTTAACAGAAGAAGAAGTCCTAACCTAAATCTGAGGAGCAAAGGGCCTCATGATATAGGCTGGATGAGACTAAGTAGTAGTCTTATCCTGCCTATCAATTAATTAAAACATCTCTGTGAATAAACTAAATGTTATGGTGGGTCCAACTTGGTGAGGTTTTTCTGTATAACAGCACCATGAGTCAGTTATGGAGTCACGAGCAAACCGCTTTTTATTGAATAAATTCCAAAGACTAACCGATTTGAAGAGCCCATGAAAGCTTAAAAGTTGGGAATACTCGAGGACTGATTCTGAAAAACTGCGCCTAAGATCAGCCTAATTATCATAAGATGAACATGAGGACGATAAATCTGGGACAACAAATTTGAGTTGAATGAAAGCATGACTTACTGACAACTTCTATACAAACTGACAATGGAAAACGTTTACATAAATTGCTTTCATGTATAGGTTAAAAAAAATCACTCTACAGTTTCTTCTTATATTAGACACTACACACTCCCATGCACCCATCCCGTGCACATTGAATGGTACCAAGTTGAATGGGCCACAATTAATTCACACACATATAGTGACACTTACAATTCTGTGCCTAAGGCCTTGCATATTAAAATAAACATATTTGTGATCTAAATATTTAAGCTGCATCAAGACTTTTCTTTAATGTCCCTACCAGAGACACATCCTAAACACATCCCAATTTTAAACTCTTACAGAAGCAGAAGCTCTTGTATATATTTGTATGTCTAAGTATTCAAGCACATGGATCTTTCTTTTCCAAATCAGGGCATTTCATCCCCTTTTGGGAACATCTCCAGTTTTCTCTTGACACTATAAGATCTTGTTAGCGTGCATGTGTTCCACATTCGGTTCTCCCCTTATCTCCATGTTAAAGGTTTTACAGAATTGTACATAATGTGTCAATCCCAGCTACTCCATTTAAATATTCACTAAAAAAAAATCAGTCTTGTCTATTAATATATTTATTCTTAACATCTTACTTGCCAACATCTCTCATGGGTATTCAAGGGGTAAATGTGGCTGCTTTAAGAAAAGATTGATCTATTGCAAGGTCAAAACTTAAACTGGCAAATTCTGATTACAAATTAGGGTGTTATCTGGACTGTGATATCATTGTTTATAACAATATACTAAACAGGATGCTTGACTAACATAACATGTAAATATCTGTATTATTACAGATAAAGGCAGTTTATCAACTATGGTCACAAGACATTTTTTAGCTAGTTATATCTAGAAAAGCCACTAATGCTATTAAATGAAGAGATAGTGAATAGCAAACCCATGCACTGCCCTATATCCATTGGATATAATTATTCTAGGCTATATATAACAGTTATTTACTTGAATCATTCTCACAAACTTATGCGCCGAAGTTTTAAGAGTTTTAATACTATCGGGATTTTAATCAACTCTTATGTCATCAAGTGCGCCACCTCGTGGATAAAATGAATATTGCCGAATAACAATCGCAGATTGTTATCATGTTTCTAAAAATATATTTCTTTATTTTATTGTCACATGTGCATTCAAATAATTCTACATTTAGTTCAAGATTTTCTTAGGATACTTATCACCACGCTGATCACACGCTGGATATTATTTAAAAAATGTTAAAAAATCGCTATGTTTGTCAGTTTTTATCTATACAAATAAGCTTCTGTTCCTTGTTATGGATACAGATAACTCACTGAAAGAGATTGTAAAACTGAAGGCATCATCTTACCAAAGTATGCAGTCTTAAGGAAAGGTGTCTGACCCTGGGAAAGAGGAGACTTCGGTGTAGAATAGTGAAAGTGCCCCACAGGCTGTGGAACGCACCCCGAGTGGGGCTTTTAGCAAGTGGGTGTTGCAGGGGGGATGGGGAACGTTGCCCAATCTTAAGAAAGAAATATTATGCAAATTACACGAAACAAAGAGAATGAGCCACAGATCTGAGATCGCTTTGAGATCACTTAATTGTCCATAATTATATATACCTAAATTATTAATAATGTGCAGCATAATTAATATATATTTTCTTGTTTTATTCTTAAATCTAAATAATGAATTTACAAATGTAATGTGTGGGGAGTCACATGCAAACTACACAAAAGTGAAGCGGCATTTAACTGCGTATGCTTTAATTTTCTAAATAATTATTCTAAATACATAACGCAATTAATCCTATAAATGAACATAATTGGAGATTTAAAAAATCACAAACGTATATATTGATTGTTGGCGAGTAAGGCATTATCTATACATTAAATTTGCTCAATGAAACAAAAATCCCACATACTAGGGATATTCATTCCGTAAAATATTTAAAATTCCGTTTATTTAACAGTCAAAGAAAAAAACAAACACATTTTTAAAGTTAGAAAGTTTTTAACCTACACATAATAATCAATAATTTTGAAAGTAAAACATTTTTATAATCGGATAACAGGGTAATTTTCTTATGGGCTAAGGGTTAGTATAAAAGCTAATGTTGTTTTGGTTGAAAAATAGCTAGAAAATATTCTAAAAAACGAAATTAAATTATAGTTAGGCTAATACATATATTTATATATATTTAATTGTCCTGAATGCAAAACATAAATTATACTGTGCATGTGTACAGATAGAAATAAAACATACAACTAATTTTCAGGTTACTTGGTGTTTTTAAACTTAAAAAAAAAACGCTATGCACATTTACAACTCATTCTATATATAATGCATAGTCATAAAGTGATAACGGCAGATGATTTTGGAAAGAACGAAAATTCATGTTAAAATATTTTAATGGTTGAACATGATTTTTAATTCTTGGTTATATAAGATTAAAGAAAATCCCTGCTTCCAAAGTTACTTCAAGAGAAGCAAAATTTGTGAATTAAATCAGAGTTAAAAATTATACATCTGATCAGTTCGGGTCTGTTATTTTTTGGTGCATATATGATAATTTCCTTTGTTTATTAATAAGTATATATATTTAAAAATTCAACATACTTAATAGAACCAATATATATATATATATATATATATATATATACTGAGAATATACTGAGAATATTTTTTACAGGCAATGTATATAAAAAAATAAATAAATATATATATATCATTATAAGTTCTAAATTAAAAATCAAATAAATAAATACTGCTATGTAACCATGTTAAATCAAACTGCAGTCATCATAGAAAAAAAAGGAAAACCATACCTTTCTTTTCTTTATTCTTCTAGTTTAAAACTAATTTACACAGGTTCCGATGAAAAAGGCTTTACAAAGGTCCTCCAGAATCCGCATCTAAATATATCCTAACATATAAAATGCTGTGTATACTGTGTGACTATGGCATTTGGGATGCCTGGTAATTTTTGGTTCCCCAAATGGTGGCTTTGTTGCCTAGAGCTGTGGGCTCCCTGAATAATTGTGTTTGGCTGAGTTCCAGTTTATCCTGAGAACTCCTTCAGATTTAAGGAGTCTGTAGGTGGTGCTAATGAGTTTCCTATATTAACAGCCCCTGCTCTCTGCTAGATCCCTCCACCCCATTACCCTGTGTACAGGAGGTGCTATTAAACATTTCTATCACTCAGCTTGTTTATAGATTATGTATGTAGAGGAGAAAACCAGATAAGTATCTACTGGTATTTATGGACTACAGTTCCTAAATCATTGGCTCATTCAGTTTGATGGGAGTTGTACTCTGCAGTAGCTGGATTCTTTGTGGATATTTTGTATAACAGCAGTGCTGGTGACTTACCTTCAATCTAACTTCTGTAACATGCCTAGATGGTACATACTAATAAACCATAATAGTCTAAATAAACCTATACACATGCAATACCAGACTGAACCTGGCCCTGCAAGCTGGCAGTTCATATAGTTATAGGCACAGCAGCTATGGGCAAAAAACTACTAAGGTTCAGCATCGTTTACATAAAATAACTATATAGTAACAAATATACTGTGCCATTTTAATCTCTCTCTCTCTCTATATATATATATATAGATAGATAGATAGATAGATAGATAGATAGATAGATAGATAGATAGATAGATAGATAGATAGATAGATAGATGGATGTACACATATACACACACATTGTATGACTGGTTTGGAGAGTGTGAAGTGAATTCATTAAAACCAATATTAGGAATATTTCTTGGGTATATAGAGAACAGGAGGCAATGTAATTTGGGTGGTGAAGAAAGGCTAAGAGATGAAATTTCTTAAAACCAAACAAAACCACCCACGTTAGATTCCAGTGAGATGAACATTGCTTTGTGTTATTAGACTGGACAAAGAGCAAGGAATTAGCATCCCATCAATACTATACCCCTCCTTCCCAAACTAAACTTCTCTGGAAATTTAGGGCCATACATTCATGGTTATGACCTAAGTCACTTATGACTTACAAGAAACCAACAGACAATGGAAAATAATAATTGCAGCTGCAGGAGTCAGAGTGGATACTCAGGCCCAATCCCCAAAGAAAGATGCAGAGAACACTATTAGCAGCGTTAATAATATAAAGAATATAAAGTGCCCTTCGCAGTATGAGCTGAGGGACAATATCCATCCCCCCAAGTGTTTGGAGACTATTCCTAACCCAGGACACACGCCACACAGGCTCAGAAACAATCTAATTTTAGGTCAATTGAAAGTAACTATTTTCTAATGGCCCATGAGTCAGTATTTTATTAATACAAAAAACATAATCAGGTAAATCTATTTGAAGTGGCACATATTTACATACATTTGTAAATACAGCGCAGGTGCATTTCATGTACAGTACAAAATCACATTCACTGAAAGCTCAGAATACAGTAATCGCAGCGTACACTTACAATTCCAGACATGGCACACACGGTTTAGCTCATTGGAAACAGACCTGGGGAAATGGGTTGGTGGTGTGATTAGGGTGGGTATGGGGAAAGAAAAATAAGGGGCTTGAGGAGAGTGGGCCAGGAGGGGAGCGGGACAAGCCCTCCACCTCTAGATTGTCCATAAGAGAGTAGTCCCTACATGCTCATGGACTGTGACCTGCTCCCTCTTCAACCCCAGGCGGTTCCTGGCAAACCATAAAGCGTCCTTTACACAGCACGATAAGTACCAAGCTTTGTCAATGGCACCCTCTGTGTGTGTGTTCCTTGAAAAGGTCCGAAAAGTACAGGTAGGACAGGTATTTTCTGTCAATCCAGCTTCAGGGCTCTAAAACAAAGCCTGTGCAAACAGGCACTGCCAGAATAAGTGAAGGGCCATTTCGTCCTCCACAATGCACTGCGGGCAATGTCTGCACAGCTCCCTGGCATGCATTAACGTCCTTATGGGGAGGCCACACTGAATGGCCATCCATGCAATGTACTAATGCCTGTTGGTCAGCCTGCTTGATTCCACATTTGCCCGAACTGTCATGGCTGTGGGAGCAGAGAGTCTTGAGATCAGTGTCCTTGGGTGTGATGAGCTTGTGAATCATGTGTAGTGACCACAAATCTGGTTTAACTCCCTCCAGTTGATGCTTCTTTAGAAATGTGCCCATGTCCCAGTAGAACCAGGGAATAGTCCAATTGTAAGCTGTCCCACGTTTCCTATGTGAGTTACCAGGGGCAATAAGAAAAAGCAAGACATAGACTGTAGGTAAAGTTAATATAGGTATTTGCCCGCTATTAGGGTTGGGTCTCACACCACTGCTCTATGGCTTCCAGTCCTCCTATACTGCTGTGGTAACACCAAACAAAAAACATAAATAATCAAACGATGGCAGAGCTGTCTGTGAATCCAACTGCAAACTCACAACATCCTAGTTCCCTACCGTTTTTATGCATGTTATTTTATTTAACCAGTACTTAACTAATGCTTTCTGCTGTAAGACTTATCAGGAATTGTACATTCATTTTCCCATGTCTAATGAATGCTTCTTCTGGCTTGTTAGGCACGTTAAAGCACACATAACACCAAAAAAAAAAAACATACTTCATTTTATAGGTTACACAGTGTTCTTTATACCCGATAAGCTCGTAATTAACCTTTCTGTTTAATGACACAGAACCCACAAGCCTAAGGACAGTCTCTTAACTACAGCAATATCTGTTGTTAGTTTTAGGTTGGATGATGTCAGCTCCTAATCACAGCTGTTGGTGGCTCAGTAGAGGTAGTTCATTTTTAAAGAGGACATGCATAATGATCAATTGACCATTATGGTTGAACACGACTGGTAATCATATTGAAATATAATTATATGTATACTTGTGTGTGTTTATGTATGTGAGTGTATAATTATTGTTTCTTTAGCAGAATTTCCATTGTGAACTAGTTCTATAGAAAAGGCAAATTAATTCTTGTGGCCTTCATATAGTAGTAGATGGAAGAAGGGGGTATACCTGCTCATCTACAACGCAAACATGTAAGAAATTTGGTTTTATTGAAAAATAAAAAAAAACTGATATCTTTTAAAATTATTTCATGTATATATGCGTGCTTTAATTGTAAAAACGTTTCCAGTAGGAAAATCAGTTACTTATGTTGTGAAATCAATGAGAACGTTCAGCTGCTTGCGCAACGGATTATTCTTGTTATGGGTTTCATGCTACACTGGTTTTTGCTAAATTGAGACTTCCTAAAACTATTTTTATATAATAAATACTAACAATGACACTGAAAATATGTTTTTAAGGAAATAGCTTTTACTTCTTTATCATTCAACTTGAAACTTTTTTTAGACTTATTTTGCATTGTAATGGAATCGCTGATTGCTAGAGCTTTTCCATTACATTTGACTGCAAATTTCAATGTATGTTTATTGCACAGTCTTACATTGGGCAACTCTCACATGATCACTGACAGTTTAGTAACTATATACAGTCAGTAAAGTTGTTTCCCATGGGGGGTACTAACTCTAGTCAAAGTGACTCCACCATATCCGCTATTATTTTTAGCACAGGTCAGCCGATGCGACATATTCTGGCCATGGCTACCGAGGCCTATAAAGTGAGGTGGCAGCCCCTGGGCTAAGAGCTGTTCGGCCTAATGATCGTTTAGCTTAACTATTGCACCTGAGCTCTCAAAGGGCCATATGGGGAGAATAAAATCAGCCCAGTTGTACAGTGGAGGTCTGTGGAGACCCCCATAGTATACTTTCCACATAACTAATGTGGAGTGCCAGTATATGACATCATATCTTAGCGATCTGTAGGAAGAAGACCCATAGAAGCATTGTGATGCAAACATCATAACGTAACATCATGTCAATCCCATAACACATATGACTATACACTTTGGGCAAAACAAATGTTTTTCTGCAAAACCCTCCATGGATAGAAAGTGTCATTATTTATTATTTTAGAATATGGTGAATATTATCACCCACTCTACATCTATGTCAAGTTTAGTCTGTTTTACACTGTAGATAGATAATGGTGTGTCTGTCAAGTAAGAGTAGTTACATTTTTAGTGAAGCTTGAATGCCCTGGTCAGTCGATGTTCATGGTTTCATTTGTGGAAGCCAAAGATATACTGGACTTATGGCCATGGAAACCAACGAATGATCCAGCTAGCAGGACTATTCCATCGGTGGGTAAACTGGTATGTTTTCAAATTTTGCACCAAAATCACTTTTTATACGTAACCCCCAAATATTCTAAGGTGCATTAGTCTTATCTTTTAGTTAGCATGTACATATATGAAGAATTTTAAAATGAGATTATTGTCATTATTAACAGTTTATTGTTGTGTTTTTGGGCTTGTATGATGATTGCACTTTTCTGTACTAAAATAAATGGAACAATAATGCCCATGTTAACGTTAACACATTCTGGGTGGGTAATTTTATCACTGATTCCTAGCAGCTGCTTAAGGGGATCATTTTTTCTCCCTTACTCTTTTAACAAACATGAAACTTATAAGGAAGAAAAGCAATTCACAACTTAAGTAGTGATTTCACCTTTCATGTATAGTTTAAGTTGGCTTTAACCAAACCAGCTGGGGCTTTGAATTATTGGACTACAACAAGTGCTTGTGTTACAAATGTGACAGTAATTTAGTATGTGAATGGTGCCACTGTATTTGAAAGATAGGGGACTTCCTTTGATCTGAAAGCGTTTTGCTTTTGACAATGACATTTTTTTGATTTGATCATATACTCATACAAGACCAGGCCCTCAGCCAATATGAAATCTGCAAGTGACCCATTCAGAGGAACCAATGTTGGTTCCCCTTTTGATGGTCGACGTCTACTAGACAATAATAATGAATGCATTTAGAACTAAAGTCATTTGTATGAATATTGATCCTATCAATAAAATTGCATGTAAAGGACAGTTAATTACACAATAGTGGTAATTGTACTTTCACCTAAACTTTCTCAAATAGGCCCATATTAACCATCTTAATTAGTAATAAATGGCTAATGAGATCAGTTTATGACAATAAAGCACAAAATGTGAATTTCAAATGTATTCGTTATGAATGCAATAATTTATTCTTTAATTTCAATTCAAGAATACCCAGTGTGTGATTCAAGAACTCCATTTCCTAAATCCTGGGACAAAAGGTTAAAACATGATATAAGAGTCAATGGGGCTTAAGTATTAAAAGTAATTCTAGTGCAGTTGACAAATTGGTCTTATCACCATAGCAACCAATCAGTCGAGTCCAAAGAGGCAATACATGGGTTCCTATAGTGACAAGACCATTCCCTCAATGTTGTAGAAGAGTTCTAGGTTTTTCCATCCCTGGAGCACTTTCTGTTATATTTTATGTAGGAAATTCTTTCCAGAAAAGTTTTACCATGTGCATAATTTTCTATGGTCCAGGAAACACACACTATCAGAACTGCAGGTACTGGGCTAGGGAGGGAGCATCTGCACAAGGACAGGTGCTTGCTTAGGACCCTGCATGACTCAGATTCTCAGGGGGCATCTATAGACATAGAACTGAAAGGATCAAGAATTTTTTTGTGGTTTTGCTTACTGGCATGAAGGGTCTTCTTAGACACTTCTTGGTCCTTTTACTTTGTGGCTCACACAAACACACTTATGTGTCAGGGCACTGGGAGACTCAGGTAGGAGTCTGAATGCCGGGACAGGTTCAGAACATGGCTGTAGGCCGGCTGATGTGTCAAGTTCAGGGCTGTGCTCTAGCTTTCGATTTTCTCTTGGGCGCCATCTATAGGTGAGCAGGATAAAAACAGGCAGGAAACTGGAAGCCCACTGGCAGGGCACATGGCTTGGAAGCCCACTGGCAGGACACACAGCTTGGAAGTCCACTGGCAGGGCACACAGCTTGGAAGCCCACTGGCAGGGCACACAGCCTGGAAGCCCACTGGCAGGGCACACTTCTTGGAAGCCCACTGACAGGGCACACGGCTTGGAAGCCCACAGGCAGGGCACACGGCTTGGAAGCAGCCGAACAGGTAGGTACGTTTGGAACACGCTGGGGTCTGGTACACAAAACTGAATCGTTGACGTGGCCAAGAGTCATACATAGAAAACAGATCAGATGCAGCAAAGCAGTAGCTCAGTATACAGGGCCAGGAACACAATGCTCAGGCGATCAGGTTAGGCTGATGCCTGATTTATATTGAGCCTTAATTGACCAAACGAGAGGCAGGTGTTTCAAGAGCATTAGGGAACAGCATGGTCCAAGGAGAGGCAGAAGGAAACTGCAATCCAAGATCCACCCAGTGGAGTAGTGGATAGGTGACTCACCTAGGTTCCCCGAGGTTGTACGTTCAAATCCCTGTGGTTCCTGACAATGTGTGTCCTATTCTGTTGGAGCACTATGCAGTGGAACTAGCATAGCAGATATAACACACATGTGATGTATTAAACACTCCTTGAGTGATCATCAGGATAAAACTATATTGCAACATTCAAACTTATCCATCCTTCTAATCCTTAAGGCATATAACCGTAGTATGTAAATTCAGATAATGTAATTAATGTGATGTTAGTTAAAATTGTTTTTTCAGTTGGCTATTATTAACTTTGAGCCAGTAATATATTTTAATAATAATAATATTGATAAATAGTCATGTCATTACCATTGCCAATATTATCCTGACCTTAATTAGCTCACGTTACTAACTGTCGTGGCTGTTAATGACATGCTTTGATCAATTTGACTAAATAAGCTAATTGCCTTACAAGAAATGACATTATGTATTTTAAATGGACAGAATGCTCACTAATTACGTTTTAGACTTTATGCTATGTTAGTATTAAAATTCACAAATTGCAGGAGTATTTCCGGGTAATGTTATTTGGTTACCCAATACATTATCGAGGTTGATCGAGTATCTTTTGGAAATTTAGCACGCATTAATTTTGTAACAAAGTAGTGTTGTGGAATATATTTATAAAGGGCAACTCTGGGAAAATGCCCTACAAATAAAGCATTCAATATGGGGATTATATTAGTTTCCATGGTAAGAAGAAACTAATATAACGGGCCATAATAATAAGAAACAATTGGGAGACACGTTTAGGAATGTCTAGAAGGTTGTTGCGGACTTCCATAGAGTATAGACAAGAGAGGATGTATGAGGCATGTTTGGGGAGCTCAGCATTACATGTTGAAAGTTTGGAAGCACCAAAGCGGACAGTAATTATTTTCCTATCAATTTGATTTTGGCAGGAAAGGGTTTTGGCAGAAGACAAGAAAGTGAGTTCACCTGCCCATTTCTGCATTAAAAGTGGATTTTACAAAACGTTTCCCTTACATTTTACACTTAAAAGTATAACAGTGGCCACGTAACAGTCTTTTTCAAATACTATTTATTTTACCTATTCCCAGGGTAGCATATGAAACATGACTTACTATTAAGAATCATCTGGCTGGATTGTATTCATTATTCTAACTGCACAATTTGTCATTTCAAATCTTCAGATTCTTTAATGAATGATTTATTTTATGTTTTATTCATTAAAAAAGGTACACATGGCACAAGTTGTCCTTGTTGATGACCTTACTGTTCTATCTGAGATGTAAGTGTTTGCAAGGACTTCCAACTTTCATTTAGTAAGAAGACTTAAGGCATAAATTAATGTATGTATCATTTTCCTGAGCATCTTATATAATGCAAATCCTTAGATGGCATTAATTGATAATTCCTAATAGCACAATACATAAAATAAGTATAATCTAAAGTTGTGACAGTGTTTTGATAATGTAAAATGGCCCTGAATGAGTGGAAATACCTGTCAAGCACAGATAATAGAGATATTTTGATAGATAGATAGATAGATAGATAGATAGATAGATAGTGGTAGATAGATAGTGGTAGATAGATAGATAGATAGATAGATAGATAGATAGATAGATAGATAGATAGATAGATAGATAGATAGATAGATAGATAGATAGATAGTGGTAGATAGATAGATAGATAGATAGATAGATAGATAGATAGATAGATAGATAGATAGTGGTAGATAGATAGATAGATAGATAGATAGATAGATAGATAGATAGATAGATAGATAGTGGTAGATAGATAGATAGATAGATAGATAGATAGATAGATAGATAGATAGATAGATAGATAGATAGATAGTGGTAGATAGATAGATAGATAGATAGATAGATAGATAGATAGATAGATAGATAGATAGATCGATATAGATAGAGCAGGCACTGAATTGAGGGTGAACTTTAAATGTCATTTCATGTTATATAGTTTTAGGTTAATGAAGTGTTATTGGTTGTAACAGATAGGAGTTACACTAAAAGTAGGAGCTCTGTATGCATTGAAAGACACTAAATTTATACCAGACTATTGTTTTGGAGGAATTTTGGGATATTTGTTGATAAGTGCAATTGACCCAGGTTAGACTTGATCATAGATTTCCAATGCCCTCTACTCACTATGCTTGAGTGGGCATTAACTATAACTTTTAAAATATATTTTGAAAAATATTATTTTGGTATATTTTTTTGCCTTTTTATGTTTTTATTTGTGATTTGCAATTATGTTCCCTGTGCCTTCAGAAGTGCCAGACCGGTCCTTTGTCTTCTCCGGGTTTCTCAGTTCCTGCTGAGAAAGACGGCATCTCTCAGTCTTGTGAATGTTGCAGTGCGCACCCACACATCGAATGCATGTTAAAAAGCATCCTTTTATCATTTTGACTTGGGTGTCACATAGAAGCAAAGGATTTAGCTACACGGCAATTAATCAAGTGACCTGTTTTTAGCTTTGATCTGTAGTGCAATGGATGGGGAATTTGAAAATCAGTGTTCACTCTAATGAACATTAATGTGAACATATCATTTTTAGGTTTTTTTTTAAGCTTCTGGAAAATGTAAAATTTCAGCTGTGGTGCCTATTTCTCACAGCCGTGCCTGACTTCATGTGAAATTAGAATTGTTAGTGAATGCAATATGCATGAATACATGAGATTACTAATAAATGAAAATGTGATACAAACAGTTTTGGTAGCAATATTTTAATTTCTTTTTTTTCTGTAAAAATGTTTTCAACTGGCACAAAGCTGACATAAAACCGAGTAGGCTTATGGTTGCATATATAATAAGAACTTATTTATTTAAGACCTTAGTAAACACTTGATAAGTTTATTGAAGATAAGACTGGTGTTCAAGACTAGATTGAAGATGACACCATCATATAACTACGATCCGTTTTAAATTTTACACGTGTGTAACTATTACACAATATCTCAAGTTTCTTGAAGTTAATAGACAAGTTTAACGACACTTGTGGCTATAATTTCTTTTGATTTTCTTTTGAGAGCTTAAGTCTAGTTAGTACCATAAGTGTTACCTATATAACAAAGACTAAATCAAGCCTGAAACAGAGATCAGTATTCCAAGGGGCCTTGTGATCTCAGAACTCGTCATAAAATCTTAAAATGCAGTTGAATTGGGTTGAGGTGGGTTATGGTTTGCTGACTGAAAATTTAAATTTCTTGGCATATTATCCAAAAACATTTGAGATGAAGCATCCAAGGCCATTCGGACAGGGAAAACAAAGCCACGTTCTCTGGCATCAGCAAGTCACAGTGAAACACATAAGACCTTTCTAGGTTTTGACTGTTTTTCGAGAGTTAAACTTGAGTTATCCACCAAGTTTGTCTCCAGTAGCATCATCCAAAGTATTCATCTTGATTGTATATGTGTGAGGGTAGGAGGGTAGAATCTTGATTCACTCAATCTCTCCTTGGTTTAATGTTAATGTAACCTCATCAGATACATTTTTTGGAACAGTATATCAAAACTGAACCAAGGATATCCAGCACGAAACCTGGTGTGGCTCACATTTGTTTTACTATTCTTGTTTTTTGGGTTTTTTTTGGCATAGTGCTTGTAAACAGAAATAACAATATTTCACATTTCTAAAAAAACGAACAAAATTTAATTTATGGATCAGGCCTTTAGATAAATGGTATACTTTATGTCACGAAAGAGACATTTTTAAGGCAGGTTTAAACTAAATGAGTGTGCCTTAAATGTTGAAATGGCGGACCAAAATTTGTCAGTCTAATCAAATCATGACTTTTTTGAGCAGCTGTGCAAATTCCACATTGTCACTCATATGTGATTCCAAGTCACAATAAAAGCATCACAAAGCATGAAAGAGTCGTCCTGTCCACTTAGCCAGAATGTCACCTACGGTAACAATACATAATGCAGCGCTGTCAGACATCCACCCACAAACTTCATTTTAAATTGTAGAAGGGAGCATGCATGCTCTATGGGCTTCTCCTATCACCCACAGCTAATTATTTAAACCAAATGGGCAGAATATCTTGAATTACACACATATCACATTACACAGCCAACTTTCAAGAAAATTAGAACCAAGTGAAGTGGGATTCACAAACTTTGTCTTTATAGTTGAGAGTACTTTACGTATTTTCATGGGTTGAGCTTTTTCTGATTGATTCATAAATTGTTTTTATTTCTTCAACTTGCTTTTCCTTTTTGAAAACAGATGGCACAAAACTTTCCAGTTATATGGCATAAAATCATAAAATAATACCAGTTATTACCAGTTTGGTACTTAATGACTATGTGATTATATGCTGTATATGTACTTATTCCTCAATTTGCCGTTCTCACTCTATCCTAGTGTTACAAAATAAGTCATTCACCTGCTACAAATTGTCTTGGAAAAATCAACGTGTTGCCTTTTTGATTACATTTGTAGTATCAATATAATGACTCTCCAATCGTATTGTCAGTATCTACATGCTAAACTAAAAATAATACACAATTTTATGGACTATGTACCCTAAATATACATTTTTGTCAATTATGTATCTAATGTAATTGTATTTCCACAATCCAGGAGAATCTATATACAAGGTATCTTTGTTTTTGTTAATTCAAGTTCTTTTTATAGTTTTTATATCACATATCACAATATGCCACTCCTCATAATTATTTTAACTAGCTGCTGCTGGATTGTCTGCCAAGCTAATTACTATTTTCACTTACGTAAATTATAAATGTTGATAAAAATTATTTTATGAAATAAAAAGAATAAGTAAAATTTTCCAGATATTATATATCATTTTTTTACTTCTATATTATTGTTGAAATATTTAATTTTGTGGTCTTATTTCTCTTATCAAACATATGCTTAAAATTAATGTTGAAATGTTGAAAGAAAAAATATATATTACACAGAATTATATATAAAATTCTAGTTAATAAAAAAATATATAAAGTTATTACCTTACCTCAACGATACGTATGTGAAAATGTTGATTGTTAAATAACTAATTTCAGCAGAGCTGTGTTTTCGGTGTTAGCTCCAAGGGATGCGTTGCGGAGTCCAGGTCAGAGCAGGCAAAGTAGCAGTCCTGGAGAGGCACACTGTAATTCTGTGTGCTCATGCTGTCAAGAATAATGGTTGCCATATACTACCTTGAAAATAACCCAAACGAAACCTTTTATGAACATGGGTCTTGACATTGACATTGTCATGTAAATTGGTCTAATTCAAACAGTGAATTTGTTTAAACTGAGGCACTTCAAATAAACCTCCATTGATACAAGTGTTTTCAAAAACTGCACAGAAGGAAAACGGGCAGAACTTAATGGATTACACGATTTTGTGTTAGCTGTGTATATGGACAGGAAAGTATTTGAAATAAACCTTCCTGTTGACATAAAAAGCATTAGAAAGTCTGCTTTTGTCTGTTAATTGTACCTCTGTTTTGTTGCCTAATGCTGAAATAAATATTCACTACTGTTGTAAACGGATTAGACGCATTTGCATAAAGAAATTCTATTATTATTTTTATTTTTTTAATAACTAGTTCTGCCAACTGTTCCATAATCTAAAATAGGGTAAATACTCCACAAATATCTGATTGTTCATTTTGTTTCCCATATGTCATGGTAAGCATTTTAAATCAAATGTAGTTAGAATCGCAATCAATAACCACTGACCTGCTAACCTTCCCCTGCTGCCCTTTTGCATCCTAAAAAGAGTACCCATGTCTTCCTTGGACCGCTGTCTTAAGAGCAAAAAAATAAAACACCCACTTCACTCTAAATGATTTATGCCGCCTGCTTGTTTAGCATATCCAGGAACATACAGTGTCCACCAAAATCCCAATGATGAGTGCGAACGTACCCTACTCCGTGCTGGGTTGGACCCTTTTCTTTCTTGCATGGTGATTAATCAATCCAGGCCCACTCATCCTCTTCAATTCCCACTGTCAAGCTGGGTGGGCCTCAGAAGTGGCTGTCTCATAGTACCTTGAGGAATATTCATTCAAGTAGTCTTCATAAAGAAGTGTTACCTATATGTCTTCATTTATTGATCGTTATGTTTATTTTCTATATCTAAAATACATTAATGGTAATCAATAATCATTGTATATGTTCACCGTAGCATAGAACCCAATGTATCATGAGATTTGTATTAACACAATCACATTTTTTCTTATTGACGCCATTGTTATTTAGTAGATTTGCTCTTCATCCTTATAAGAATAGAATATTATGGTTACGAGAGTCCTGTCATTCTTTCAAAGCCCTCCCCTATATATGACATCACACCAGTCTGACTGCCCACAGCCACTCCCACCTGCCGTTTCATGCTCATGTATGTGAAACAGGAAGTTGTTACAGATTCTTATACACAGTGACAGCCAGTGATGGGAGTGTGTGATTTGTGTCATAGATATGATGGGAGTTATCTGTGACAGGCGTGTGATGTTTTGAGCAATTAGTGTGAGGAGGTGAAGTGTTTTATGTTATAGGTGTGATGAGAGTAATGTGTGTGAGGTGTTTTGTGTGATAGATATGATGGGAGTGGTCTGTTTTAGATGTGAGGAAGTGAGCTGTTTTATTTATGTATACCATATTAATACACAATTTAAGGGGTAGTAGAAGCATTGTTAAACACTCATCTACAGACACCAGACAAGCCAGAAGGCTTGTTTTTCCCTCAGAAATCTCATGGTGCTGCCACAACCACAAGGGATTCTGGGTAGGCGCATGCAAATAAGTTTAACAATTATAACCTTTGCCTCTATATCCACTTTATACATGGATCCCTTGAAAGTAATTGCCCGCTGTACAGGACAGCCTTTAGACAAAACTTGGGTAAGAGGTGCAGTAGCCAGATCACCACTCATGGACAGCTGTATCGTCCTTAATGGGACTCGTCAGCATGAGGTTGTGATACTAGCTTAATACTTGAGGCTTGAGGTAGCCAAGAAATACCATTACATACGTAATTTATTACTTATGTAATATTAATACACAATAATATAAAGATCTAGGAAAGTTGGTAAAAACAAATATAGTACAGCACCTTTAAATACCTTCTTAGCTGAGAACAGGTAACATTGGATACTTTGGCAAGGTCATATATTCCAAACAATGGTTTATGAATACATCCATAAGAGCACAGAACTTTTGAATTATACTTTTATCACACTATATAGGCATATTTTACTATGGCATACACCTTATGCCTTAGTATATCTGACTGTATTCTTAACAAGTGTCAGCTAACCTGTCGTGCAACAGTAAGGTTCCCTGTACATTTAAATCGGTTGTAGTATGAGAACAGTCACACTATATTTATATTGTCTAATAATGATATAGTGACAGAATGACTCATACAACACTATGTCTATGAAACAGCATTTTTTTTTCATAACTTTACAATTGTCACATTTTCTACCTAAGAACCTAGGAGTGGATGCAGTCCGTGCAGCACCATACTGAAAATTTCCAGGCAAGCCCAAACAAATAAACCACAAATATTGGCACACACTTCTACAGTAAAAAGCTTTCATTAGCTGAATAGATGCTAGGCAGTCCTGTACTGTATGCACCAATACACCCCAGGAGTAACTACAAAGAAAATCACATAAAAGAAATGACCCAGAAAATAAATCCTACATACACATCTAGCACTGTTACTCCAGGTCCTCTGGTGAACATTTGTGAAACTGTAATTAAACTGTTGCCAATCTATATTCTTAAAATCGGAGTGGTTCATTGTTTCCTTTGTCTCCTTTGTTCACGGGCATGACATTTTCAATTTAGTCTTGCTTTTGTGCTGTTTAAATAAAAACTATTTCTAATACCCAACCAAACTTAAAGTTCAACTTGCACCCAATTTTAACACTAGTATCAGATTAAAAATATTTTTTTCAAAAATACTTTGCTACTTTCTTTAAAAAAAATAAATTCTGTGTACTGTTATCAGGCAGCTGCAATCTACTATATAAACACCCTGACACCTTGCCATACTACCTGTCATAAACAATGCAACAGCCCACCTAGCCAGAAATTCTATTAGTCAACTTATTAGTCGATTTATTTGAGTCAAATAAGTCTATGTAGGAATGGACTTTATTGGCATTGTCGTAAAGAATCAGCTTAGTGTGATTGTGTTGCTCTTATTGCTTAGATAAAGGGTTCCTAGCCTATTCCATTTGAGATCATAAATTAATCCAACAACGCTCCATTCATTCTTATCCTTGCTGTGGAGGTGAAATAAAGTGACTTAATACAGCACAGGATTATAGGGCCAAAGCCAATTTGTTCAAGTGTGCTCAGCATAAAATTCCAAACCCCTCTGTAGACCTTTTGGGCATCAGTAGACAGGAGAAGAAGCCGCTGACCTGTTGCCTACACGATATATATTATTATTATGTACATACTGTATATATGTATTATATGTATGTTGCGGGTTCTGATCATGTTGTCTTGTGCTTCCCTACCGGGCATAAAGACTATTTGTTGTGGGTGGATCAGCTGTGGGAGGACCCTTTGTAGCCCAAAGGCTAGGACCTTTGCATAAATGTTCATATCCACATTGAGGAGGGAAATGGGTCCAAGGGGTCTTCCCCTTCTTTAGCAATTATAGTTATCAAGGCAACTAAATAATAATCATGTAGGTAAACAGGGAGCATAGAAGTGCTTCCAATAAGCTCTGTAGCCAGCAGCCTACCACATGTATTACCATGTTTAAAAAACATTGCTCTTATTTGCAAGAACATCTGTTGGATACTGCTATTTATCCGTGTCAAATGCGGCACCTCAAAGAGAGAAATTCCAGGTATATATTTTCACAGTTAGTTCCCTTGTGGTCTGGTTCAAGAGCTGCAATCTGCCGTGACAAGGTCGAGAGGTCAGGGGAACCTGAAGAGTAGCTATTTAAATAAAACACCTCTCGTAACATGCTTGTGCATCTCCCATGCTGATGTGTAGCATCTGAAGTTGAATTTTCCCAAAAGTAATTCAGAAGCAGGGCCTCAGACTCCACCTTAACAACATTATCTAAAAGGAGGGACTCATTGAGTCTCCAGGATGTCACCATTCCTTGTATTTAACCTGCTCCATTCTGTTCTTCTGTTTGTTACCTACCTGCTACAGGTAAGCACCTTGTTTCTGTTGCTCAATTTTATATAAGAAGTTATTTTAGTTTAAGGCTAGTGTTAGGACTCGCCTGATTTTAAGTACCAAGAAGTAGTGGCAAAATTACATCTTCTGGCCATCTCATATCCTAAACCTTCACATAATTGAGTTATAGGGCCACACGGGGCCGGCCTTTGGAGTCTGTCCGCTAGTCAGAGGGTTGGCACACAGATTCCAGAGGACGGAGAGCAAGGCTGCGAGAGAGCCAGAGTTCACTGTGTGTGTAAAATGGGTGATAAGTCCCTATGTGTGCAATCTGGTGGCTTGGGCAAGTCTTTATGTGTGCAATCTAGGTGCTGAGCAAGTCATGTCAATACAATGTAGGTGCCTTGCAAGTCCTATGTGTGCGATCTATGCCTAAGATATACCTTATATGCCGAGTTTGAATGTCATTTTCAATTGATCTATATGAAAGGCAGGGGTTGTGTGTTAATCAGTTGATCTATACCTGTAACGCTGTGTTTCTGTGTGTTGTTTTTTTATCTATACTTGAACTAGACGGTTTGTATGCATTATGCAGTTGATCTCAATCTGCTATACTGGTCTTGCATGTTTTTTCAGTTGATCTCTATAGTATGTGGGGGAACATGGGGGGTATGCCACACGGGGAAGGAAAAGAGAGGTTTGGCACAGTGAAGAAGGGGTTGCTTGCACAGGCTGCCGGACACCTAAGGGCACAAAAAAACCCTGACCCAGGTGCTACTAAATCCAGGCTCACCCCCCAGCAAAATGCCCTGCAGGAGATGCATTCGGCCGAATGCATCTCTCTGAACTTTATGTACTCACATTGAGTCAAGTCCACTTAAGCTCTGATGACCACTGCATGCAGGGGTCTGTTTAGACCCTAGTGCACACATGTACTGGAAGTACTGTACTGCCAATGATTGGCAGTTTAAGCATTCAATCAGTGGCAATACATTTTGGATTATGGAGGAATACAGAAGCAGCATGGCTGTAACTTCTGTGGCAGCTAATTGTTTCATTTCTTTTATTGTGAAAGTACACATATGAGAGTATTTACAGGGGCTTTAGGATTACTCCCAGAGTACTTTACTATGCATTAGAATGAGTGGAAATTAGACTGTCCCTTTAAACATTCCCTGAGAAAATCTTAACACAGCAAAATTCTATATTCAGAATTAACAGGGGTGAAAAATGGCATATTAAATTATAAATCTGCTATACAGCAATGTATATGGAAAAGTACCTTTCATTCGTGCAGCAAGGATACACATATACAATCATATCTAATGTACTGGGAAAAGATTTCTTAATAGCCTATTTTCTGCTGAAGTCACTCGCACTTCTTTTATATGCTTTATGATCAATTAAACTGCAATTATTCTGCAGAGAATTTGCTTATGTCATGTCCTTGTCTTAAGTACAGAGCACATGGGTATGACATCATATTCCCTGTAGTTATTATTCTTCTTTTGTGGAAGGGAACACACTTAATTTTAAAACTAGCGTAAACCATTTTACTGATCTGTCTTACAGTGCAGGGAATGTCATGCCGGGAAGCGTATTGTAGTCTTACAATTACAAGGTGTTTGATGTCACTTGCCTATCGGACACGTGCCTCACGAGTCACATGAGGTTTGTAATTGGAAGGAGACAATGCGCCGTCTGCCTTGTCACCGGAAAACCCTCTGTGAAATGATAACAGAAAAAATAATAGGCATTTACAATAGAATGTTCTATGTCAATAAAGGTCACTCCAGGTTTAGCTAAGTGGGGTTTGTAATATTGGGGCAATCAATTTCTAATTAAGCATTCTGAAATTGCAATATTTTTTTAAATATGACGTTCAAGATAATGGGCAGAATTTCAATGAAATATCGTAATATTGGTAACTTTGGGGTCTAAAGTGCCATGCCTTTGAGAAATGTGTGCATCTCCAGCTTCACTGTGCAGTATGGAAAGTCAGTTTTTTTCACGATTCTCCTGTACAATGTATGGGATGTCCAGATATTTTTCAGTACTACTCCCCACGCACACACACACACACACTGCAAGCGCAGTCCTGGACCAAACCGCACCCCAGGCAAGGATGCTCCTAAGGGCCCCCTCATTATTTTTACCATTTTAGATAGCATTATGGTTTTACACAATTATTGTATTTTTATTTTATTTGTAAACATATTTTTTTCTGTTTCATCTCAAAAAGATGCAAACATCCCGTCAGAAAGACGGTACATATGAAGAAGAAAGGTGCAGTTCACGGGTATTTCAGTCCGAATAAAGCGATCTGCCTCTGGTAAGACAGCCACGTAGCTGCCATCTCTTTAGACATGTCTCTGTAGAGAGAATATGCCACTGCCAGTGCCCCCTGATTCGGTCACCCAAGGCAGCTGCCTATGATGCCTGGCGCTAAGACTGGCCCTACACACTAACATAGTCAGTGCTCAATATCATTCCTATTGGACTATAGAAGAAGCAACCACATACATACTCATTTACACAATTGGGAACCTCTGGCATCTTTTTAAATTCCTAATTTCATTTTTTATGACCCAAATTATTTAGACAGCTACAGTATTTTCACACATCAGTTATTTAGCCAGCGCAATCCGTTTACTGTGAATGTACATGCTTTTACAAATTGTGCCAACTTTGGTTCATTAACTACCTGAGTGATGAGTGGTGCATTGCAAATTATTGGGATGCCAGGGGTTAATACACTATTGATATGTGTTAATGATGGATGCTCCCTTCTGAACCACATCTTACGCTCAATGCAGCACTTGATAAATTACAGGATCAAATGACTCCAAACGTGAGCAGTGGAAGTGTAACATATTTAAAATGTTTATTTCTTCCTCTCTTCATTAGGGTCTGATTACCTCTGCCATTAGCATATCCCGGCTTTATTACCAGAGTGAAATGACTTTCACCCTAATAGACAAAAGTTCAGGATAATACCTTGATTATATCATCAATAATCGTTTAGAATCATTTTTCTCCATTCAATAGACAAATCCATCATATTCCTCAGAAAAAGTAAATTGTGTTGAATTAAATTTCCATTCAGGCCGCTAACCGCTGGGAATATACTTTCTTAGGTCTGAGTGAAATTAGAGAAAAGACTACAAACTGTTTATTTTCTAATTATCTAGATAATTTTGCCTGACAAATAATAATGTTTAACCTTTTGAGTTCTTTAGTGTATACAGAAAAAAAAATAATCATAACAGTTTTATCAAGTAAGATGCAAATTTCTTCTCTATATTTTTGTTTTGAAATAATCACAAGGATTAAGGAGAATAAAAGACTGAAACATATTTTTAATGTTCTTGGGGAATATACAAAACAGTATTTAGTAAAACAGCTCCAGCTACAGTGTAAGAATGAATAAAGTTTTGGAGCGTGTACCATAAGAGGAGGAATCTCCATGAGGATCCACTGGATCCACAATATATCTTGGCAGAGAAGCAAAAGTCTCTTCTTAGTAAAATTATTCCATGGAGAAAAATTACACTTACCAGTCAGAGATGATTAACGAATCAAGTTACTAGATTTAAGTTAATTTAACGACCGCTGCATAGAACCATTTACTTTTATAGAGGTTAAGTCCTTTCTTCTAGGCGCTACAACTTCACTTTATGGGGTGTGTGGAAGAAATAAATGCACTGCTCCCTATAGCACATTTGTACAAAAGCAAAAAAGCATAACACCACATAGTCTGTCTGGTTGAAAACTGGACATGCAGATGCCCGGTTTCCTTAGTATATCTGTGCTCTGATGAGTTCTCAGCTTGCCCAGGTCAAATTGTCATGGAACCCATTAGTGTAGACTGTATAAGCTTTAAATCTGCTTAAATGCCAGTATAGTGCATTGTATACTGGGGCATTCAGAGCTGGGGACAAAATGTAGGTGTCAGCTCAATTAATTTGGGATCTGGATCACTGGGGCATCAATGGACTCTTCTTGGGAACACCACTAATCTAGGCTTTGTGAAGGATGAGAGAGTCACCCAAGAAGCAGTAGAAGCACAGAGGTCAGGGATCGGATGCCAGGGATGAGAGAAGAGAATGGTCGAATGGTCCAAAGGTTAGGGCAGGTGGTTTCAGGTTTGTAAGCAGTAGGCAGGCACAGGTCTGTGGAGAGAGCAAGATTAGTGGTCAAGAAACAGTCCAGAACTGGTATAACCAAGGACTGGGAAATTTAATTGGTGCTTTTCACTAGCATTCATTTGTATGAGCGCTTGCCCCATTCTGTGCACACACCGTACTCACTGGGTCCAGACAGAGGGGGAGATGCATGGCGCGGCCTGGCAGGCCAAGAGTGCACCACCGCATCCTCATAGGTAAAAGGTGACAACGGTCATGACAGTAAGCATCAATCAATCTGAACAACGTTGGTACTTGCAAGTACTTTGAAAATCAGAAATGTAGGTTAGACACTTCCACACCTTGGATAATTTTTACTCAAGGGGGCCCTGTTGTTTTTAACACTTGTCCCAAAGCCTGAATATCTGATTTCTACTCTTCTTCTGATTCATTAGGTTTTTCAAACAACAGAGAAATAATAGAAGGGGCCACAGTGAGGCAAGATCTAGAATAACCTTTCTATTGTTTTATCTTGCTCATGTATTAAAAACTAGTAATTATAGTAATAAAAAAATATTATGACATATATACATGCATCAATGGCCTTTATACTATGTACCTAAATAAAAAGCCAAATTAACATCCTAATTTTGAATTTTTTTATGAATAATATGTTAAAGATTCACAAAATCTATTATGTTGACAATGCAGGTGTAGTGATGATGTCATTGGAATTAGAATGAAACGTAAGTATGCAGAGCTGACAAAGATATGATGGTCATGTGTTGACAATTGAATGCTCAACTCAACTATTGGAAATTACCAGACAAAATTATTTGCTACCATTAATTAACCCAATTATCCACAATGAAAAAAGGAAGGAAAATGCTTCCACTTGTCCTTTACTTTTTTACCAGTAAGGTTTGCTGTACAAATTTATATGTATATATTTTTTAAATCATCAGGTTTCATCAGCAGGTTTGTCTAGGAATCAACTAGGGACCTGCAAAGTTTTTCTTTTCAAATTGAATATGAATATTCGATGAAGATTTGTATTCATCAGAGAACAGCCCACTCATATTGAAGGATATGTTATGATGTATAATCGCAGTGCTGCTCATACAGAGCTGCTGGAACCCCCATAGAGCCAATGAAGCCACCACAGACTTGATGAGCTCTCTAGAGCTACAGAAGGTAATGCTGGACTATGACCAAGTGTATCCCTTCGTTTACAAAAGTCAATACGTAAAGACAGTGTATAATGGTAACAGCCATTCCTTATTGAGTGAAATTCAAACAAAAAAAAACGATATGGCAGGGTGTCCTGCCCCTGTTTGTGTGGATCTGACCCCGTCCCTGTGTTTTACACCTTTAGTCAAATCATAGTATTGCATGATGGATAAGAATCTGTCTATACTTTTCAGCATTGAGGAGACCATTAATATTGGCCAAATTCCCAGCTCTATTTGCAGAAATGCCATTTTTCTGGGCCATGGTTGTGGTGTTTTCATGAATAGTTGAGGTATGGTTTTTGTTTGCTACAAATCTTCCATGAAGATCACTTCTGACCAGACTTCTCCAGCCAGTAGGTCCCACTGTTTTCTGCCAATGCTGAGCTGATGGCACTGCTAGACATCTTCGGATGTGAAGGGAAATACGCATGATGTGTGCACTAAGCTTCTTTGGTCACCCACTGCGTCTGTGGTCCTCAACATTGCCTGTTTCTTTGTGCTTCTTCAAAAGAGCTTGGAACATCTTGAAACCCATGTCTACTTTCAAACTTTTGCCTGTGAGAGACATTTCTAAGGTGCTCAGTCTTGCTATGAAGTATGGCTATGAAGTCTTCGGCAACCTCACCTTGTTAGTGAGTTTGGCTGTTCCTTGCCCAGTTTTACTCCTCCTACACAGCTGTTTCTGTTTCAGTTAATTTTTGTGATTTAACCTACATATTAAATGATTGATCATTAGCACCTGTTTGGTATAATTGTTTAATCATACACCTAGCTATATGTCTACAAACTCCCTGACTTTGTGCAAGTGTACCTGGAAGATTTGATTTTGAAGGGAAAGTGTAGTGACACCAAATATTGATTTAATTTAAGGTTTTTTTCTGCTCACTAGAGCTGTGCATTCAGATTCGGACCCATTGCAAATTTACAGAATTTTGTTAAATTCGGAGACTCGTACGAAGCCTCAAAAATGATGCCAGACCTATTAGGCTGAAAGCTCAGATTTTTCACCCGAAATACATCGGCCCACATTTACTCACACTTTCACACACTGTCACTCTCTCACACGCTCGCTAAACGTTTCCCTACCTTCTCTGCTGACCACTTCCACATCTACTTCTAACTTATTTTCTCCCTTCTCATCCCTTCTCTTCTCTCTCGTATCTTCAATCTGCTATCTTCAATCTCACATATCCATGGGCATAACCTAGAGGGAACTTCTGCAAAAAGTCGACACTTCCCCTGATGTCCTCTCCTCGATCCTCCTCTCCCTTTTGAAGATAGCAGATTGAAGATAGAAGAGAGATGATAAACGATAGAAGATGAAGAAGAAGATGCAGAAGTGGAAGTGGTCACAAGAAATGGTGGGGGAATATTTAGAGAGCATGAGAGAGAGAGAGAGAGAGAGAGAGAGAGAGAGAGAGAGAGAGAGTGGACAAGAATGAGAGTGTGAGAGTGAATGTGGGCACTGGACAATTAATTCCCAAATTAAAAATTTCCCTGAATCTTCTGTTGAATGAAATGGGCAGGGAATGTATTCAGTTGGTGGAAAATGAATGGGACAAAAACAAACCGAAAAATTATTAACCATTATATTTTTGGAAAGCATTCTTACTTTACAGCACTTTTTACACCTGCCTAGAAATGTTGCACCAAACTATATATATGTATTCTGACAGATGGAGAGGTAACTGAGGGCACATTAATGAAGTCTGGAAAAAACTATTAAGCAGAAAGACTTAAGCAACATTATATTGACCTTATCTTGAAACGTAATAGCCTGTACAAAAAAAACATTTAGATAAGTGTTACATTTAAACTGCTTAGCAGAAATTTACAGATAATCTACCAACTGTAACTATTAATAATGATGCAATAACTGATTTATATTGCAGGCTCTCTCTGCACTAAATTGTAAGAAACACTTTTGTGTTGGCCAAATAAAATGTATCAACTTTTACTAAAGATTTCTACTGCCACTTTTAATTGGGCCGCATAAGATGCTAAGGTACTAAAGTTAACAAAATATCTCGATTTAATTGATCACATCCAATTTTAATGACAAAATGGGAATTCAGATATTTAACACCAAAAACGCTCTATGTGGAAGCTATTCAAACTGCTTATAGGGTAAAATGAAATCACCAATCAATAGTTTAATCTTACCAGGTAATAAAAAGCTCAATTAGGGCAGTGAGTTCATATATGTAGTCAAGGTTCAGGCACTTTATGGTGTAGTAGAAATGTAATCACCAAACAAAATTATTCTTGGTGTGCTAACGACGATTGCAAATAAGGTTAATGGACCTCCACGTGAAGGGATAATTGGCTGATGATAACATATTTCGAAGAAATATATTGTAAGAACTTTGTTTTTTTAATTTAACTACGTCAAGAACAAAAAAAAGTACCAAGTAATTATTTCATTATAGCACTTCAATGCTGGGTCATAGGATATCGTCTCTTAGCAATAGACAGTTATAGATATCTATAGCCACCCAACGACAATTAACACTCCCATTGTTCTATAACGAAGAAACATCTTATTAATAGTGTAAAAAATCCGCTAGACTCACGTGCTAGGCTAAGCAAAACACATGTATTCATTCATGTACTCCTGATTGTTGCTAATATTAGCTGCCTATTGCCGTTGCTGAACAGAATTAGTATATAGTCACAGAATTTAACCTGTTCTAAGCTTGGGTTTAATGCATGTGAACCAATGAGCGACAAAGCAGAGAGAATAACGGTTTCGGGAATCCAACATTGTTGGAGGAATTTCGGAAAAATGACCTTATCTGTTTGGAGGTCAAACAAGGTAACATGGAACGTTCTTTTTGGTAATCACCTATTTTGTATTCTGACTTGTAGAAAGTAATGGAGACACTAGCTAGTTTAGAGGAGCTTGTTAGAAGAAGGAAATCCTTTTTGGGGCAAACCTTACATTACAGATATACATCTGCTTTTAAGAATATAGCTCCTACAGCTCCTTTAGAATGTAGGGATATATATATATATATATATATATATAGTGAAGACAGTCTTTGGACTATGACATCTATGACATCTATGAACAACTATGACATCATTAAGCTTAACAGAAATATAATTGAGAAGTAACTTTTTTTCAGAGTATATTGTCTAAAATGTAATATTGCATTTAAAGAGACACTTTGTATTGTATTTAGTATTAATATGTACCGTACTTAGTATTAATTTACCCTCACAAATATACAATTTTACTATATTTAGTGGTAAAAACACATTTTTATGACAGCTAATGTTTTATAGAAACTATATGGATATGCATTTAAACATTAATACCACATATCGGAATATTGCGTCAGCCTTTGGGATCAACATTTTTACAAATATTTTTTTCCACCAAGAAAACTCAATATTGTTTGTGTGAAAGAATATTATATCACTCTGATGATATGCCTTGTTTTACTCCTGTCACTCACAATTACATAGCAATGCAAGCTTCTTAGCTGTCACACATGCCAATCTATTTGGCAGTATACAGATGCTTCAAGTCTACCTGAATGTATTCAACTTGTCTTTTATTGACTGCTGAAACTGTGAATTGCAAATTCTTTAAGAACCACCGTAACTTCATAGCAGATTGGCAGCTGCCCCGTAGGAGGGGCTGTGTGCCGAGGAAGCCTTCAGCCCCAGCAAACAACAGGACTTCAGAAGGAACTTCAGAAGGAACTTCAGAAGGAACCTAATCCTCCCACACACATCTTTGTCCTGCTTCCCTTATCCTCTTGATAACAGCCATGCTTGCCAGGAGCTCTGTTCTTGGACAGCGAGCATTACCGGCTTTAAGGCCCCTGTAATGCATGTATAGCAATGGGCCATAGTGTATTTTGCCAGGTACCACCCCACATAATATTATTGGTCACTATTGATTAATTTAAATTGTCCAACATCAATATTTTATTGATTTTTTTCAGTTGTATATTTTAGGAATGCTTTCAGGATACTATGGGATATTAGTTAGGAGCTCTTAATCTGTGAAGCTATTAAGAGAGGATGCAGAGCATACACTATATATTGTGTATTATAAAAATATTTGACGTTCATTTCATCATTGAAAATACCTGAAACATTAAGTTTGGGGATTTACAGAAACCAATTAGAGCCTCAGAGGAAACTATAATGCAACCTTCAGGGAAACCACAACTAACAAAATCTCAGCAGCAGGTCATTATCACTTTGACTAGACAGAGAGCAACCACCTGCAGGAATAGCCCTTTCTCTGTTTCCCCCCAGTAGAACCTTCTAAATGATGATTAATCACTGAATGAACTGAACAACTGACATCCACATAATGGCAAAGGAAAGTGGAGATGCGGAGCAATCAGTGGGTGCATGTGGTCCAGCATGGGTGGGTGGAATGGTCGAAGAAGATGGATAGGCCTGCAAATGCCTGACACTTAAGTATCTTGTCTTCAGCAAAAAAAACTGAAGGGGGAGTTAGAACTTCTGACAGATACAAGCTTTTAAGGCAATGGAAGTCAGGCAGACACACCCAAATTGGCAAGTAGGACACATGAAATAATGACAACACCTCAAGTAAGTATATTCATTTAAATTAATTCTTAAAACAAACAATACACGCCAAAAAGTCCTGTTTAAAATACAAGCAGAGATATAACTAGGGCTCTTGGCGCCTGGGGCAAAATTGGAGGTCCTGTCCTGGGCTGATGTCTCATCCGCTTTTGGAAGTGGAAGGTACGCAGGGGCATTGCCTTGTGGAAGCTCAAACGTGCCACTCACCTCGCAACGCATGGGGCAGATCTTGTGCCATGGAAGCTACTACCATGTATTCAAGAGTGGAGTGAAAGCATTTTAAGAGATTACTGCCTAATACCCAGTAGAATAACTATATAACAATAGATAATATATATAATATATAATAATCTATATAACAATTACTGAGACCTAACCAGAGCTGCCTTACCAGAGCTGCCTTATGAGTCTTTATATTAAGTATATAGGGTGCCGATTGACTTTTGTTGCTGCACAAAGTTTACTGCAATTACAATAGCTGTGAATTCCAAACAGATGATGTTTAGATAGCTATGAATTCTAACCTTCAAATTAAATGATGATGAATAACTAGGTCAAAAATGCTCAGTGTATTCTATTATCCTGAAAAGCGAAATGAAAAGCATCTATGTTTGACGAAAGAAAAAACCAACATTATAAACTCTCAAAAGACCTACTTATAATTAGCATATCGCAATTACATTGTTGCTCTAATATTTAGATCTTTTAAATGGTTATTGCAACCCAGAGGATAATTGTGTAGCAAAAAAAGGTAAGATGCCTTTCTATATTATAGTCATACCTAGAACAAAATGGCGACTTTGGTTATTATAAATTTGTGTATCAAAGAAAGTATTGTTTGTTTGTTTTTTTACCTAAATAGGTTTCTTAAGAATTTTACATTTTTAAATCTCAATTAACTGAAAACATCAGATGTAATTTATTTGGTAAAATAGCTATTTATTTCTCCCTAACATAATGGCACTGAACAAACAAAGGTATGGGACTTTTGTTGTAAAACTTTGAAATGGCTTTCAGCTATCTCTATAATGCTAGGAATAAACACACATTTTGTAAAATCCTAATACAAAAATTCCCAGATTGGCTTGGAATTATTTGATGTTGCCCCTAATTTCACTGAAATCCATATAGTTAACAAATATCCACTCTAAAAATCAAAATGAAACAACAAATTGAGCTTCTGTATGTTCTGAACAGATACAGTCTCATGTTATGGAGTGCGGAGCAACATTGGGTAGGTATTACTAAATGATGGCTACTAAGTAGTCAAGCCACAATTTGACCCCATCGGTGGCAGGACTGGTAGCCCTATTTCTTCCATAATAGAAAAATAAAAAAGATCTAGTGATTAGCTCCTGTGTAAGCAGCAAAAAGGACAGGAGTTGCACCAAACATCAACTCCTAAAGACGTGTAATAGTGATGAGAAGATAATGCAGGACTTATTTCTTCTTAGCCCTATTTCTCCCATCACCAGAAAAAACCCACCCACTCCAAACATATGGTTTCAGCTAGATACACAAAGTAAGGGGGCATCCCCTCAGGAATGCAGCATGAGTTTCCTCCATATCCTAGTACTACAGAACACGGGACAAAGTCTCTAAATTAGGGACGCCCCGTGAAAATCAGGATTGGCAAGCTTATTTGTACTGTCAGCATCAATGCAGGTAAGGGGTTTCAGAATAACTACTTCTTGTTATTGAAATGGTAGGCAGACCCATGTAACTAAGTATCAGGAAATGCAACCAGGGAGTTAGGGTGTTAGGGTGTTAGGGTGTACAACTAGAGGCATGAGTAGCAGGAAGGGGAAGATGGTCAGGCCACTACACAGAATCAGGGCCTGTTTACAATGTTACACACTCTTGACCCTGGTTATGATTTGTCTCCCAAAAGTGTCTGACGACTTCCCTATTAGTCATTGAGTACTAGGATTCTGACATTCTTTCCTGTGGGGGGACA
Organism: Spea bombifrons; assembly: GCF_027358695.1. Classification (NCBI taxonomy): domain Eukaryota; kingdom Metazoa; phylum Chordata; class Amphibia; order Anura; family Pelobatidae; genus Spea; species Spea bombifrons. Next base: position 21,471,543 of record NC_071097.1, on the reverse strand, counting down.
GGCCGTTTTTATAGCTTTGGTATAGTTAGAAAAAGGGTGGAAATTTCCAAACATTTTGTTCCTCTGGTGCAACTGCATTTGAGGGCTGTAATTCTCATCACACTCATCATCAGTCTGACAATGTGAGTAGCAGTCCACAGAAATCACTAGTCCATTTTTAAATAATAAGTACATTAAAATAATGTGTTTATATTTTATTTATTAGTTTAATTTGGGGGCGATGGGGGGTTTAGTGGGGCAGCTATGAACTCACACTTGCTGATCCCTGCTTTCCTCACATGCTAGTCAGCTGATTTAATAGAAATATATTTTATCTACATGTTAAAAAAAAAACCAAGATGACCGCAGGGAGTGGAGCTAATTGGCAGCCCCCTCTCTACAGAAAATTATTTCCCATAAACCAGTTCTCTCCTCCACCCATGTTGACAAAGCCCCGTGCATTTTCCGCCCAGTGGAATAAATCTGACCCTGAGACCACATATAAATGTATAAGAAAATTGAATTCTTCTGTTTGCTTTGGAAGAAGTAACAATATTTGAAATATGGGACATCACAAGACAATTAATTATGTCTAAGGTCAAGAACAAATGTGTGTGAGGTGCCAATAGACTGAGGTCCACTGGGTATTTGCCACATGTGCCAGATGGCCAGTTCAGGTTGTATTATGAGATGATCAAAACTTGATCAACTTGATAAAGACCTCATCGTGAGGTCGAAACGTTGTTGTCCGTTTCCTTCAATAAATCTGCCTGATGGAACCCTTGAGTGCCTGGAGCCTTTTTCTATTTTGATTTACTGGGGAGCTGGCCCTTCCTGGCACAGCTAAGCACCTGAGTTCCTGTGGGGAGTGTGTGCAGATTCCTGATTCTGGTGACGTATTATGAGATGATGACACACAATGCCACAGTGCCCCCTTTCAGACGTATACAATGTGGTTCCTCATTGCTCTCTTTGAGATATGTCTGACATATCTATGCAGTCCATTTTCTTTTAGTAAAGACAAGAAAAAAATATTATGCATACTATTTATTTTTGTAACTGTCAGACTCATATTTTTGTTTTCTTGTTAGGCAATGAAACTGCATGCATGTTATCATTAATTCCACAATTAATTTAGACTGTGGTTAAACTGCATTTTACAGCAAGCAAAAAAGGCCTAAAGATTAAAGCCCTTCAAATTCGCTTATTCTGAACAAATTTGTGTAATTGGAAACACATCATTCTGTCTTCTCAGTTTCTTCTTTATTTCTATTGAGGGCTTCTTTTGAAAACAAACACACAGATGAGGAAATAGCTGTTTAATTCTGAAAGGAAGATACAGTGATGTTTCATCTCCTAAATGCTTTAACATATTGTGCAACTCTTTACAACAATTGCTAAGAAGATGGATGTTTCCAAAAGATAATAGTCCAAGGAACTACATTTCCAAAATACCAGTTCCCCTTTTCTGTAGCTCTCTGCATGCGCCAGGATATTAGTAGGATCAGCAAAGTTTGGTTGTTAATGTTTAACCAGGTACAGTAATAGGTATACAGCATCTAGAAGAATAGATCAATCTGACATGTCCAGCACTTCAGCCTATTTAAGTATGCATGTACTCCCTTGTAAGTAGCCTTGTCTAATTAGCTGCTCCATCTTTATTCCTTGATGTGTCACTGATGCTGGAAAGTCGAGGGAATAGCTTGTCACTGACCATGATAAAGCAGTACTTGATTGTATTACAAGATGTCCTGCAGACTGAGTCCAGACTACCTTGGCTAATGATCAACCTTACAGCATCTGTTTATGTCTGACAATATACTGTCAGGAATTATGTGATAAGAAATTCACTTTTATGCATTTAAACAGGGCCGCAGGGTAAATGTAATCCGTTCTGAAGTCAGAAGTTTGAATGGAACATACCGTAATTTAGGAACCTTGAGCATCACCCTTGATAGTAAAAATATGCTATTAATAATATAGTTCATATTCTTATTTTCGTCACTATCTCTTAACATCCTTAAGGTATGTCCTGAAACACTAGTAATACACATTTAAAACGGATAGATACAGGTTCCCCTGGAATATCTATCCTACACAGATCAAGGGTCTCCATTGGCCCCAAATACAGCCAGACACAGCAGGTGCTACAAATACAGAGATGCATATGAAAGACTGAGATGCGAGAAACAAATGTATTGAAGTCTCTGGAGAAGGGTTTATTCACTAAAGAAGGAGTTTGCTGGAGCTTTTCAACTCACCAACTTGAGCATTGTGAACAACTATCCGTGTGTTTCCTTCAAGAAGAACTGAGCCTGCCCTGTGTAACTAATAAAGAGGTGACTTTCAAGGAATACCTTTATTGAACTGCGCATTATACAAGTCACAAAAACTTTTTCTTATAGAAGAAGCCAACTGGACTTAACCTTTTGTGCTGGGACATGAATTTGGGGAGCCGAAATTGCAACTGTCCTAAACACTTACCTGTAAACTCCTACTCTGGTGTATGATTCCCATAGTTTTGTCAGGGTATAAGGGAGACATTGAAAACAACTAATAATAACCTAATAATGATGTCAGGCAACTTAATCATACAGATAAATGTAAAAATGTGTTATAAAAGATGATGCCATTACAGGCTGTTCACTATTGTGATGACATCTTCTTATATTCTTCTAAAAACAGATTAACGAAGTATCTTGAGGAACTTTATTCAATACAAGGGTCCTCCCGTGGTACATCACAAACTGTCTATCCACTTCCTCATCTTATACAAATACACAAAATAAATATTCATGATTTTTCTTGTACAGTAAATGAAAAGTTATTTGAAAGGGTCCCTGACACCGCGTTTTCAATCATTTTGCAATAATACCGATAATTATCATATTTGATTACCGATCTGAATAAATTATGCAAGGTTTATATTTTGTTTCTACAATAAGGCTTATTGGACTTATCAAAAACATCATAATCATTTCCATAGTATCATTATCAGAATGTTCTCACAACAGATAGTTCTGTGCTGTCGGGTTTTAGAAAAATGACTTTCCATCAAAGCAACAGATTATGTGTTTATCTTGTCCTTTGGGTCACTGCAGTGAGTAAGTAGTACAGATATATTGTATCTAATTGTCGTTAATTGTCTCTCATTCTTGCATTGTTCTGATTGATGTGCAGTCATCTCCAGGCCGAAATATTTTGCTGACATTTGCAAGCAAAAGTGAAAAAATACTTTGCAGGAAGCAAATAGTATTTTGAAATCATGCATAGCTACAATGCAAATATGCAACCAGGGCCAGTCGGGCCCATGAAGTGGGCACACATTGACCCCGTTTATGCAGCTATTTATTGAGCCAAGCCATCACAGCTCATCTTTAGAGGAGACCAGGAATAAGCAAAGTGTCTGTACAGGGACACCAGTGTCTGTGGCAAGGTTTTTGAAGGTCCATAGAGCATCTTTAAATTGTCCACCATGTAAATGTCCACCATGAGCAATGTTGGTACCTACCCCTGGGGGGGGGCACCATAATACATACTTGCTTCTATTTCTGGGCCATGCTATATCCGATTGCACAGGTATAGCTACAGTAGAGTCTGCTAATGAACATTGTAATGACATTTGCTCCATAACTCCCCATCATCCGCTGTCATACATATACCAGAGATGTATGCGAGTTGTTTAATAGAAGACCACATATAGTTGATCCTACTAAAAGGCCTAACATCTTATAATACATCTTACAATACAGTTTTTTTATCATGTGGTAGAAAATGATTAATGCTTCTTATTATAGTTATTTTTGCAGCAAGAAGCAGATCCACATTCTTCAAATACCCAGATTTGTATTATTATTACATTCATTCCTTCCGCACCATATTTGCTGGAATCTGCCATGCCGTAGTAGCTTTAGTAGTGTTCTATGTCATAACCTCCACCTCCATTAGCCTTCCATTTTTTTCCCTTAGATGGGCAAAATGGCCAGCTGTTGTGGCCCCCTCTGGAGTGTATGGGCCACTACTGGTGACTCCTGTACCATGCTTTCAAAACAGTCCTTTTTCCGGCATGGACGGCATTGACGTACTCTCTTTCAACAAGCCTGTGCCAGGCTTATGGTATCTGAAGAATCAAGCCCATAATATGGAATATTTCAAACATTTATCTTTCTTCAGATTAGATCTGAGCTTCATACATTTGATCCAATGTTCCTCAATACAATTTTTTCACATATTTTATATTTTCCTTGCTGAATATTAAATAAAAATTGAATGGTCTACAACCTATTAAAGTTCCTGTTGCTTTAAGTCTTTCTACATATTGGCATAGCGTAAAATCTGAACTTTTTTTAAATTTCCTGTTACTTTATATAGTGCATGTATTTCCCTATACCTCACTTCACGGTTACATAAACAGGCTGTACTTTTATAAAAAAAAAAAAAAAAAGATACAAATAATCTTTTTTTGGAAATACCGCACATCAACTAACGCTCAGGTTATGCCAATTCCTTCTATTAAATCTCAATTAAATTGTGTTTTTATTGGCCTATGTTTATCCGCTTTTGGCAAGCGAGAACATTACTATTTACAGAACATTCTTATGAGGAGAATGATGATGCATTGCTTAGAGGTACCAAAACTATGAGGAAGATATTCAGCATCTGCTAGAAAGGCATTTTATCCTTGTATGTGGAGTTTATATGGGGAAAACTCCCGATGGTGCGTGGTTAAACCTCCGGCTGAGCAGAGAATTAACTGAACAGCGGATGTGTGGGTTTCTGGAAGGTTTAAACAGTCTCTCACCACCAGCTTTTGGATAAAGTCTTTGATTTCTTTTTTGGAGTATTAAGTTCTACAGGATACATAGATGTTTTAATTAGCAAAGCTTTTTAAAGCTATATAATTATGTGAGTGTAATATACACATCATTTACAAATGAATTGTCAGAATATGCAGCAAAGGCCCAAAAAAAAAATACCTGGGTTGGTATTGTACACCAGTGCCCTACAAGGCCCAAGACTGTTGGGAATATTGTCTTTTAACCGCTAGCAACAAAAATATTTGTAATTCAAAGCCCTAACTGGGCCTCTTGGTGCCTCCGGCGGGTTTGGAGATCGTCAGAAGTGGAAAAGGGCACATAGGGCAGCTGCCACTCTTGCCCAATGAAAGTTATGGCCCTGATGGGATGTAGTGACAACATGTGCTTTTGACCACTAGTATAAGAAGCAGGGGGAATAACATTAACAACCAGTGACGCTAAGTTAGACATTATAAAAGGAAGCGATACACAAATCCTATAAAACGGCAAAAAAACATAATTAAAAGTGTAAGACAATATATATGAAAGATTTACTATGCGTTTACATCTTTGCCTAATGTAAACATTAGATGATCTAAAATTTGACAAAAATGCAAAAATAGAAGAAATTGGGAAGGGCGTAAATACGTTTTCTCAGCACTGTACGTAAGGCATAAGGATGCAGACAAGCATAGAGATTACGAAAACTAAAACGTGTTCAGTGGGCCTTAATTTAAAAAAACATACTAGAAATACCGTAAATTATATAAAGAAAACCAAACAGATTATTTTAAACAAAATGTACTGGATCACCCATGGTCTCAGAATATATTTAAAGCTCTTCCAAACTGTGCCTTAGGATATTTTGACAGAGGTGAAAAACAAATCTTAAATAATCGATATGGTTAATAGCGTGTTTCCCCCCCAGCCTCATTGAACAGAGAAAGAATGCACGGGCACTATTTATGTACCTTCTGCATCACATAATATCGATAGGGGTTAACATAAAGCGCCTATTTATTTTGTGAGCTAGCTGTCATTGAGTATTGTTAAAACGAGTGTGCAGGCATAATGAGACGCGGTTTGACTCACATTAACATCGAAAACATTTTGTGTAATTTAAGGTATTTATCAGCAAATTCTCCTTCTATACCGTTTATGCATTTGTTTTATTCTCTGCAAATTGTGCTTGTGTATTATCCTAAGAATACGTAATTGGGTCTTATTGAACAGCATTTCTGTAATAGTTTGGTTGGATTTGTGCAAAAAGCTTTTAACAGGTATACATTTTAATTTTTTTTACTGAAACCTTTCTTTATGATTTTGTTTGTTTAGCAGCAGACATATTAGCTAGTAGGCAGAAGGAGTAAAAGCTTGATATAAGAATATTATAAAAAGGGCACCCCTTTAAATCAATTCCAAAGACATCAATATAAGTCATGTTTTTTGCCAGGTATTGACAATTTCTAATTCTTACATTGCTCTTGGTGCCCCTTTTTTGGGTCTGAATACATTTTTGTTACTGTTCAAGTCTTGACCAGAGTATATCGTTGACGTATAGCTGCTATATTATTTTATGTATATGTTTATCTATTACAATAGTAGAAGTAACAATAAGGAGAAAGGCAGAACAATGGAAGATAAAATCTTTCTGGATACGGCTTTAGTGATACATGATCTTACTAAAAATATATTCAAGAAACAGCAGGATTTTGTAAAAAAATAATAATAATACCCCCCCCCCCAGTTAATTGTAAATTCCCGCAGACGATACCCAATCGCCAATATTTTTTCTACAATGTTACCATCAGAAAAAGTACCAAATGCAAAGGTATCTTCAGGAAGAATCCTTTCAAAAATCCCTTCAAAAATGTAAGTCGCTTGTTAAGCTTCCAACGTGTCAACTTTTACTAAGAATCCTATAAATTGATAGCACATGATACATATTTGTAAACAGCAGTAAAAAGAGAAAGAGGTAACATATTTATCACTATACTAGACAAAAAATTCAATAAATTTACAATAAAAGATCATTAGCAAATGGAATCTTGTCAGCTCAGATTAATGGATATGATTATTGCATTTAACTCAAACTAAATTACTGTCTTTGTATCTATTAAAGCATTAATAAAAGTGTCTGGGATCTGTCTGTTAAGTCTTCGCTGTAGGTGTAAAAATCTCACTAATTTTGATAAGTGAAAACAATTTCTTCCAGAGTTGTAGCTAAACATAAAAATAGTATTGCATAAAATTTTATATATTTATATCTATATAGATATATATATCTTTTATATATTTTATATATATAAAATAGTGATATAGGCCAAATATTTATAGTGTGTTGGCTGGATTAAGATGTATTTAAATCTTGTTTTAATTACTAACAACAAAGACTAGACTAGTTCTGTGCAATTGGGTTTGGTATGGTTTAACCTTTCGTGTGCTAGAGCTTTCTACTCACCCCATGCAACAGACTTTTTAACATCATCACTTTATCATTTCTTATAAGAAAAATGATTAAATATATATTATATATTATAATATATATATATTAAATAAACCGTGACAACAGAAAATGTAACATTAGCTAAAAGTCTAATTCTCCCAATATATTGTCTATGGCTGGAAGTAGCAGCCAGGTATTGAACAACTGTGAAGTTGTGTGCATGGTTTCTTATTTATTATACAGTATATCCTGCATATTTCTTATTCTTCTCTATTTAGTATTGCCAATATATTGTTTAAGGATAATATTCAATAAATAATAATAACAATGGATTTCATTAATGATATTGTTGATGCATAACACCTTATTACAGCTTTTCATGTAATTTTATGAAGTATTTTCCACCTTTTGGCTTATGTACATTTTTTTTTCCTAGGGACAGGGGACTGTCCCACAGAAACAGAGATATCTGATCAATCTAATTACAACTTAACAAATCACCGTACCACAAACTGCCGAGCAATTATATTTATGAGGTAACATCTAATATTACAGATAATGAAAAGTATTAATCAAAGTTGATGTTTTCTTTTTTTTGTGATTCGTCAGGAACAATTTATTTGCGTGCAAATCATACCAATATTGTAAGAGGGATTTTTTGAAAGATTAGCACCAATGTGTTTATAAATCAAATGAATCAATAAATTAATTGAAGACACTTTCAAAGTTTCACAGGATTATAAATCTGCTTTATTATTGACATTTGTTTTCATATTCTTCGGCTGCACAAATATTTCACAATATTTGTCTAATCATTAAGATACGTTATAAATCAAATGCATTATTCATGAGACATTGCTAAATGAGCTAGGACATCTTTGCAGAATTTCTGTGCAGTCTGATTATGTTCAGCTGGAACATTATGTAAGTATTGGGATTTACCCAGGGGTGCTAATCCAAGGGGAACCTAGGGCACCCATTGGCCTCTAGTTAAGGACTATGTTCCACACGGCCACCCTTGTTTTCGGCTGGTCAAAGTTGGGTGTTACATCTAGTCTTACATTTTTTAACGAATAATTGATCTTACCCCTGCGTTTATTTGGATACAAAGTGAATAGATAGTGGGGGTCTCACTGCTGTGAAATATCTCCCTATGGTCTACATTTGCTTTAAAGCATTATTATTGTTTTATATAGCACCATCCATCATATTCCAGTAAGGGTTTATTAGACAAGAGGTAAAAATGCCACTCTTAGTGATGGACATGCCAGATTATTACTGCCAAATAACCCTAGATTCACTCCTGGCCTAAACAAAAGTTTTAACTGGGCTGAAACATGCACAAAATCAGGGAAAACCCCAATATACATACGGTATGTGCAGATATATACATACCACCTATGTGCGTAAATATAAAGTGTAATAATTATTCTTTCACACCGTGGATTAATTCAGATGAGATTTCCTCTGCTTCTATTATCATAAATACTAGTTACCTGTATTAATGTTACTTAAAAGCTTAAGAAAACCCAAAATCAATCTACCAAGATTCATCACAACCTGGCCGGCACAATCTCATCAATTCAAGACTTACTCTTCTTCTAAAATCTCAAGTAAATTTTGCACCCCCTATACTTTACATGGACAAAAGACTTATTTTTAGGGTACTCTTAGCCTCTTAAAGGGGCAATTAAAATCCCATCTGGCGATTGACCATTGAGCAGAAGTATGAGGATTCTTAAATAGCTCTTTGTACGTTGTGGTGCGGCTATGATCAGTAACTCTTTATTAAGGGTAGCACATTATTTACAGTGATGCACGGCAAGGCATTTAGAAAGAGAATGACATTCAATTAAAATGATATTAGCAGCACAGGAGTGATTTTGTTTAATTTACTCCCACACAGATGTAAAAACATTAGCGACTTTTTTAATTGGACCTCATAATATCTAACTCCTACTCGTACGCAATGAAATTAAAGACTTTGGTGACTAAATGCCGCTTAATTTACTCTTACCCGGCCCTAATGATATTAAAGATGCTTAAGGGTAGATATTATTTCCAATCAATTCTGTTCAAAGGAAATCTGAACTAAGATGCACCATTATTAGGCATGTAATGAAATCAAGCAAGAAATCTATACTTCAGGGCACGGGTTAGTTGTCAATAATATTAAAATGTAATCATATTTTTTTCTCTCGTAATGTAGACATATTAAAAAGTAACATATTAGGAAAGCTTTATTATTTTTTTAAGCAAGGTAAAATTTGGCTCTAAGTTGCCAAGTGTCACCATTCTTTTATTAAATGTCTTCAGCCAGAAATTACTTTCATGTTTTGTCTTGTAATATTTTATGTACACCTTGCAACGACATTTCATTTGGTAAAGTATGTTTTTTTTCACAAAACATGTGCCCTCAAGGAATCCTGATTCATAAAGCATCTTAAATGGAATAGTACAGATCGAATGTGTGTTTCCTCTGTGACTGATTAAGATTTCTAATTAATTGTTTTTGTATGAATAATTCATTAAATTTAATTTCATTATCATACTTATAGAAATAAAGAAAAATATATTCAACTTCGGATTTCAATATTAAATGTAGTATCTTGTTACCTGGGCTTCCGAACACATGGAAAAACACCCATCCCTTAGGTCAAAGTTTTTTTAAGTTTCTTCGTTCCTTGCAATGTGTCTATAAATATATAAATCGCTTGAGACCAATGGTGATATATATTCATTTTCAATGACCAATACTTTCTCTTTTCCAGTTCCTTTCTAATAAATGCATTCATGTTTTCTGCTACGGCCCCATTTCAAACCAACCCGGTTTTTAATATCCCTTCTTTTTCGCCCTACTTCTTCAAGCTAGCACCTTTGACACAACATAATGCGGTTATACCACAATTTCATTCAAATGTCAACTACAAGAGCACTTTCAGAAATGAAGATTGAACGTAAAAAGTTTAATAACATAGCAAGTAAGGGTTATAATAATCGCCCATTTAATGCCGGCACATTTTTAAAGCTATTTGGTGTTCTTTAATGCCATTCTTTTTGCTACTTATTCAGAGGTCTATTTTTGCAGTTAACAATTATTACAGTTTTAATGTATCTGTAAATGTTGTCTTTGTCTTGTATGGGTTTAATTTCCTCTTAAGGGGATATGGACCTTTTCATGGTTAATTTAGCTTAAATCAGTTTAACTGTTTAATCACTCAGTTGGCTACCCATGGATTTGCTTTGATCTGTTATGTTCTTTAAATGCATATGTAAAGTTGAGCAGTTAGCAACAATATATATATTCATGTTAATATAAATACATGTTAATGACCATGATTACATTTTTTTATAAATTAATATTTGTGAGCATAGTAGCACACAGTCCTACACAGGACCCCCATCAGAATTCATGGGGCCAAGTAAGGGCGTAATGCCTAGGCCTCCATACCCCTGACACCAACCCGCCCCACATCCATCTCATTGTCCCACCCATTGTTCCACCTTATGATCCTCCCATAAGCACACCTTATGAGAGCATATAACTAACAAGCATACATAACATGCAAACCCGCTCAATCACCCTCTCATTCTAACACTGTATACTTACACATTTTTCTGCTCCTCCCCTCCCTCTCCCAGATACCAAAACCCTATATTCAACCCTGACACTCCAATACGCTGACACACGCACTCAAGATAACACCAATTACTAATACACGCACGCACTCACGCTAACACCATACACTAACAGTCACACACATGCTAATATCATATGCTCACAAGTACCTTACAGTAACGCCATGCACTCATACACAGGCATGCTAACACCATACACAAGTACACACTCTAACACCACATAATGATATACATATTCACACTAAAAATACAATAACACACAATTCCATTCGCTCATATGTGCTTACACCACACTCTCATAAATATATATATTAGACTAAATTTCGTTTTTGGTCTATTCTTTTCGGACAACAAATTTTGTTTCCTGCCCTTTCGGTTCTGATGAAAATTAAAGAGCTTTTTACATTCAAAAAAATGTGTTGTCACTCACCCTCATTCACTCTATCCAGCTCCTTCCCACTCTCTCACTCATGTTCTCTCACACTCACTCTCTTACACTCTCATTTACACTCTCTCTTATGCTCTCTATAAATGCCTCCCTAACTTCTCTGCCGGCCACTTCCATGTCCCTGTCTCCTTTCCCAGCAGCTCTGCTTCTTCTCTTGCATCTTCTTGTTCTTCTGTCTTCTTTTATCATTCGCTGCTCTGTAAATATGGACCCTCTAGGCACACCCTCACGCAGAACAGGGCCACCCTTTTGTGGCAGTGCACAGAGAGGCTAGAATTCCCATCTCTGTAATTGGGCCTGGTACACCAGTACAGGGCATACCCCTCCTAATGGTGGCCCTGGCCCTACATTCCAGACCACTTGTTACTGCCACTTGTAAAAGCAAGCAATATGTTAGGGTCATGCAGGACATGACCCCTACTCAGCCAGATTAATTTGCTGGCTACATTACTTCTAGGCTGTTTTCTGAGCTAATCTTTATTGCACGCCCTGATCAGCCATCAGATTATTATTATTTGTGCTGTAGTACATGATGCATTTGTTCCAGTGTGTTTTGGTCACCATGTTCTCATATTATCTAACCCTTCGGATTCTGACTTCTGATCTATGTTTTGTTACTTTCCTATACTATCACTTTTTTCTTGGCTTGCCTGTTTATTGGATGTCTATGACCCAAGTGCTGTACCTATTGTAATGCACTTTGGTCACTTTGGATTCCACCCTAGTATACCACCTCAGAGATATCATTTTCCTCTGCATTTGTCACACAAGACCATTACTGGATAACCAACATGTCACCAGTTGTTGTTGGATCCCAACTCTTATAATCTCCAGACAGATGCTGAGTAACAATATCAGGACTAGTCTTAGAGCTGGGGAAGTCAGACAATCACTCAAGGCCCCTGGAGCAGGCAGGGTGTCAGCATTCACAACAGAAATTAGAAGTCAGTGTGGTTCCAGACAGGGGTGCAATGAACGCCTCCACATTGCATGGAGGACGTGCACAAGAGATCTGTGCTCACATTGGCTTTCAATGTAGGGTTACAAATGAGCTTCTTGCCAGTGGTTGAGGTTCAGTCTTAAACACACATCCTCATTTAAACCATAATTGAAATATTTGAATTCGATTTGTTATTTAAAGTTTTCATTTTCCTATTTTATATTTTTCTTACAATTACCAAAGTCATAGCATGTAAATGTTGTTTGATGTTCAATTATCCCTCAGTAAAGATTCAGTTGGCACCCTACATTGATATGCCTCATTGACTCTATGTGTAATACGTATGACTATGCAAAACTCATTGTTACTTAGAATGATTCTTTAACAAATCACAGGAATATCAAAAACAAATCAATTATATCAATTATGATTCCGGAGAAGAACAATGTTTCCAAAAAATCAAATACTCTGTTTAATAATAAAGCGATCATTCATTCCGAAAATACAAATCTATTTTTTTAAGTTTGCAGTAAACACGATGTGCATTATTTAAGGACGGTAAAATTTATTTTTAATTAAAGAAATGTCCTCTGCAGCATGCCAAAGGAGGAAAGCACATCTGTGAAAAACAAGGCTCTTAAGCAGAAAGACAGAATAATGATGATGTGTGGGTTGGGATTTCTATACAGCAGAATCTGAGAAGACCTTTCTGTGAGTAGCTATCTCATAACAATTGAAAAGGTTTTTGGTGTTCCTACTCAACTCCCACAGATCTTTGTACCAGCTGCTGAGCCAGAGTCTGTCAGCAAGATCCATTTGTCATTTGAAATTTCAGGTATTTGGGATTCTGAATTATCACAGAGGGGCATTCTCCCTTTTTGATAGTTTTCCACAACACGGGATCAAAACGTCACAAAGACGTCATTGTGTTTAGTCAAGGGACAAAAAAATTGGCGTTCAGGTTTTACAAGACACATGGCCATTTTTTATCCCACCAAAGCAAACCAATTGTGTTGAGAAAAATACAAGTTTGCAAGATCTGTCACAAATGATATTGGCCATCCATGCTTTAGGGCATAATGTGCTTTTGCCTGTTAGGTGCTGTGTTATGTATTTTTTTTAAGTCTGGACAGGTGGTGGGTCTCTCACGCTGTACTTGTTCGTGTGAGTTTTCTTAGAGATTAGATTTTTTGGTTAAGAATAAACCCTGTTGGCTTTATGGATTTCCAGCCACGTTCACCTGAATGCATAATCTCACAGCTGGTAGGGGCCACAATGCTAAGACATCTTGTGAATTTCACCTCCCAATCCAAAATGATTTACAGCAGAGTTTTTTTAAAACAGGGGTTGCAATTTTCCACTCCTCAGTAAATCAGAAATTATTATTATTTATTGTTTTATATAGCGCTGTTAAATTCCGTAGCGCTGTACAATGGGCAGACAGGACATAACAAGTAGTATGTAACATAGCAACAGAAACAACATGTGAGGAGGGCCCTGCTCAAACAAGCTCAGTCTAGAGGCTCAGAATGTAGGGAATGCCCCCTTCATAACACAATTTAAATATTATTTGGCATTTTAAAAGAATATTACAACAGAATAAGGTACACACCCCAGTCTTTACTGATCATTAGTCTAAAATAATCCTAAAAACTGAAGTGGTGTTTATACAGCACATTTCAGGTTACCCTCATTTCATTATAATAAAAACAATATTAAGAACAGAAGTATGCCTAAAACTAAGCAGTTTGAATTCTGGCATTATCTGTAAACTGCACATTTTTGGCAGATATTTAACACACCTCCCACGCTCCATCTGAACTTTTCATCATATTAGTGGTAATGTTTGTAATTTCACATTACTCAATTATTATTTCACATGCTTGCTTTGCTACACGTACTTTCTGAACCTTACAGATTTCAGTCATTATGCCACCTAACCAATAATCCTGCTTAATTATTTTCATTTTTTGAACATTTAAAGAAGCATTTTTAAATTCACAATTCATCCAAGGCAGTTTTTGTTAATTTAAAATCAGTAAATATTTACAAATAAAAATTACTTCCTAAATTCACAAACTATTATTCATTGAAATATACTTTGTACAAAAGGTGTGCCAACAATTGTTGAATTTGCAATATCTCAGAAGCCATCTTAAAATAATACATGTATTTTTGACATCATACCAATGTACGCTAATGAATTTCAACACATTTAACCTTTTATGTACATTAAAAGAAAAAATAATTATTACATTTACAAACAAGAAAATGTGCGTTCCTTTAATGTTCTGTTTTACAAAATACTTTAGAAAACAACAATATAAAATACATAATGTTGGCGTTCCTCTATGGCCGTGTATAGAGTCTCAACAGAGGGGCAAATGACAAAGCATTTGTCATTTCACTTTTATAAGGAGCTTCAAGTAGTCACTCAACTCTGTTAATAACTTATAAAATATCATATTTTACAATATCCCTAGATAAACAGAAGGGGCTAAATTAGTACAGAGGTGAATCTTCATGAATGACTCCCCTTATAAGTAATTTATCATCCAAAATGACAATTTGGTGGGCACCGTATCCACTGAAATCTTGCGTCTATGCTTTCTAGATCCAGTGGATAGATATTATAATTTATTTTAATGTGTTAAAACTACCCAGATCAAGAAAGGTCCTGTGTGCCTTTGTAGTAACCACTGAAAATACAAAACACAGCAATTACAAGTTCTAATGATGTACAGTACCCTGAGGAGATGACTACCAGCAGGACATAGACATTTCTCAGCCCACCTTTTTAAAGTTGCTTTACTCAGCAACATCAAACTGGAACAGATAAAAAGAAGCCAGAGATTCTTTTCATAACAATAGCATCCTCAGGAGGAATTCCCTACAGAACAATAGTCAGACCTGCTGCACTGTCTACTTTACCTCTAGAAACAAGAGCTAGCTTTAGTTTGTGTTGCAGCCAAAACATGTGGAAGGAAAGCACTGTTGCAGGGAATTACAGAAAAATATAATAAATACCTACGTCTGATGAAAAAAAAAAAAAAGCATTTATAAAAGAGAATAAATTACATAGGACTGCATTGTAAACCCTCAAAATAGGAGGTTTTACAACAGTTAAAAAAGGTGTACCAAATGAAAAAATAAAAATAATAGAAAAAATAAATAAATGCATTAAAAAGAAATAGAAAAACATTAAAAAGTATATATTTCCATTTGCTACCAAACAATATTTTGTGTAAGATACATGATTGTCACGCTTGTCAACTTGGTCATACCTGTTGCACCCTACCTTGAATGAATTAATTCGTACATTTAATTCTTTATTATCTATGAAGCAGCTTGAGCAGATGCAGGATACTCCTGGTCCAACAAACTATCATCTACATATGGAAGTTATTCTGCAGCCTAGTATTTAACATATACAGATATTATGAAATATTGAACATTATTTATGAAATAAACAGAAGCGTAGTTTGTTTTAATTTGAATAAAAATGTGACATATTTAATATATTTAAATGTTATATATATATTGTTACATAACAATGTGCATCATTTAATAAAAAAACATAAAAGCAATGGAATATGCATAATATGCAAAGTAGAATTGAACATTTTTTAATGTTTTAATTTCAACATATACCTGGTAATTATAATTGTTATGAACTATTTTGAATCTCGTTGTAAGTCATGTTAATGATATTATTGTCTGCCACACAATGAATTGATGAGATGCAAAGACTTTAGATTGTAATGGTTCCAACATAGCAGGGCAGACACATGTTGACAGGTGTGGGTGTGAGGAAGTTACGCCAGTGGTAAAAATGCCCAGCAAGCTCTCTTCTTACACTATAGATCTTTGTCTGTGGTCTTCTTTATTCTGATTGCACTAAATCCTCCCACATTAGAATCACTTCCGAAAGTACTTAAAACAAAATCAACCTCCTGCAAGAAAAATCAATAGAAACATAATAAATCTATAATGTTTATGGTCACAGGTAAATAATGCTCCAAAAATTCAAAGTCTATTAATGTATTTTTTAAGTGATTAAAAAAAATGATATAAATTCAAAGATCATAAAGAATATCTGGATTGGATGTAGATACATTTTTCGTGAATAGACTATCTATCTATCTAATATTTTTAGATAGATAAAGTACTCGCTACGAGATCTATCATAATTAGGAAATATTCCTAAACCACTTTGAATGTTAAACTTATACTTAAAGGTTTATAAAAACAGGTTAGATTTGCTAACTGCTGAACATTGGGACACTAAAAACCGCCTTGAATAAGAGGTTCCACAGTATAAGATTTCTCATAAGAAGAGGAACATTATTGGCATGTACAGTATGTGCATGTATATATTAGATAGATAGATAGGTAGGTAGGTAGGTAAGTAGATAGATAGATAGATAGATAGATAGATAGATAGATAGATAGATAGATAGATAGATAGATAGTGGTAGATAGATAGGTAGGTAGATAGATAGATAGATAGATAGATAGATAGATAGATAGATAGATAGATAGATAGTGGTAGATAGATAGGTAGATAGATAGATAGATAGATAGATAGATAGATAGATAGATAGATAGATAGATAGATAGATAGATAGATTCACACATTTGCTTATGGGCAGTAGGATAACATGAGTGGAATTTAACATTTTTTATTCATCCTCCCCCCAGTTAAACTTTTATTCTCCTTGTTCTGTTTCTCACAATCTGTGCTATCCCACCCAACTACTAAAAGCATGTTTAACATGGATACACTGTAGTTAAACTTTTTCTCACCCCAAATTACCTTATTTCAACCCAAACATTGTGTTTCCAAGAAGAAAATGTGTCATATTTTCTAACCTTCCATATGAAATAATGGTGATTATTACCAGAGCTGACCAACTTCCCATAACATTCTATCGATAATATTGCACAATAGAAAATGTATTAAATTTTTGTTCCCTTTTTAATCCAAAACATCCCAATCGCATTATTCTGATAACCTCTTTAAGCAGTTTTTTGTTTCAACTACTTATCTTTTTTAACAAACAAAGAAGTATATAATGGCTACCACATGGCCTGACAGGATTTTGTGTGGGATACGTGTTAGAATTCCATTCCCATATGATATCAGTGAACTGGAATTGTCTACATTATGATAAATATGAACTTCCAAGAATACAGCTGTTATTTTATTACTGTATCTGCCCGTCTGACAGGCCTTCCGTATAAAGTCAGCAGTGCGGTATTCATGCAAAAGAGAAAGTAAATTAACATTTTACATGTCACATAAAAGATAAAGTATACAAAAAAGTTTTGTCGAAGCTCATTAAACATCCAAATTTAAAGTGAAAGAGGGATATATTATAGCCAAGGTCGCAGAGGGGTAGACAAAGATGTTATTAAGCTGAAGATGGAAAGGTCATGCTGGACAGTCAACTATGGTTTATATGAATTAAAAAATGTGGGTTGATTTAATTTATAGACAGGAATCATACTTAAGAACACATCCTGCTTCATTATAAGGGAATGGGGGAGGGAGAAATGAGATAGAAGTCTAATTTTCTAATTCCATTTTTTCTTGTTATTTCCCCACGTTAGCGCCCAATGATTCTGATGATTGTCTGTAGAATGGTGCTTATTCTTCTGGAACTTTATTCCATTGTATATGACAAATATTTAATATATATATATATATATATATATATATATATATATATATATATATATATATATATCAAATGTTTTCTAACACATGGGCAAAAGGAAAACACACATTTTAGTGAAACATATAAAATACATAGCATGCACATTTTTTGTTGTATGACAGTTGGATTTTTTTAAAAACCTTTTTATGCTTTAGTTGTAGTTTATGCATTTCATAAAAAAACAGTTATACAAAAAAAAATTGTGTACATGTTATGTGCATTCCCAGCGGCATGGAAGTTAAATTAGCGGCAATTTCCCCTCAGGGCCCTCTTTAGTACAATAAAGTAAACATCTGAAGAATTGATTGGAGATACATTTTGGTTAAATAGTCCAAAACAAGGCCAGATTGGGGATGGCTAACTGTCTGACTAACACTACCGCACCCAATCTGCCGCCGGAGTGGCACGTCTATAAGTGTGAGGTACCGCATTTGCTTGGTGGGCCAGAGGGTCAATCTGGGCAGATTTGGACACCTGCTTGATTGCAGTTGTTTCTTTTGGCAGCAGCATGAGATGTTCTAACATAGTGTAATCACTGTTCGCTCTTTCCTAATAGAGGAATATTTTTATATATACATATATTTTTTAATATACATATTTAATATATTAGCCGCCTTTACTTTAAAGTCACTTTGCTACCTTTTTATGACTGGCTTGCGTATTTAATTCGCAATGACATTTATAGATTATGTTGTCAGTAATGCATATCTATAAGATGAAAAGTGCAAATCCCTAAGCCTATTCACATGGTTATAATTTTTAATGCAGGAATGGAAATTTACTGACTTTAGGCAAAGAAAAACTGTGAAGTTAAGCGTTTTATGTTATTATTAAAGTACACTTTGCATACGAAAAACTGATTGATATGTGTTTTGTTTGTTAAGGAAAAATCAGGACCAAACTATATTTCCTTAAAAAAAAATCTGTGTCATTTCCTCTTTACAGACAAAAGGGCTTGGAAGTTAAAATGCACTTTAAGCAAACTGTTTTCAGGCTGTCAAAATGAAAATCTAATTGGTCATCAAGGTGTCAAAATACAGCTGACTTTTCACTCCTCCGTCAAT
This sequence comes from Spea bombifrons, assembly GCF_027358695.1. Lineage (NCBI taxonomy): Eukaryota > Metazoa > Chordata > Amphibia > Anura > Pelobatidae > Spea > Spea bombifrons. Next base: position 21,452,511 of record NC_071097.1, on the reverse strand, counting down.
TGTTGAAATGATGTAATCTTATTTAATTATGTTACCATCTTTTCCAAGTCCTGTATTTTAGCTTTACTTTGTGATCCATCATGAATCAAACCATAATGGTGTCAGGGACCTAGAAGTAGTAAACTGTGAGCAATTAGCATTTCAATCAATGATACAAGAGCAGAGCAGCAGGGAATTCTGCGGTCTAACAACCTATCCAGTGTGTACATAAGGTGCCACAACATTAAACGTCTTATACATTCACATAACCAAAGTACACATTCTTATTTCCATGCATATGGAGTGCTGAATTGATGGTGCATTTTCTAATTAACATTTATCTATAAAATGTATCTGACTGAATCTCTGATTGGGTTTTTTTTCCCTGATATTGTGATCCACGTTTTCATTGCAAGGTTCTTAAGCAAGAGGAGGAATAGGATCAGGGTCTTCCCTATAATGTAGGCGGCTATGTAGGGTGCTCACCAACTGGTTTTCTTTTCTAGGGACACATTATGTGAGTTCCAATATACAGTAGCAATGGCATGATAACCAATTTTATATAACAATCAAAAAGAGCAAATTGCCAGAGCTCAAATCTAAACATGCAAAGAATACCTCTGTGGGTTTGAAATTGGAGCACTGGTAATTTGTTCTGTAAAGGCGAGTCACCTAAGGTGCTAGAAAACCCTCACAAAGTCTGGAGGATCTTTCCATGGATCATAGCAGGTATTATAGGCCTGAGCACTGCGGCATCTTCTGTCCTAGCACTAGGGCCACTGGTTCACATGACTAGAGGCAGCTCATCCTATTGGACGATTAGAGACCTCCCTTGTAAGCTAATTTAATGTATGTCTTATAAGGCAGAGGAATAGGACATCTAGTGTCACATGTGGAACTATAGGGTAAACTCAAGATGAGGTTTAAAACATCCCAGATTTATGTATGCTATGTGGCTATTGAGACTAGTTATACCTGTCCTACAACTTCTTACACGTATAATGTGATGTCGGTCTTGGATATAACAGACTCCGACAATGGTGACCAGCGTTCTATATTACTAATAAACAACACGTCTATGTACTCATAAGGACAAATGGATGGGTCACGTTTTCATTATTCTAGTGTTCATAGTTTCTTGAGGAATTGGACCCTCAAGAAATCACTGAAAATAACTCATGGTCTCAATATTCTCAAACAAACTGTAAGAATGTTAAATGAAAGGGAACATCTTATAGGTAGAGAGTAACTTGCATGTGATCTAAAACAAACAAGTTCTTAAACAAACAGCTGTAGACCATTTAACTACCAGGCCTGATAGGTCATCATTGACAATTCTTCATTTACGAATAACACCTTATTTAGAAGTACTTTTAAATAAGTGGAAGGTGACATGCGTAAGCTGGCTGAGTATGTGAATATTTTCTATAATACATTAGCAGAAACAGAAATATCCTTGTAAATGAGGTTCTTTTGACACATTTTTCTATATTGCAACATTGAGCCCCAAAGCATTAATACAAGAGGCATAAGGGTGCTTTAGAGCATCTGATGTGCTTGGTACCTCTCTTTATTTTCATATATGAAACATATTTCTATACTGGGTGAGGAAACTCTTCATGTGTTTTCACAGCTAACTTATTTTACTATGCCAGTTACATAACAACATTCACCAAAATCAAACTAGTTTGTATAGGTCAAATCATTACACACGTATCAAACCATTACACAAGTTTTAATTTATCTAAGGCTATTGACTTAACGTTGGATGTATGTGGATGTTAATTATTTTTTACTTCTGTTTGGTAGCGTTCCTAAAATAATCTGTACGTTACTTTTACAATTGATAAACTCGGGATATAAAATAAGGCGTTTATATATATATATATATATATATATATATATAATGATCTTTAAGATCAGTAGCAGTTTTATTCTTACAGCTGTTGAGCCCTTTTTCCTTAATACAGAGAGGAGGTCAAATAAGTCAAAACGTACATTGTTTCCCTTCTACATCTCCCTTTTGGCTAAAATGCAGTGAAACAAAATGTGGACACCTAAAGAAGCCGAGTGGAATTTTCGGGTAGGAGGACCAGCCTTTACTAGCCATTTACCTGTCTAATGCTGACTCTGACATCTGATGAGACAGCTTCCTCTGCTGTCACCCCCTTAGGAGACAGGATTTTTCAGCCCACACTTTGCTTAGTCCTGGCTGCTCTTTCATTTACTCTTTGTGTCCCTGAAATTTGCCTGGACTGTGCATTTTTTAGTCATACACCAGCAAAGGACAGTATGCTTTCATTTCGTCATTGTACAAGAAACCCACATCACCTCCCACACAGTACTTTCCTCAAAGAGTGAAGCAGGATGCCTGCTTTCTTTGAAGAAGCACATTTGGAACAATAGGATTCCCTATGTCTTGACTGCCCTCCATAATTATTCCTTTCTCACGTGACATGTGAGCATACCCATCCATATCTGTCGGAAATGTACCCATCATATAGCAGTGATTGTTGTCTTGTGCCACATTGTGATTGCTATCTAGCTACAATCGAAGGGATGGATCATATCCAATAATGATATTACCAACCTCTAAAATCCATCAATTTTATAACGAGACAAAGTCCATTCTAAGGATCCATGATTTCAGGTGTTTAGAGAATTTCAGCAGTTTTTAAAGCATTAGAGAGTCAACAAAACAAAAATCTTGACATGTCGTGCTTTAGGATTGAGCAAAAACAGAGGCAAGTGAAAATTTCAAATAGCAATATCAAAAGACATGCACCTAAGTAAAGAAACATATATTATTAAAAAAATTAAAAACCCCATACATGCAAAAATCTAATTTTGCATCTTGTTAATTTCTCCTTTGTATTCATTTAATGTTTTATGTACATTTGCACAGATCACAAATAAAACTTTTTTGCAACCGATTTTTCTGCCTACTTTGTGTGTCAGCTGGTTAAGTGTACTCAACACTCTGATTTATACAGAAATATAGTAAAGCAACGCGAATTTAGTGTTATCTAGCAGGCATGTATTTGTTTTTGTGGGCACTTATGGTAGGGGGAAAAAATCCAATATTCAATATTCAAATATTCAATGGGTGTTTGATTTACAATGTTTTTTAAGTTCATATTTAATGCTTTAAAATATAAAACATATTCTAAATAAATTTAAAAAAAAAAAACGAGTGCGAAAGGTTTTGTCAGAAATTAGTGCCCGTAGTGTGTATTTTTGCTGTCCGCAGTATGTTGACCAACTGTTATGTATTTCCCTGCATCTATCCGCACTGGGTTAAGGCAGAGGTGGGTGAGTTTTGCTAAGTAAGGATACAGGAGCAGATCCATCAGCCTATATATTAATACCATTTTGGAAGTAAATGACACAAGGATAACAAAACGGATGAAGGAAAATGAAACGATGGATGACACAAGCTTAGTTAACTAACATCTCTGATGGAAATAGTGTTTGTGCACAGAGGGGATGGAGATCGTTTGGCCTACCATCTGCTACTGAAATCATCATTAACCACCCTCTTACTGGATGAGGATTATGAGAGTTGTAGCCTTATAACAGTCTATCTCCACATACTGCTTTCATGTGTTTCAATTTATGTCTTACAATCTTAGAGTTCAAAGAAACCTTATACGGTTAGGCTCACGGAAGATTAATGTATGCATTTTAAGGTAGATAAGGGAAAGAAGTGATACTATGATAATGAAACATATTAAGTCATAATGGTTTTTTATCTACTTGATGACAGCACACCACCCACCATTTAAAATAGCCAGTAGGACACTACACTATTGAGGGCAGTTACAGGTGAGGCTATGGTATATGATAGAACTCGCAAAATTTGGGGTATTTTGGCGTAGCGCCGGGCAAAGCAATATATGGCCATATAGTGTGATGGAATCCCCAATATTTATGCCTTAATTAGGTGTTTGAGTGGTATTTGCTGGGTATGCACTGAATTCTTACTTTATTATGGTACATGATTTACTAGTATGCTTTTACTGCATACTATAGAGGCTGTGCGAACCAGTGTAAATGGGCCGCTTGGGGCGCATTACAGATCTCCCTTGTAACTGGCTCAATGAGCAGTAGTGATCTGATTCACAGATTTGTGGTTGACTGCCGCCAAAGCCACCTAAATCTATCCGTCTAGATCTGGAATAAACTTCTGATTACGGTATATCATTGACTAAAGCACTTCCAAGAAGAAGACTGTATGTTATTTATACAATTTAAAAAATAGGGAGATTAGGGTCCCAAAAATGGACTGTCCTTCCTAAAAAGGGACAACTGGGAAGTATGTACTTGTGGATAACTCAAAGACCCATTGTACAGCACTGGGAAATATGATGGTGATCTACAAATCAACACCTAATAATTGTGCTGAATCATCATGAATACTTGATTCTTGATGTTTGTTTTACTGTTCTTGTCGTGCTGAATGACGTGTTTGGAAATCCTAGTCTATTTTATACCTATATACATTTATTTTAATTATAGCTTACTATTTGCTGGATCTCTTACAACTTCAGTAAATCACATTTGTGGTGCTTATTATTGAAAGCATCATTAGAGATTCATATATATTTTCTTTTTGAGGAGTGCTTTCATTTTAAGATAAGCCATATTCGCTTTTTAAGATCTTTTTCCCCAATCCCACCAATGATATGATATGCATTAAACCCATAGCTGAGTTTTCCAGTTACTCAGCTATTGGGTTGCCGCTCGACGCTTCTCTGCTTAGAAAGAGAAGAAACTGACCGGGAGACCCAGGGAAGTCACAGAAGAATAGTTGAGCCCTCCCTGCCCTTCTTGTAATATGTTATAAAGCAAATCAAATATTTTCAGACCACTATATTACGTAATCATTTGGCTGACGGTCCTCTAAGGCCAACTTGTTGCCAAGCCCCTATAACTCATTGCAAATAAATACTCTATGTTTTACGAGTTTGCACTTTTTCCCGTTTTGTGACTCATTTGTTTGTGTTCCAATTACAGTAATAATAGTTATTTATTAATAAATTAGCAATGAGGCTTCTTCAAAAAGATTTTTTGATTGCCTTAATTAATAATGATAATAGTTTGCTTTTAATTATGAAACGCTTATTCATCATGGACTCCTCTGTCTGATTATAATGTGTTTGATAGTAATTATAATAAAACTGCTTCGTGTCACAATAACTTCTGAGACTTTGCAACATAATTATTCTCTGGCATCAATGTTTAGAATCCCTAAATTAATCGAGGCAAAATTACCATATATTTGTATGGATAGCAAAATTCTACTAATGGTGAAAATGCTATTTCTTTATACATATTTTTATTTATTTATATATTTGGATTGTTTATTAAGATTAACTGCTTATTCCAAACCATTGTTTGCAGGCTCCCACTTAAGTGTCCATGAGACTTCTAGGTTTAGTAAAGCATACTCAGGAGCCCCAGAGGTTTTAGGTATCACAGTTGATCAACAGGCCTCCAGGAAGCTCCTTCTCTGGGTTGGGGAGTAGCATTGGCCACCACTGCTTTCAGCCCACTCCCAGCACAATTTATGAAATGGTTCTTTAATTTTCCTTGTCGTGATCATGTCTCATCTTTGTTGGCATCATGAAAAGCTTCTACAGTGAAATTCTTTTTTTTGGTAGGTTTGGACAGTTGGCAGAAGAGTTTTCAGGTATACCCAGGCATACCCAGCGAATATCATTCCAAAGGTATTTATCTAAGGCATAAATATTGGGGATTTAATATGTAAGGAGAATTTGAAAATAAACTTGCTAACTGGGCATGAACCTTCTTGACTGAAGTCAAGGAGCGGAAACACAGCCCTCCCATAAACTCTCACTTTTGTCAGTAAACCACATTTTTATTTTAAAAAGAAAATATAATGTAAGGATTGTAAGGAACCTGCTTGTAAATTTCACAATTTTGAACATTTTCGTAGACATACTTAAGACGTATACTTTAGTAATGAATAATTAGTAATTCACTATATAGCTACATTTCTACTGGGGCTACAGGGGCTACAATGTTTTCTCATAAAATCCAAATCCAACAATAAATGTAGAAGAAATAATTTTCTTAAATGACCCCTCCCACTAAGTACATTTTTCCAATAGATGTGGTTATATACTGTACATGTAGATTGCACATGCACACCATGCTGGTAACAGAACACGGTTTAGGCAGTATGCCAACCTATATGCACCTCTGGTCACTCGTGTCATAATCCTGGCTGAAGGTGATTAGAGTTGTAATCCACAAATGCTCATGTAAGAGTAAAATAAACAAATTTTAATAAATTAGTGGTGTCGTTATTTTTTGGTATTGGGAGGTTGGTTAGAGTGTGGAGGGCACCTGTGAAGTCACAATCCCCGATCTCTGAATGGCAGCATGGATGAAAATCTTTTCCCAGCATGCCAGCCGGCTGACCTCATGGTAGATCTAGATTCACCTAGAGCTTTTATCCCAAGCTGGTCAAGGCACTCAACAATGGCAGAGGATACAACGTGTGCCGCTGTGTTTTTATGCACCAGGTGGGACATGGTGGGTGTGCAAATTGGAATACTAAGGTGTCCAGAATCGCGGTTCTTTGGTGACTTAAAGGCTGTACATAGGAACTAAAACTTTTTTAGACATTCCAATTTTCTGCTTCAAAGGCATCACTAAATAAAACAAGTCATTTTCCGAATACTCTATGTACTTAATCTTTAATTCTCAGCATTGAGTTTTCAAAGTCATCAATATGACAGAGAGGCAATATTGCCTCATCTGTCATGATTTACTTAATGTTTTCTGAATATAGTAATATTTGATTAAAATTTAATGCAAACATATCATATCACACCGCATATATTATTGCATCCATCAATCAGGTAACTGAAATAATGAAATGCTGAGAGGTTGGGTAAAAGGAAGCCTAATTCCCAATGTGTCATTTGAGTGATTAACAGAAAGATACAGAGAGTCAGTCGGAAAAAAAAAAGGTTCATTAATATGCATTAGCTCCCGCTCTTCCATGTATCATCATAGATGTGTTAACTGTAGTTAAAAATGATTTTTTAATTTATTAAACAAATAAAATATTAATACCCAAGATGAATGGACACTATTAACTTTTATAATGACAGAATGTGACTTTAATGCATGTAACATAATACATGTTTGGAAAACTGAGACAGCTAATAGGTTAGCCTCGCTATAGGTAGAGTGATTTATGCTAGTTTGGATCCATAACAAGGTAAAGAAATGAGGCAGTTTCTCATAAGAAATAAAATGCATTTATTGTGGCTTTATTTAGTTGACAGAATTCAGCCAAATGAAAAGCACCCTGCCATGGGGCACCATGTTTTCAAGAGAACCATGAACCAGATTGGCCAACGGGCAAACCTGGCTAATGCCCGATGGTACGGTGCCACCCATGTGCCTTTACTGCCAGTTGTGTGGCAGATCAGGTTCCTTAGGGTGCAGCCGCCAGCACGATAAATGCGACCACATCCTAGAAAAGTATAAATACACAGCATGCAACTGCATGTATCCAACAGGCACTATGTATGTCATTTATTGGCCATTGGCCTTAAAGTCACAGAGCCAATTTTAATCTCTAGTTCATCTCTGCCAGTAACTACCTTACACACTGGACTAGTCTTCATTTGGTTTCCACAACTTTAGAATTTTAGATACAGTTCTAGGAAACTGATGCTTACGTGGTTACACTTCTACCTCTAATGGTGTATTGTGACAGGAGCTTTGCCAGCTCAGTAATTTTCACGGCATCTGTGTTGTGTTCATGTTAGTGTAATTTTTTATATTGTCAGTTTTAAAGTTATTGTTAATTTTGTATTTTCCTCTATAGCACTATGGAATCTCTATGAATTCTCCCTCCCTCTGGGTGCGGAACGATCCCATCACGATCCCTTCACATCCCGAATGCTGTGTCCAGGCTGACAGAAATGTTCTCCAAAATGGCTGCTTTATGTGGAAATCATCTAACGTGGTGTACCTCATCATCATACCTGGGAACTTCTCGGAGACTTTCCTTTGCGGGACGCGGCCAGGACTGCGCACTGACAGTGGGCGGTCCCGCTGATGTTAGTGGGCGGTCCTGCTGATGTCGGAGTTCCCTGTCATTACTGATGGGATCGCTCCGCACCCAGGGGGAGAGAAAAATATGGGAGGTCAAACTAATCTGCCAGTTTAATACCCTACTCACTGGCTTCAATAGAGACAGAGAATTAATCTCCCATTATAACATTACAAACCATTAACCCCTTCAAGACCGGGATGTACCTGGTACTTCCTGGTCAAAGGTCACCGGAAGACCGGGACGTACCAAGTACGTCATCGATGATGCGCGATCCAGTGTCGCTATGAACGCTGGGATCGCGAGGGGCGGCTGATACTGACCGCTGGGTGTCTCCAGCGATCCGTAGCAGCCACTCCCCCTCAGCTCCGTGCACGTGATCGCTTTGAAGCGAATCAGGAGCACAGAATTTAAATATTTAAAAGAAGCAGTTTGCAAACGTCGGTCCTGAAGCGGTTAATCCTCTCACAAACATTGAATTAACTACAAACAACTTATTTCTGTGAACATTTGACACCTTCATGGATCTGGCATATGTCAAATGGTTTTATGGCCCCTCTAACCAGGGAGTAAACTGACCAAGGATGCTCTGAGTGAACCCTATCTGTCTATTAGATCTCTACTAGTCCAGCTAATTTACTGCAGAGCCAATTCCCCAATACCTCTGTGTTTATGTAGCGTTTTTGTTAACCTGTGAATTGTGCTTTTGTATTTAGAAAATTCTGTTTTATTAATGCCTGAGGAAGGGACCTAACAACTTGGTCTCGAAAGCTCGCAATTAAACTCTCAGTTAGCCAATAAATGGTATCTTTTTAACTATACTTTTCTCCTGTTATTTTAAACTATAGCATAGATACAACTTCTATGTGTATTTAGAGAAAGGAAAAAAGTTCAAGTAAACAAATGAGTATACTTAAAAACATTATTACTTGTGATTTATAAATCAAATTGATTTATAAATACAGAGAAAATCACTAAACAAAAGACAATTGCATGAAAACAGTGCTGATGGTTTTTTCCCCAAGCAAACACCTAGGCAGAAATAAAGCGTTGGAAAAATATAATTCCTTTTCTTAAAAACACATAAAGATAACTAATAATGAAAGCTGATCGATGTCATAATTCTTTCTTGTAGCAGCCGAAAGTACAGGCAACCACACTAGCCAGCTCGAGAGTGCTTGCAAAGCCACGTCTAACAAATTAGCCATTTATTTGCTTTTAAAGCTGACACGTAATGCTGTGGACTTTGCTTACTTAAACCATTAGTGTGCAAGGTTCACATGAGCAGCGAACACATTTGTTAAGGTTAATGTCCTCAATTCTTCCCGACATTGACTCTGTTGTCCTTAGGTTGATTTAAAAGAGCATGTGTAAAGACAGCTTCCTAGAATGAGACGTCCAAATGAAAAAGGTTTCAATTTGACCTGCCACCAAGGCAACTTGCAGTGATTTTGTAGGCTCCTGTTGTGTGCAAGTCTAAACAACATATTACATTCAATTAAAATATTAATAATGTATGAATTTAAGGGATGTTTTATAGCAAGGCAAGATCCTCAGCTATCTTCAAACTATAATCATCAACCAGTATCCCAAAAGAAAACGAGTGCGTATGGAAACGCTGGGCATTGGACAAAGTCTGTTGTAAAAATAAACATGATAAACTGTGCTTGTGTTTTCTAACTTTTCATTGCTGTTTGCAATGTACGATATTTTACATAAATATATAGCACAAATTAAGAATATTTCATGTAGTATGAACATAGCTTGGGACATCCTGGGTTAGGCTACCCAGAGCTCTCCCTCTTTTGGGGGATTGGCTTTGTGAGGTGTGAGACTAGTTAGCCATGTATGTAGGGGTAGCCGTGCATTGGGGAATAGTTAGCCCCAAACTATTGAGTAGAAGCGAATAAAGGCAAGGAGACCCGAGGGAGCAGCCCTTACCCGGAGGCTCTTGGTCAAACCAAGAGAGGTCCCAGATATCGGAATTATTAATTATTATTATTATTACTATTGTTATTAAATAATTTAAAAGAGGAAGAAATAAAAACACAAATCAAACTGTCTTATATGTGAAATAGTGGTTAAAATATCAATGCAAATTACTTTCTAATGATGGTAACATAAGTATACCAATCATTAATGAAATCTACATGATCAAATTGTGTTGTGATGACAATGCACAGCCTGCAATCTTCAGATATGGGCAAATGATCACATTTTTAATGGGGTACAAATGTAGAACTTTGGGTGCAAATTTCTCAGTTTTCAAAACTCTGCAAACTCATCCCCTTGGATTTTATTTTCATTATTTCACATTTTTACGTTTTTGACATTTTAAAAGTCTACAAAATATGTTACATACTATACTCTGTAATTTGCATTTTTGGCATTAATTAAAGACTAATAGTGCACTGATTCCTCTCTGATAGTTTATAAATCCCACATACTGCAGCACCTTACATGGACTGGCCAGCAACACGTGAAATGTATGTGTCCAGGAAATCATGGCTGATTTGGTTACCCAGCTAACAATGACCAATTCTGATTCCAAGAGCTATGTTCTTAGGTTGAGGATATTCACTGGGTTTCCCTGGTGACTGCTCCATGTTTTGCACTTTGACTCAGAATTACTTTTTATCAATTTGGCCTGTTCACTTTTTACAAGAGGCAGCACATAATGAGCCAATGCATCTACTTTAATGACATGTACAATTGTAATTCACTAATGTGGTGCTAATTAATATTAATTAGCAAATGAAAAAAATGACAATGCCTGTATGTGTGGGTACTTTTAGTAATTTGTTACATTTCACAAGTAGACATTTACGTCATAAGTGTAAAAAATGTATTGAATACCATAGTTGAATAATATGTTAAATATTAATGTTTACTAATTATTGTAAGTTGCATTATAATTAACAAAAAGCACAGGACACTCTGCAAATAGCATTTCTTGCAATAGCCGGGACCCAGAGGCCTAACACAAAATACAGGGGCCACTGCAAGGCTGTCTTAGGGGGCCCATGTTGCTCCACCCACAAGTATACCACACCCACAACAAGCGAAACCTATATTTTATGCTTCATCATCTACATCAGAACCTGGAAAGTCCACAAACCCCAAACTATACGGACCTCGCTCACATATTTACATGTATGGGCGCATCTTAATCTAATGCGATGCCTTCCTAGAGCAAAAACGTGGCCACCATTGCAGTAACAGCCAGGATTCAGATTCCTCACTCCAGTAAGACAAGGGATACATTTACTAAATTATAAGATAATATTCATAATAAGATGTTAGATCATATATTATCCAAAGATTATTAGATTGGAGAGGACACCACTACTAATGCCTTAATTGCTTGAAGACCCTAACATGTCCAAGAAGTGGTCAAACCATAAAACTTAATATATACTTCACTAGGTACATCGATCTGCTGATGCAAATGAGATCAGGCTGATGCAGCAGTCCAGCACCAGGGCCGGACTGGGTGGCCCGGCACTTAAATGCTGGCTGTCACATAAAGAAGTAAGTGTGGCTGGATATACCAAACCATACTCTACAGTTTTATTGTCATGTGGCCAGGCGTATCCAGGTGGCCCTGGAGAGGCAGATCAGGCACATATGGAGCGACGTATGGCAGTAGCCCACCGGATAAAGGCATTTACACTGAAAGTGTTTGAATTCCCAATGATTGGGCGTTTCTTTCCTGTGGTGTCAAAACTAACACTGTAGGTAGGTCCTTTCGGTCTGTACCATCCCTACTGTGGTCCCTGATGATCCCGACTGTTGCTAATCACGCATAAGTGATCAGAGTGAGCTAATACTAAATAATATACAAAAAAATACTAAAAATGAAGCTAAAAAGAAAATTACCTTACATACTTAATTAAAAAATTTGAAAAAATGTTAAAAATTGGCCCTAAAAAAACATACGCAAGTGGAATGGTACTATATTTGGAAAATGCTGCTGGACACTGGTGTGTCAACAGACATATAGTAGGTAGTGAGTTGGGAAAACATGTTTTCCTACAAGCTAGTAATAGAGTTAATGTATGGATACTTTGAAAAACACAACAGACATACAGTAGGTAGTGTGCCGGAAGAAAGTGTTTTCCTATAAGATAGAAATAACCAGATGTCCAGACTGTGATAAAGCATGTGTTAACTATCGCAAATCCAAATTTATGGAAAATTAGGATACAGACATATTAATATATTCCGCAGATCTGTTTCCATTAATTATTTATCTTATTATGTTTATTTTTTCTCTCTGCACAGAGACATAACTGAATGGAGTGATAAGCTTGGTGATATTTACTTATGCTCTAGTGCCACCTAGTGACCATTACTGGCAAAAACGAGAAGCAAAAAAAGCAAGGAATGGAAAAAAGGAAGATATGTTATAACAGCAACTGCATAGAGTTTGCCTTCTCTCTGGCAGCTGCGTAATGGTTTAAATCCAGTTGCCAATCTTCCTTGCAACAGGAGCCATAATTATTTTACCAAAAGGCTTATGTACCATACCTGGGAACTTCTGGGCTCCGGCTAACCAGAGCCTTCCCATGCGGGACGCGCCCAGGACTGCCCACTGATGTCAGCGGGCGGTCCTGTGACGTCGGCAGGAGTTCCCCCATGACGTCGGTGGGATGTCCTGCTGACGTCAGTGGGCGTTCCAATGATGTCAGTGGGTGGTCCAGCTGTTGTCAGCGAGAAACACCCCCATTTAAATGGAAAATGGGCGTGCCGTGTCAAGACCCCACCACTCGGAGGATTCGGGTCTTGACCCGGAGAAGCGGTGCTTCACCCGGCAATGCTTATTTGCATACCAGGAAACTTCTGGGCTCTAGCTGCCTGTAGCCTGCCCTTGCGGGATGCAGCCAGGACTGCCCACTGATGTCAATGGACGGACTCGCTGATGTAGGGGGCGTTCCCGTTGATGTCAGGAGGCGTTCCCTGTGACATCACGGGCAACACCCCCATTTAAAGGGGAAAATGGCGGGGATGGGGGCCTTTCAAGATTCTGGTGATGACCTGGAGAACCGGTTCTTCCCAGGCATTCTTACGTACTCACTCACTGATTTCTTTTTTACCATATTGAATAAATGCAGGGTAAGAAGAGAATGGCCCGGGAAGGGAATGATTAGTCCGCTTCTTCTCCACTGTCAATATGAGAAAAGTCCTTCAGCTGACTGCAACCTTGTCCCTCCTCAACACCAAGCGATTACTGCCGAAACCACAAAATGTTCTTTACACGGCACGTCAAGCACCAAGCATCTTCAATAACACCCTCTGCCTGGGAAAAGTCGGTAAAGTACTCAATGGTAAGACACGTACATTCTTTAAACTGTGCCCTATAACTAAGACGCAGCAAAGTCTGTGAGTTGTGTCTCATCTGTCACTAACCGGGTAAAGAATTCACGAGGAAAAGTGCATTTTATTTTGATGCATAAACCTCCCTTTACGCTGTTCACACTAATGTTATTGTAGAACATTGTGATACACTCATATCCAGCTGACATTCTGAGCTCTTAAAAAGGAATACATTGGTGGGAAGCGTTATGGAGGCATCTGGGCCACAGTAGGGGACACGGGGGGGGGGGGTATCATGTTATGTAGCAATCATGCCACCAGTAATGACTTGTTCCAGGTATCTGCCCGACAGTCCAGGGCAGAGGGAATCCTGGGCCAGTTGTTTGCGTCGTGGCTGTAAAGATGATGGAACGCTGGCCAAGAGAGCAGCCTGCTTAAAATTTCCAAATTGTGGCAGATAGTAAGTGATTTTCTGCCAGGACATCTTTTTTTTTGTTGGATCGGACAGGAATCAGAGGTTTTCTATTGATGATCTAAATGCTCTGCGAAACACACTCAACTACATGGAGTTTGTTTTTTTGGTTGCTATGGTTATAAGACAACTTTTAAAATGTCCACCATAATAACTTTCTATAAAAGAAACTTTAAGCCTGATTATGTTCAGACAGTAAAACCATGTTTAGAAAAGAAAAAACGATTGGTTCTGTGAAATACATATTATAATATATATATATAAATATATTTTTATATATAAATATATAAATATATATATATATATATATATATATATATATATATATATATATATATATATATATATATATATATATTCTTATATTATTACTCGTTACTGGTATAAGCTTGCGGCTTGAAGCTTTCCATACTGTCACTGACGCGGTCTGTTATGGTCATAGAAGTTTGAACACACGAGAGAAAACTGACAATATCGCAACGCGGCGACCATTTAATTGGATACCGAAATCCGGAAAGCCCATGGTGCTGTGTCCGCCTCAACACGAGGAGACATACAAGTAACGTGCCTTATGCCTCTTGCGTTTAGAACTCTATGGTAAACACCGGTCCAGGCGGCGGAGCGTGTGACGTATGAGGTGGGCGGGGCTTTAGGAGGAAGTTGTTGTTGCAGCTACTGCGGTAGGAGCCGTAGTGTGTTGACACCAGCCGGGATCAGCCCCAGATTTCCCCCGAGTATAGCGGTGACAGTGAGGCCTGATGATTGATCCCAGATACAGGCTTCTCCCTGTACAGCAGCCATAATCTACACAGAGCAGGACTCCATGGAAGTGATGGAAAGTCCTCTGAACCTGGTGAGTAGCTGCTTCCTCCCACACAGGTGCAGATGGCTTCGGTGTGTACACTTGTTACTCGTCACTCATTTGTACCCATAATGTGACCTTAACACACTGCTCAGCAGCTGCAGCAGCCATCACCCCTCACCTACTGCCCTAGAGTGATGGGATTTACTGTCCACCAATCACTGGGGACAGCATATGACCTGCATATGGCTATTAGCTCTCTGTATAATTGGGCACCTTATCGTTTCCCCCTTTTTATCAATTTTTTTAGGAAGTGAAAAAAGGAACTAGTTTATTCCTCCTTGGCGGTGAAAGGGTTACATTTAGGTTGAAAGAAAACCAAAATTGCCTGTAATAGCCCCTTTCTAGGTTATTGCCCCCCCTGGAAATACCACTGCAGTTATTATGAAAAATGTATTAAATATTACTTTAAAAACTGGATCTCTCCAAAAATATACGATAAACCCTTTTTTTGACAAAACCGTCACCCCATCCTAAGAATGTTGAGTGATTCCGGCGGACGCGGCCGGGGATTGGATCCTCTCCGTAGAAGCGTTTGCCACCTCTGTGTGCTTTCTGTGGGAAAGGTCACCCTGTAATGGAAATCCTCCATTTATATCCCGTCTGTAATTAGAAATACCGTTTCACGTAATAAACGTCGATGTGCGAAGCAAGGGGGGGGCTGGACAAGGGGAATCCTCGGCCATCTACAAGGTGTACAGCGCTCTGGATTATGGTGGTGCTATATAAGTCAATACAAGTAGCACGTCATCCACAGGCGAATTCCCTGGTGTCCCTTTCTTTCTCGTCTGGCAGACCTCGCCTAGAGTATTGTGTGGAGCTCTGGAGACGTCATCTCTGGAAGGATACTGAGATATCTAGAGAGCGTCCAGAAGGAGGTTGTCAGACATACATGGTTTGCAGGATAAAAAGAATAAGGAAAGATGTAAAGCTTGGGGGAGAAGAAAAGAGGGGGGGGGTGGAAACGCTTAAATACTTAATGGGTTTAACAAAAAGTTTGTTTCAAAGAAGGAGAAATGTTAGAAGAAGGTCGTGATCTAGACCTAGAGGGTCGGAGGCTTGTAAATGCGGAACTGCAGGTGGGAGATACAGGAGGCCGTGGGAGGGGTGACGGTAAATGACACCGTAGCCCCCCATAATGGAGGTTACTTGTGAATCCCGGAAGCGAGGGAAGCCTCCTGTCTGTGGATAACTGGAAAAAAACCTGGCGATAATCGTGATTATAAAATATATTATTATACCGAAGGTTTTTCCTTCCAGGAATGGCAAACATTTTAATTAGCAGGTAGTTTAATAACCTTCAGCCTCCCAGAACCATTAATGAGGGAGGTTTCTTTGAATGCTAGTGATGTATGTAACACGATTGTCATGGCTGTCAGCAGAGGGTTAAATGGTCCAGCAGTCTCCCTGTATTTGTACCCAACAGCAGTATTGCTGGGATTAATCAGTACTTTGCGATGTCATAGAGAAGGACCCACAATTTTTAAGCTGTCATGGCGTTATTCACACTCCTACACCGTGCCTGTTTTCCGTATTCACTCGCACGTACGTCTGATTCGGGACCTACCTTTAATCCGCACACCGTGCACCGCGGGTACATTAGGATCCCTCGCCGGCCTAAAATGAACTGGAAATTAGAACAATGAATTAAACTCGATGTTTTGTACCGGATATTCCTCGCATTCGATGGGAATAAGGACATCCTCGATATACGACAGAAGACACAAGAGGACTTCACGGCGGGCTGAACGCTTCGTATCTGCTGCCAAATAATGTTTTTCATCATTCTTCAAAATGTGCATTTTTTTTTTTTAACAACGTAACGCTGACCGTCGCACTGCTCCCTTCTCTTGTATAATCCACTCTATGGGGCGTTCGAAGCTTTAGCCCCATCACGGGGCAGCTCTGGACGACACAGGAAGTTGCGGAATCAAAAACATGCAGTAATATTTTGGGAATGATGAGATTTCTGGCTTTCTTAGGCATGTAGAGGTTTATGTATGAAGAGCGATGGTGTAAAGTAGTTAAAAGTAAAGCAATCACCATGGCAACCAGTGGAATTTGCCCGCCGAATTTGCGTCTATGCACCAGAATTGCTTTTGGTAAACGAGAATGGAATCTCGACTTGTCTAGCAAATAATAAACAGTTTAGGTTGTTTTCAACAGTAAACATGAAGTTCAACCCGGAAGAAGAAAAAAAGAGACTTTTTGTCTGGGTTTTTAAACACTTTGGCCAAAATTGAGTTAATAAAACGCGTTTACGCGGCGACTCTGTTTATTTACCGGCAGGAAGGCTGCGCATGCCAATGCTTATACTCACGGCTCTTTGCAAATGAAGAACGAGGGAGATGCGGACTTAATGACTGAAGCCAGATATCGCAGCCCTTCCTCGTTTGTTGTGATGCTGTCATCCATCGCACGGTTAATTAGTCATACATGTTTTGGAGTTTTGTCAGCCTCTGTTATTATAGTTCTGGGGAATTAGTCAGGACGTACGAAAAAGTGTCCACGTGATAATATAATTAAGTGTCATTTAGCATAATTACTAAAATATGCTAATAGCAGCAGGATACACACGCTGACTACAAACCATGACTTACTCGCTTGTTTGGCTCATATAATGCAAGCGTCTCCATTAATCACAGCGGTTAAAGCGGAAGTCCCACTGGTGTGGAGCGAAATGCGTTGGTGCAGCCGTAGCCTTCTCCTCTATAACACACGATCCGTAGACGGAGTTCCAAAATAGAAGGGGTCCGGTATTATATGTAATTTATATGTATATGCAAACCCCCCTATGTTAAAATAATGTGAGCAGATATCATGTGAGCTGTTACCGATGGCTCCTGATCATTCATCGTCCAGCTTACAGCTTCCTCCAAATGATTCTCCAACAGGGAAATAACCAGGGAATGGCAAAAAGCCCCTGGTTTTAAACTAATTCCACCCGCTGAAAAACCAAAAGTGCACACTTGTTTAATTAAATGCACACATAAAGCTCTGTAAGTATCATGTCTCCTTTAATTTCTCTTGTGTATTGGCCATAGGCGATACCGGCCAAAGAGAGAGAGTAGTCTGTTGAGAGATGGGATTGGTTGACCAGTCCGTCTAGTGTCAGATATTT
Source organism: Spea bombifrons (assembly GCF_027358695.1). NCBI lineage: Eukaryota > Metazoa > Chordata > Amphibia > Anura > Pelobatidae > Spea > Spea bombifrons. The sequence goes on along the minus strand of NC_071097.1, from coordinate 21,434,663 downwards.
ACGACGTAATCTGCTGGTTTTTATTTCTTTGTAATGTCTGCTGGACGTTTGGAGACCTTGTCTGGGAAATATTGTTATCTTGCCACTTTGTAGGGATTTACATAAGAATGTAAGTAAATAGTGTAGCATATGCTGTTACATCGTGTTAAATAGCACTGTTGTACCCTGCTTCTGGTGTTTATTAATTAAATAAATGGTCAGAAATTAAACACTGATATATTTGATTCTGCCAAAATCTATAATAAAAGCAGTCTGTGCCCCCCCTGTGTCGGGTTTCAGTACCCAGAGTGCTGGAAAGTGTCCCTTTTGCTGCCGTTGGTTCTGCATCCTGCGCCCACCGGACGCCACCGGGGGCTCCACAGCTGCTTCTCCCCGCTGACCAGGCCCTGCTCTGAACTATACCCGGAAGCATACAATGTAAATGTCTTGTCAGAGGGATGGTTACAGCCGATGTACGTCCATTCTTATTAATGTTTTGTAGCCCTAACCGTTCCTGGCCCTTCTGTTTCTTGGGCTTTGTGGCTCAGAGTGATTCTTATTGATCCGGTTTCTTCTACTACAGACACAGACTTGGAAATGGTAACCAAACAGCTGATCTGTATCCCAGTGTCAGACAGCATTGCATACAGACTAACATCTGGCTTTACGTATTTATACCACGTATTTATTATATTTTTATAGGCGCATCAACAAAGCAGAAAAGCAGACCGGTTTTTGGCAACAGGCAAATATGAAGAGGCAATCGCGTGCCACAAGAAAGCAGCTGGTACGTAACTAGGACTAATAAAACGGAAAACTAATATTTTTTAATAATAATAATGGCATGTAGTGCCTAGTTTCGTAATTTTGTCAGAATTAACGCTTTAGCTCGTGGAGAAGGAGGAACTCCTTGACTTGCGATCAACAGGTTTGGAAAACATTAGTAAATCTTGCCCCTCGAATTGTAAAGAAACCGAACCTGAGGGTAAACATGACTAATTCAGTCCGTGTTATGTCTCTGGCTTTTTTTAATAACCTGTCATGGACAATTGCATGTTTCCAGACATGACATCAATGGCAGTAAGCATAACGGGGGACATTTAATGGAGGTGGTTACATTACGGTACAGGTTTTTGAAATGTGTTGGAAACAAAAATTGTTTGGGGATATTATGGTTACTGTGCCATGAAATCCCAGATTCCTGATAGTGATCTAATATTACGCAAATATTTTCTTAAATCTCTTTTAAAAATATTCATCTCATCCACACAAGAAACATTGAACACTTTAATGACCTTTCCCTCTCTCCATCGCCATCTACGCTAATACCATCCCAGCATTTAGAAAATATTATTAGAATGAATGGGATTTACTTGTGTAAAAAATCCTATCGTACACAAAAAGTATCGGGATCTACAGTTAAGGAAAAAAAATAGAAATCACATCCCCCCCCCCCCCATTCTTTCTTAAGTAGGCAAGTTTACATCTGGTTTATACTCGGTGTTCTTGCTCTCTCAATTATTACCAAGGTGCAAAATAATACTTAAACATCACATTAATTACATGGTGGGTTTTTGCAGAGATAAAATGTCCTCAGTGCAGGGTGCTAACCAGTTGACTAGCAGATGTATAGATAAGTTAAAAAGAAGAGTTTGCCCAACATATGTTGGCCTGCAAATATATATCTAACAAGTGGGCAGTGGAAGCAAACCATATTGTGAGCGCACTAGGGGTGCATCCAAACAAGAGAGTGACCCGGATCCTGTATATGTCGTAAGACCAGCTTGCCTAAACACTCGTAGTCCATACTTTCAGTTTTAGGGTTAAAATGGGCACTATGCAGTCGCCTACAGTACACCATCTGCTAGTTTCAGTATCCGAGACGTTGCTGCAATTCATGTTACGCTGCTGATCTTTCCCCACTGCTTCAGTTTAACGTCATACACGCTTTCTTTTCTGCAGCCTACCTTTTGGAGGCCAAGAGGCTGACCCAGTCGGAGCAGGTAAGGTTACAAAACAAGACATTGCCAATAGAACAAGCCTTTGTAATGCTGTTCCGCCCCGTCACATCGATAATTGCACTCTACGGTATGCCAAGAAAATGCAAAAGCTATAAATCCCCCAATCTCCCCCATTGCAAAGAACAATCCTTCTGTTAGAAACACGTTGCTTTGTGCCTAAGCCCCTCCACTTGTCTGCCCAGTAGGTTTCTGTGTCCGTGGAGTGGATATGGTGCCAGCGCTAACCCGCCTTAACCAGTGGATAAAATATGGAGGATAAAATAACATTGTGCCTGCATGCAAACACATGAATATATATATATATATATATGCAGTTTGGCTCCAGTGTATTTTGTTACTAAAATGAAGACTTTTGTTGCATTGACATTCAGCTTAAATACAATCTGAAATGTCCGTTCAACATAATTCACAAGCGCTAAGCACCGTGCACGTGAGCCGAGTATTTAAAGTGATTCTGCGTCCGACCAGCAGGACATCACCAGAGATTGTGAGGAAATCCTTTGAGTCCATTACATAAGGAATTCTTTCCAATGCCCATCGTGAAGAAGCACCACATGTCTTTGCTGGATAATCATCTTAGAGATGCCGTGTATTTTTCCTTTTTAAAGGGCTTTGTGCTCACCCTAAATGCTATAGCAAATGTATACATATTTTGCAAGCCCTTTTACTTTGATTTCCATGAAGGCCGAACTTGCGAGAGCAAATTGTCAGAGAATCCATTATGCCTGAGTTTTGCCCCTTGCTGCAATGCTTATTTCATATAAGTGACGCTCTCTAGGCTCTCAGATAGTGAGGGAAAATCAGATTGATTGCGGTTGAATTCAGAAAATGAGCAAGTCCCAGGAGACCAGTTGGATGACTTTTTTGTGTGGTTATGGATCTTGACCGATGTAACTTCTAACACGCTTCACTATCTGCGTCTTAAACACTGCATACATCTGTCAATCAATTTGTGTTTCAGTAGAAGCATTGCTCTTGGGCAGAATAACGGCCTCATTTCTGACTTAGTTCTGGTCAACTCTCCAGCCCAGCAAAGGCCCATACCAAGTCAGGACGCTTATGTATGGTTTCTAATGTATGATTTCCAGTACTTGCCAGTGACCATGCATATGAAATAATTGCCTTAAAGCAACTCGTTTCCATGCTTAAAAGAACGTATTAGCTGTAGGTCCCTTAAAGACAATGATGGCAACTGTGTGAAGGTTTAACCTACTTGATAACTGCGTCAGCCTTCTTTGTCAAGTATTTACCGTATTTGCGCGATTATAAGACGAGGTTTTTTTCAGAGCAAATGCTCTGAAAAATACCCCTCGTCTTCTAATCGGGGTCGTCTTCTAATCAGACCTCAAATAGAGGTCTGATTAGGAGACTAAGATCCAGATCCCCCGCACCGCTGCAGGGGACCTGGATCCTCCTGCCCCCCCCCCCCCACATCATACACACACTTACCGGTGCTTCCTGCTGTGTTGCCGGGGCAGCGGGTTGACGTCTACGCGATCCGCGTAGACCACGTCCGCTGCAGCCGGAAGGAGGTGTGGCTAGCAGCGGGGATTGTCTGCGTCCGTCGCGTAGACCTTCCCCGACTGTCAGAGATCAGAGCTCCCCGCACCGGTGCGGGGAACTCCGATCTCTGACAGCCGGGGAAAGTATACAAACCCCCGCTGCCAACTCCACCTCCTTCCGGCTGGCGGCTGCAGCGGAAGGCGACGTCAACCCGCTGCCCCGGCTGGAAGCACCGGTAAGAGAGGGGAGAGAGGGGTGAGAGAGAGAGTGTGTGTGTGTGTGTGTGTGTGTGTTAGTGAAGTGGGGGTATAGGGTGTGTGTGTGTGTGTGTGTTAAATGGGGGCATAGGGCATTTCTGGAGTGGCGTTAAGGGGGCATTTAATAGAGCACTCTGCCTCCTGAAATGCCTTATACCTCCCTATATGGCACTCTGCCCCATAATATGCCTTTAACCCCCTAAATGCCAGAGTGGGATATAGGGGTATAAGGCATTTCTGGAGGCAGAGTGTTCTATACAATGCCTTTTAACTCCCTTAATGCCACTCTGCCTCCTGAAATGCCTTATACCTCCCTATATGCCACTCTGCCCCATAATATGCATTTTAACCCCCTAAATGCCAGAATGGGATATAGAGGTATAAGGCATTTCTGGAGGCAGAGTGGCACATAGGGGGTCAAAAGGCATACCATGGGGCACAGTGGCATATAGAGGGTTAAAAGGCATATCATGAGCCACAGTGCCATATTGGAGTGGCAAGCCTGGGGGCAGATGTGCGTAACTGGGGGACAGGTTGGAAAATACAAGAAATAAAAACAAAAAAAAATTAAATCATAGCTTTTATTAAAAAAAATAGTTTACATGAATTAACATTTACTGGTAAAACTTTTTTCCTTTGGGGTCATCTTATATTCAGGCTTTTTCTTTTTTTCCTAAGTTAATATTCAGATTTTGGGGGAGGGTCGTCTTATAATCGAGCAAATACGGTACTTCTTGTCTTTTGTGACTTTCCAATCCTGAAAGCTTTCCTTATATACTTCTTACCTTGAAGCAATGAAACTGTCTATTGACAATTGTAGATGTGAAGCTTTACAGGGTGCCGCAGTTTTAAGCGAGTCTAATAATGTTAATTTTGCTGGGCAGGCTCAACTATCGTTGGAACTACAACGAGAAAGCCATTTCAAACAGCAGTTGTTGATCCAAGAGAGACTGAAGAGGGCAAGAAGAGAGGATAAGCTTCGAACCCAACAGAAAATGACAACCACGGAAAAGGATTCAACTGCTCATCTCCAGACATCTTACAAAATGTCTTCAGATGATGTTGACAGCCAAAATACTCTTGTTTCTGCAGGCCAGAAATCTAGTTCCAACCCAGGGAAGTATTGTCACGAAACCCGTAATGTCCTCGAAAGGGAACCAGACTCTCTCCTCTACTTGTTACAGAAAAGGAAAGAACCGTTGGAGGAGTACAAGGCGCACCGAACTCCAAAAGACGACAAAACAAAACTGGAAGAGCAAGCAACGAAAATCAAAGACCTAAACCTACTGGTGGACACTCTCCTTGCCGAGAATGAAAAATTAAAAAAGGAGAACAGAAAGTTGCGTGCTGAAGTGTTGAGATTGCAGAAGACTCCGGAAAAGGAACTGGACATAGATACTGATTTTGTGGAAAAATCAGAGCTGTGGAGTATGCAGCAACCAGCAGGCAGCACAAGCAACCCTTCGACTGCCTGGCAGAAGTTTGTAGCCAACGCTGGGAAGAGCACAGACATTCCTATACCCAACCTTCCACCCTTAGACATTCCTTTACCAGAGCTTCCTCCTCTGGAGCTTCCGGAAGATATACAATCTCAACTTAAAGGACTAATGGATAGCTAGAGAACGTACTTCTATATTACAGCCATCAGGATAGGGAATATGATCAGGGCAGCAATACAGTAAGGCTCGAAACTCCTTACCAGGAAGGAATGCTAGTAGACATGTCACTGTGAATCATTCAATCAAAGTTTTTATCAAGTCAGATCTAAGAAGTGAAAAGCAGGCTCTTAAAGACAATATTTCTTCTGTTTTATTTTTTAATACAACTGCCTGAAATCACATTGCGAAAAATTTTACCTAAAGAGTTAAGTAATGTATAATTCCATAACAGAAATAACGCAGATCCTAATATTTAATAGTAGTATATTTTAACCTATGCTTTCTGTCATGCATCCAGAATGTATGCATCTGATTATGCACAACTGTTGTGTGATCTCAGATATGGTGTGTACATAAACACCTCATGTGTGTGCCACATTGCACTCTTACTCCAGTTTTAACCTCAAACCAGGAGAGACGATGTACAATATATATATATATTTTTCTTTTACAAATGGAACCAAATTACACGTTCTTCTATTTCTAAATAATCAGTTTACAAAATAAAAAATCAGGGTGCATTATTATTAAAGTTGATGTATATTACTGTATGTGTTATGCATTGTTTAAAAATACTTACTGACAATATCAGTATCTTGTTATAACGGTGCATGAGTGCCAGTAATGCTGAATGGCAGTATTTGATTGAAAAAAAAAAAGCAACAATAAAGGGTGTTTTATATAAGGAATTTGAGATTTTGTGTTTCTTGAAATCTGAAAATCACAAAAAATGTAAGTATAACAAGTATTGGTGCCTATAAACAAAATATAAGACATAACTCATTTGCGGAAAGTATGAGCAAAAAGTACAAAAATCTGAAAGATAAATATCTCTGTTTTATGAAAAATATTTTAGTGACACCTAATGGACAGAGAAGGAAGTACACCTTGTGGATATTTAGTATTGTACCAATATTACAGCTTTATGCCAAAGTGAAAAATAAATGTCACATTGTATAGAATATCTCTCTGCTTAAGGTAAGGTGTGAAATCTGGATATTTTGTCATACTACTTTCATACTGCGTACAAAACCTCTAGTGCAAAGTGTTCTAGTTACCATGGAACCATTGAAACGTTTAAAAGATTAAACCCCAAAGGATATTAGGTAGCCCCTGGCTTTGGATTGTACATATTTGACAAGAATTTTATTATACTGATGAGCGATAGATAAATGGAACAGTGTCCCATTGGAAGTGGTCATCAAATTATGTTTTTAACTCAAAATGCTAACATTTTCTGCTGCAGAAAATCCATTCCTCCCCAGGTTGCATTTCAGCTGGAGGTGAATTGGCCGCGTATTACTACAGTGACAGAACATGTCATACCAGCTCCTGTGCCCTTTTAACCCCTTAATGATGCATTGTTTTCAATGGGTTTAGGGACCGCCCATTGTCCTTAAGGGGTTAAATGGGAATGAGACTCCTCAATTTGCCATTGCTTTATACTCAATAAAAAGGATGTAAAACAATGGAAGGTGGCCGTGGCTAATAGGATATTGATCTCTTAGATTTATAATTGTAATTTTATATTTTTTGTGTATTTTCATCTTGAGGTTTATTAATGTATTTCTATTATTCAAAGTATTATTTATATTATAATGTGCCTTCTGCTGCTCACTGCTCCATGGGCCCGTGGCGTAAGTTTCCCCATAAGGGTTTTATTTACTCAACTCGAATTGGTGATCCTCACAGAAAAGGACCACCAAGACCTCTTGGGCCATTTGTTCTGATTTTCTAGATACTTGTGAATAAGAGAGGATCCCATGTCATGGCACGGCACATCTAAAACTATTGCTTACGTGGGTTTATATCATGGAGTGAATCGGTGCGTTAACAACAATCTAGTGATGCGATAAAACACGTCAAACCTCTGGTAAGGAATAAAGAAACCGTCAATAGATATTAAAATGCCCTAGCAATGCATCAGGAGATCCGTGGGTCTTCCAAAGACCTGGAGAACCATTGGCACCCCAGAACACGTATCTTATACCCCTAGTTTAAAATACTAAGGCACTATCATTGAGGGGTTCAGTGAGGTGGAACATACATTACGGGAAGAAAGAAAACATCAAAACATGCTAAATGAGATGTGCGTTAAGCACAGTTTTTATATTGTCCACTCCTAGATTAGATTTTAAATAAATTGGCCCTCTCTGTATACCATTGTTTCATCTTATTTAAGACCTCAACCCTTAACCAGTCCTTGATCTTGACTTATGTTTTGGGTGGCTTTATGCCCAGTCCATTTATGTTTTAATTCCCTAAGTTCCCTAACCTCTACCACTTCTACTGGAAGGACGTTCCGCTTACCACACAGCGGGGGGCTGGCGGGCTCATCATCCAATGTTCACTATCGTTCCCAAAGACATGGATGATGCCGTTTTGTGTATTTTACATAAAACCTGAGTTGTGCCAAGAATGTCTTATAAGACATATTAAAGATGATTATGGAGATGACTGAAGAAAATGAAAGTAGGTTTGCTCTCTAAAGACTCTCCTTGAAACATTCTTGGAAGGTCAGCTACAAAGTAAGGCTTTGATCCCGCGCAACTTATGCTCCTGCTTTCATCACAACTTCAAAACCCATATGAAAGCAGACGCATCCTCATCTATTGGCGGAATACTTACTGCTAGAAAATCATTTTGCTTAACAAAAATGTATAGGATATGGCTTACGATATTCTTTATTAATTTTATCATAAGGAGAAAACAGTTTTAATAGAAAGTGTTCATAGGATGTGTTCATATTTGTATCCCAGTATGCGTGTAATCATGTTGCTGCACTATGGTGACCTTGGCCATTCAGTAGTCATGTAAACTAGCCGGTTCCTAAATGCTCCCTACTGAAATCACCATGAGAAGCGTGAAGGGGAAAAAAGAAACAATAAGGGAATCCATAAAAAAAAAAGAAACATTATAATAAATGTTCCGGTAAACAAAATGTCCATGTGGTGGCGCCACTCAAAAAAAAGATGATTGTAATAAGTCAGCCAATCACATCCTTAGTGAATCCACAGAGGCAATTTATTTAGAGTAGCGGTAATCTCAAAATAGCACCCAAGCCACACACATAACAGAAAACTCGGATAACGTCAAAACGCTATTTACTAAAGTTGCGGTGTCGCTGCGTCTCAGCATGGGGTGTCACACCCTCCGTCCTCTTTTATTTACTTTACAAACATAGAAAATGATTTCATCAAAACTACATTCTACATTTTTTTCTCGCCTCTTCTCATGGTAATTTAAGCCTGGCTAGTTTTCTTTGATATGATTTAACTTTCTCTAGTAGCAAATTGGTTTATCAATTAAGTTAATTAAGTTCCCTAAGTAGCATAGAATCATGCTACATATTTGCACTGGATTAATTTATTGTCTTAATTAGGATTCATCATGCAAATAATAACTCTTTCACATTTTCCAATCCAATATATTCTGTATCTAGATTACTATGAATAAAGTAATGATTCATTTATTTACCCAGTCCATTGTTTATTGTATTCATATTTTCTAACACATTTATTGGATTTCACAGTCTGTGTATAATTAGTTAGCAGCTCTCCTCGTTTTTTGGTATATTGTGGTTGATGCACAAGTAAAAATGAGCTAGCGATATATATGATATATATATATATATATATATATATATATATATATATATATATATATATATATATATATATATATATATATATATATATATATATATACTGCTGTCTTCAGGATTTTTCTATTTGTGTGCTTATCCCTCAGCAGACTAAGCCAAGGGCTCGTCACTCTCACCCTTACCGTCATTCCATCCCTGCGGAAGCTTTGTTTCTTGTCTCTTCTCTTTTTTCTTTGTTCTCTTCGTCCCCCCTACGTATCATCTCCGTTATCCGGAGTCTCCGCTCACACTCTCTCCTCTGATTGGGATAATGGGGGAGAGGCTATCCCCATGGTGCAAATACGCTCCGTGCTTTTGTGGAAGTACTCCAAGAGATCAGAATACTGCAGACGGATCCACAGAGAAAGAGGTACTGGAACGGAGCTGCGAAAAAGGAGACAGGGATATGGGGGCAGATAAGGTAGGGAGACGCCGACAGAGTCAGAGAGCAGCAAAAGCTGCCTTCATAGGGTCCTCTATTCAGGCCTTTTCTTTTTTCCTTAAGTTTAGGGGGGGGGTTGTCTTATAATCAAGCAAATACCGTATTTAAATAAGTGATATTTGTCACCGATTGAACTATGAATTAAAGAGGCCTATCTGCAGTCCTTGCAGGGAAACGCCAGGAATGTCCCTTTCCAATGCACTGATTTCAGGTTGAAACCACACCCCCACTGCTAACTCGGCTTTAGTTTAACAAACGATTGTTATGATTACTAATTCTATAGTCCTCCTTCCCACAAAGTTGAAAAACAAAAGTTGAGGTTATTGACCAAGTAGTTGTAATGAAATTCTTTAAGTGTTTTATAATATTCCATCTATGGAGCAGCGTTTATTTTACCCGAGGCTGTTGTTAAAGCTCAGCTCACAGCAGCTCATTTTTGTGCTCTGATTTCAGTGGAGAGCTGGTAGCGATCAGCCGTAACATTATGACCACTGACAGGTGAAGCGAATAACACAGATAAGTCTTGGTATCGTGGCACCTGTCGGGGGGGGGGGAGTATATTAGGCAGCAAGTGAACACGTCGTCCTCAAAGTTAACGTGCTAGAAGCTGGAAAAACGGGCAAGCGGAAGGATCTGAGCTAGACGACTGGGTCAGAGCATCTCCAAAACAGCAGCTCTTGTGGAGTGTGCGGGTCTGCAGCGGTCAGTATGTATCAAAAGTGGTCCAAGGAAAAGCAGGCTGGGCGGTCAAATCCAACAGGCGAGCCGCTGTATCTCATTACTGAAAAAGTTAATGCTGATTCTGACAGAAAAGGTGTCACAACACAGACTTAAAGGATCTGCTGCCAACGTCTTGGTGCCAGATACCCCAGCACACCTTCAGAGATCTATTGGTCCATGCCTGATGGGCCAGGGTTGGTTTGGTGGCAAAAGGGGCACCTACACAATATAAGGCAGGTGGTCACAATGTTATGGCTGATGGGTGTAAGAATGTTAAGCTTCTGTAGGAAACTAGGAACATGTTAACGAAGAACAAACAGGCAGAGTGGGCCTTGTAACGGGAACGCCTTAAATTTACTGTGTCGGCTACTAATTGGCATCCAGCACCACACGAATAAACACGTTTTATCAACATTTGAGCTTTTTTAATGGAAAATGTAAAACCCCTTTCAACTTCAATGTACAAAGCATGTGTAACACTTGCACCTTTAACAAATTAAAGCAAGCCAATGTTCTTAAAAAAATACATCATTGAATGTATATATGTATATATTTACATAGGATATTAAGTTTAATATTTAGCTTCAAAAGTTCACATATCTTTTTCCAAAATGAGACAACTTGTTTCAAATAAATTACATCTTTTGTAAATGTCTAATTATACATTGAGTAGGCTTCAATAAAGCATTGAAGAGTCTGTCTATATACGGTCTTCTATTTTAGAATATACATAGTTTACAGTTATTTGGCAGTAATCTTTAAGATTATGTCATGAATGATCCCGAATGCAGGCAATAGCTGGTGATTTGTGTGTTTTTTCCCCCCCCTCACAGTTACTGTCTCAATGTAGTGAAAAATATCCAAATTATTTTAGCAAACTATACAGGTCACATTTACATTTGATCAACAATATAGCATAGAACTTTTCAAATTTCATTTTCAAAAAAATAAATACATTTAAATCTTTTAACATTTTTTTTCACAAACTTTTAAATGTACACTATAATACAACGGTAAGCACGCTCTGAGGCTTTAACCCTTTAAGTGCCAAAGTGGTGCACCAGGCAATGTGGTGCTCACCCGTCTGGCACTCAGAAGGCAAAAATGTATTGACCCCCCCCCCGCATGATGGACCATCAATGCACTGCAGAAGGATGGGGGGCGTCCAGGTCTGCCTTGGGGGGGTGACTCAGACTGCGATTGTGAACGGTATACTGGTGTGGTGTTAGTAACAAGTAAATACTAGGAGTGGATTCTCTTGGCACCAATGTTCTCCAACTTTCTACTTCATGGGTACGCACGTCCGTTTACTTTCTCTTTTGTACGAGAATTTTAAACCCAGTTCATTCATTTTCACTTTAAGCTTCGTCCATGTCTTCCATTTCTTCTTCGTGGATCTTCAATGATTTTACCATTTCTTTCACGGAATGGTATAAAATATTCTTAACCTGATCCATCCAAAAGAGAAGGGGGGAGAAAAAAAAAGTTAGCAAGGAACCTGATATTAACATGGAAGCATTTAAATGCCCTATAGTAAGTGAAATGGCCACAAATGAAATGCTAAAGTTGCTGTCACAAGTTAGTCGAAAGACAAAGAATACGATTTTCAGGAGAACCCACCGCATGGTAAAAATATAGCATACAAGCATGAGAACCACACACCGCTGGGAAATACTGCAAACTTTGTTTTAAACTGATATGGCGAGTGATAACGCGAAGCTGCATGTTGGGGGGAAATATCAATGAACCCTATAGTCATGACATAAGACTTACACATTTTATTGTGTTCACGTCTGAAACATGTGCCTCCGTATCATCCAAAGGGCTTCACTACTGGAAAACAACCGTGTTTTCTTTCTCATTTAAGTGAGACCTCAAGATTAATGAGTTCTGTTCAGTTCTTACCTGCAACTTATCATCATAATTGATTTCTTCTTTAGAAAGCCTCAGCTCTTGAGTTAGATGAAATGAGTGAACAATATGTTCCGGGGACACAAAGTCTTGAGTCATGTGGATGCAGCTGTGGAAATTTTGCACCTGTTGTGAAAAAAGCACCCAAGTTATGCAAAGAATATCCCTCATCTATATACACACATGTTTACATGTAATAGACGGTAGTCTCACAAGATCACAGGTATCTACTCCTCATCCAGTAATTATATATATATATATATATATATATAATGTATGTTTCTAACAGATATGAAACACATTCCTGCTACTCCACCTGATATATTGCTCCTGCTGGTAAAATGATGGCATCACCAAGAAACTGGACAAGAGTATAGCTTTTCACACCATAATCCTCCAGGAGACTCTGTCGGAGTTTCTTATTCAAGTACCAGTTTTGGTCTCTTATCGGGTCATGGTCAGGAAGGATTTCTAGACATTGCTCTTTAGCAGCCTGAAACAAAATGAATTTGTTAGACAAAGTATCTCTCGTAAAAACGTCCATATAAAGTATACTCCGATATCTAGCACTAAAAGAAATCTTGTAATTTAGCAGATTCTGGAGAAATACTGTCTAAAGATCCTGTAATCCGGAGGTGATGTGAGCGTTACGTCAGGAGCCCTTCACCGTCTTAAAAGTAGTTATACTTTAACAGATCCATCGTCAAAGTCAGAGAGGCATTAATGTCACTTCCGTACAAGAGCAAAGGGTTATGCCCAGAATTATTAGCCCGTCATTCTCTTTCCTTTTCTTCTATAGGATCTCCTCTGGCAGACATATTTGGAGCTTGTATCTCTATGGTGTAAATCCCTGAAGGAATTGAGTAGAAAGGGGGATCCTTTCAGCTGGGAATGCTTCGCTTATACTGCAACCTCACACTTTTTACAATGGAAGGTGCACTTTACCTAAATGCAGTTATTTAACACAATCCTATACCCTCCAGATTACTTAAACAGAGATACCTTCCCCAGCAGATACCGGTCTATTGAAATGAAACGTAAAATGTTACCTTATGCAGAAATTCCCTTATTTTGTCAGCATCTCTGGTCTCGTAAATATGCCACAGAGAACCAGGTACTTCGTCGGAGTCTTTCAATCTTTTTCTTAGACACTCATCCAAGTCTTCTTCTTCAAACTTTTTTACTACACCTTTGGAGAGGGAATGATTGTTACTTTTCAATACAAGGGCTAGTATTTTATTCTAAAGAAATCTAAAGAGTTTTTGTCCATGTCTCTGTAATAAGTGCCACTTATGTGACTCGTTGCTTTAGTATAAGGATACAGTTTAACGCCTGTACCGTCAATTTGCTATATTTTATGGTACGTGGCTTAAGGAGAGACGAAAATGTAAATTAATGGACATCTCCCCAATACTCTTTACGAGTTATCCATCCCCACAGCTCAGGATAGCCCAAAACTATCCAAATTCCTCCTGGAATGTCACAAAACTGTATAATAATTTCTCAAACTAACTGATGCTCGATCGGCACCGTGCAAATAAATCCGGGGTACCTGATTTGGATACTATTCCATTCCCTTTTGCTGCACCAACGTAGACGAGAATGTTAACTAAATCTGACACTTCAATATGAAGATTTGTTGTTCCTGTGTCTTGATCCTTCGTTGCAATAACTCCTGCAATTTAATAAAGCCACAGATTTATAACTCACAATTATTACAAATCAAAACAAAAAGGACTTTTAGGTAGAAATGTAGTCCATTTGTCCAACCGGACGGCACAACTACACGGCAGAACGTTGGGTGAATGCTGGTAACATTCGCTATTGAGTTACAAGGTAAAATATTCGTTTTCACCCCTATGAATTTTATCCGGATGTAACTAGAAGAATATATGACATGCCCTGCTTGAAAAATGTACTACTATCCAGCTTCACTTGAGATGTTGCAGCGGATCTAGGGAAAGAACTGCATTTATCAAATTAATTACACTCAGGCTGCAGAGCGCTAAACGTCTAAAGCAGACTCAACGGTTTATGAGCAGAAATTGAGCCCGAGGAACACGACTCCAGACCGATGGTTTGGTCACTCAGAGTTGCGATAAGTCAGCTTCCAGCTGCTGTGTTATATTACAGAACTGAATGAGGACACCATGCGAGGCTGGACTGGTTGTTTAGTTCACCTACAAAACTATCTCAACATCAGACCAGTCGCCAACAGTGCGCACTAATGGCCAAGTTGAACGCATGTTATTTCTGAAATGAGGATTTGGTTCAGAACCAGGATCGACTATCCATAATCCACGTCACATGCCTTTTAAAGGCAGATTTATTCTTTGGTCTCGATCCGATACGTTATTCAGAATCGGGAGTTTGATTATTGAAAACGAAACTCACCATATGCACTACACATTCTTGGTCCCAAGTCTGGGCGAACAAAAAACGATGGCATATATGAGGCAAGGTTAAATTTCCCATCCGGATTGCAGTATTCTGGCACAGGTAGCATTTTAAAGAATTCTTCATGCCTGATAACATTTGGAAGAGAAAAACTATATATATAAAACGGCTCTATATTTAGAAACATTTACAGTATCCGAATAAAGCGGCAACACAGATCCTTTTGGAAACGTTGCCATTGAGATAATAGTAGTAATATACAGTGATTACGCAGCGGCAGATCACCTTACCAGAGGCAAGTTATTTGGGCAATCAGACCCACGATATCCGTGCCAAGAAGCTGCCTCGCTAATGGTCTTTTTTTGCTGACTACCAGCACTTAAGAAACTATTTGACACAATTGATGCCGCTGTTCGGATTCGAAAACACTGCAAGGTCTTCACAAATCATTACAATGAAAGCCTACTGCAGGCATTCCGAAAACACAACAGCGCTTCTCTGAGGGTTTTGTTAATATAACAATTTATCGAAAATACGTCTACACTGTCGGAAAGGAGCTGACATAGTCTGCATGCTATCTCCACATACGCTACCTCACAGGCATCATGTTTTTGAAGTCTTCTCCAGATGGCTGGTCCTTCAATTTCAGGAGAACCGTCTCCCCATTTTTCAATTTTTGTCGCTCTGCGAATTCAAACCCAGAAAACATGTTAGGCCTGAAATGACTGCAATGTGACAAATATGTGTACGTTTACTCTACTGTATGACATTTCAAAGTAGGGCTCAGGTTTATTAAGTGAGCCAATTATTAAGCTCTACTCATTACAGAAGGAATGAAGCCAGAAAGATCCCTGGAGTGGGAGTGTGGAATGGTGAGATCCCAGTATTGTGCATACACTCTCCAGGGCACAAAGAAAAGCATAAAAATACATCAAGGGGTATATTCTCAAGGGTAACTTAGTATTAGAATAACAGCTCTTGCAAGCGTATGTGAATTCAGGAGAAGATCTTACTTGCGACATCTTCAAATCCATCCCAAAACTCATTGACGTTCCCGCTTGACACAATGCCCTCTTTGCAGTTTAGAAGGTCTCCTTGGTGGTCACCAAAATCATGGCTCACTGCCTCTGATCTCCACAGGTTGATGTTGATCTTTGTGTGCGTTCCGGATACAAGCACCGTCTGAAACCCAAAGTAATTTATAATCTAGCGCTGCTACAGCCCGTAGAAACTCGTATCATGGAGAAGACGTGCAGCGCAGAGATACTTCAAGTAATTACTCCATTAAAATGGACATCAGAAAAACTTGGTCTTATAAATGTTAACCAAAGATAGTGGCTTATGCTTTACATAATTACAGTATTGTTGTTTGCTTTAAAGAATCACCTGAATGTTTTTTTACAATAAGAAATACTATACAACTCTCACTGCTTTTTTCAGCCGTGGCATTTTTTCTTTGCAATGCGAGTCAAGCAGGGTGACAGAAATGTCATTTTTTTGCCGGGCCGCACTTTCTGTTGCCCATATTGTGCTTATTATCAAGCACAATTATTATAGAAGAACAGAACCCGAGCTTTCACGTTACATGAGACCGAATGCACAGATATTTCCACTTCATTTCATTCTCGATTGGAATAAACCGGAGTGTAAACGCTGCATGTAAACAGTAGCCGTAGAAATACTTTATTATTGCCGCGCGATGCTAAGGCAGGTACGCACATTAACAGTCTGCTTAGCATTTTGTAGTTTTTGACATCACCACATGACATCCTAACATACCCTTCATCACATCTGCTACACCAACGTAATGCCGTCCATGAGCCAAAACATATCTGCGTGATTTAAGAGCTCCATATGTCGTGTGCGAGAATAGGAGGCTGAAAACTGTCGGTTGTGTGCATGTGTTTTGGAGACCTTTTTAAGAATAAAAATTTTCTTATAATTGGTTCCAAAACTCTTCTGCCAACACTGCTGTTTCAGGCCTATATTTTCTGATAACACAATGTTTGTGAAATACTTGCACTTTGGAGAGGTCATCATACATGTGACTAACGTAATCAGGCAAGCTACTTCAGAGATTCTTTACATATTCTATTAAGTATTGAAAGCAAAACCCAACGCGCCACCAGAAACCTGTGCAAACAAAGTACCTTAACCTCCAAATTTCATTTCAAATCATTGGGCTTTTGATTAACAGAACGACGATGATCCTTTACCAGATTGTTTTTTTTTAATATATGGTACTCTTGCTGGTACTAAAGTAGACACACTAACCTTTCCTTGTTTCCAGTACTCTCGAAAGAGCTTCCAGTTGCCGCTGTATTTATGATCTTGTAACCATAGAATGTGCCTATCACAGATCCAAGAATGTGGGATTTCGTTGTGCAATCTCATGCCCTCCTCCAGAGATGGCTTGCGGCTTTCTGTCATTTCCTCTTTTGGCTCGGTTTTTACGTTGATTTTGGGAGCCCTTGTCGCTGGAATTTTATTTTCAACCACTGAGGCGATTATGTCATCCAAGATGTTTGGCATGGACCTTCCACCTTTACTACTCTGTTCGAATAAACATTTGCCACAAGTCAAAAACAAACATAGCTTAATGCGCCTGACAAAGGCTTCATTCTTCAAAACACTTAATTAAGAAAGACTTAATGCTTATTTTTTCTATCCCTGTTTCAGTCCTGCTGGAACATCAAAACATCTCCATTGGTTTGAAGACATGCGATTGAATGGGATGTTCTTCCTCGATCTTTACTACTGCAAGTGGCTCCTGTCAATCCAACTGGAAACAGGGCTGATCCAGTTCTACTCCAATTTATACACACACACACACACACAGCTATGAATTTTAACGTTGCTACGGATGGGGGACCCTCTACTGGTTCCAGCGGGACACTGGAATGAGTGCCGACTCTGCTGGGGAGGGTGTAATGGAGAATGCCCCCCCCCCACATGACCCTGGCAGTCATGCCTCTGCTAACAAGCTACAGTAAGACGTGTAGACATGTCAAAGGTCCTATTAATACTTGGTGGAAAAATATTTGTGTTTCAATGAGGTTTTGCAAGCGCACTGCCAATGTTTTTCCAATTACTAATAATGGAACCTTTCACATATCATGATAACTTGCCAGTTACATACTTCTCTACCCAAAATAACATTTCACGGTGTTGGACTTAATGTATACATGTATAAAGCGTAATAGGGAGGGGTGCAGAAACCATTCAAATTAGACATGCAAGTGTTAAAAAGACTTTACACCCTTTTGTCTGGAAATCTCCGCACCGGGATTCAATGTGTGAAACTTGTCTGTGCCAATTAAAAGATACATAAGTGCAAAATGTGTCATTCAAAAATAACCATTTGCCACTCAGGTCTCTACTTGGTTGTCTTTGGCAAATGAGCAGAGTCAGACAAAATATTTTGCCAAATGTTTTGCTTTTCCCATCTAGCAGATTTTTCCTTACAGTTCCCTACTAAATGTGAAACGGCAGAAAACACGGGGTCTGTTTGGATTTCCATCAGGTTTGGTGGTGCGGGTGCAGGGTGACAGGCCAGTGTGAAGCAGAGTATTGGCAAAGCCAAACAAGGGTTCAGTCCTGTGCAAAACACATTTACCAAAACGTAATGCACGGAAAGCCCCCAAAAAATAAATGGGGATCCATTCATCATGGCAATCCTCAAACAATATCTTAGAATGATGCGATAATGATGTCGTATAAAGACGGTACATTACTTACTGGAGTTCCTGCGGAGTACACAGGAGCGAATGCAATGCCAGCATCCGTAGACCCAAGGCGCAGTTTCCCAGCGGTAGTAGTGAGCAGATCGCGTAGAGTTGATCCCTGTTCATTAGTTTGAGATGTGGGGGGAGAGGTTTTACAGTTTACAGTTTCTGAAATGACCTGGTCTCTTTCTTCTTTGATATGCTTTCCAACCGGGCATTCCTTGTTTTCTGCAACGCAGAGGAAGAAAGGGCTCGGGATGTAGTCATACAGTGGCTCTTTATAAGGAGAATTCAGAAAAAAAATATAGATTTAACAGGGGTTAATGAAATGGCACAAATGACACAACCCCTTGTACATGTAAGCTGAATACATATGACATTAGCATAAATTTAATATGGTCACTGAACTCCCAAATTACATCAATCAAAACAACATGGTTTGCATCACACTAGACCACCAAAGGATACACACATATGACACGTTGATATAGCATGTGCATTTTTTTTTTAAATCTTTTTTTTAAACAATATACAATGCACCCAGGTCAGTTTTCATTTTTCTTTATATTTTAATTAAGAAAGAGTGCCTAGAGCTCCATAAGTACTAGATAGACAGACAGATAGATGTAAAACAAGAATGAGTTAGTTGTGAGGACCGTACAGATGATTTGGCATCGGCATATGTAGATACGTGGAAATTATTTAAAATAGGCAAAGTATGACTTGGGACAGAACGCCACACAGTATATAAAATACAGAGCTCCAGGCAAATGCCTAACGTATCCAGTAAGAAATGCAGCCGTGGATATTAAACCTGAACTCCAGGACTTTTGCTAAACTAAGCAGCATGAAGTCAGTACCTTTCTTTTCTTCCCTGGACTTCTGCTCCGCCAGATCCGCCAGCCAGTGCAGCGAAGACTGGGACTCGGTTGACGTTAGCTTGCTGTCAGTGCTGGAGTCGCTCCCTGGGCTCGCGTTACCATTCGTCTCTGGCTTTTGAGAAATGCCCTGCGGCTGAGAATCCGGCAGACACAGCGATATCTTATTACTGTGATTGAGGACATTTTGCAAGACCTGAAGAATAGAAATACACATTTTATTAATAATAAAGAACATGAAGCCTTATAAGACGTGACATGTTTTTTGGAAACTTCTTGACATTAATAGCTATCTAACTTACTGAACCCCACAACGTAGGACCCCTGCCCAATCTTCACCTGTGCAAAGGAGCAAAACCTCTACAACACAGGCAAATTAAGCTGTAGAAATTTTGGGTGTCAAAGTCCCTCTGTAGCCCATTTAGAACCAGGCGCTACAAACAAAACAGCCCACGGCATTCATACTTGCCCAAATTGTGCTTTTGTTTGCCTGCATTGTGTTCTTTTTTGTGATTTACACTAATTACACAAACTTAAGCAAATAATGACAGCATAAAGTCTCACCTGTGACACCCCGTTCAGCGCTGGGAACTTGCCAGACTGCGAGCTTTGCTTGATGGCACAGTGACAGTATGACTTGATGCCAAACTTGTCTCTAAGATGATGCATTGCCTCGAGGAGATCTGTCAACACTGCAACAGAATGGTGGCCAGAGTCAGACCTATCGATAACCAGACCCTGAAGTCTCCTCCGGAAATTGGCGAGAGAGAGACTTTTATGAAACGGAAGAGATTTGTGTCTGTTCAATCGGCGGAATAAACCCCGGCCCACCTTTATTATAGCAGCCTCATGTAATACAACATTACGGTCCATTTATTAGGAATTTTACTGCATGCATTATTTCATCCTCTGCAGAACTCCTATGATTATCAATGAGCACCCACCAAAATTACAGGTAGTGGCAGCAGCCAACAACATGAATGCTAGCAAATCATCCGTGTTTATGTAACATACACGTGATTGGAAGACGTTACCGCCACTGATGTCAACGGGAGCTCAGCTCTCTGGCTAGGATGGCTAGCATTTAAAAGGAAAATAAGGCTGGAGTGGACCTTTTATTAATTATATATATTATCCCTAATCTTAATGACACAATCTGGCATTTACTGTATTGAGTAGCAGCGGAAATGGACTTACCAGAACTTGGAATAATCTGCGTGGGCATCAAGTGCTTGTAATCATGAGGCTGTCCTTTGACACATTTCATCCAGGTATATAGCTCTTTGTCTGCAGAAGAGGAAAATCTTAGTTCACAAAAGGCAAACGGAACAAAATGTTGCACAATCATTAAGAAAGGGAGATTTAGCTAGCAAATACATAGGTCGAGACACGTGTCTTAAGCTCTACTGCAGCACTACGATACAAGCTCATTTATTTATTTTAGGCTGGTAAACCTTGAATGGGAGATTTTGCCCTTTTTATGCTCTAATCTACACATTTCTTTCCAAATCTGTACATGATTTGTATTCCCAACATGCGTCTATTCGAAGAATGGAGCTACATTCACCTCTGTTAAAAAACTCATACCTTTTTCAGTACATCTAAAAGAAAGCTAGGTCTTGTATAAAAACCTCTTACACAAAGTTCCGCACATAAACGATACTTAAGAAGTTCTAATGAACATGGCTTCTTCCTTATGAATTCTACAATACATTTTAGCGCTAACAATAACATAATGGATCGCACTTTTCTATTTATGTATGGGAATTGTATATTTTATGTCCGGGTACATTAAATGCGTCCTTGTTGCTGTAGAAAAAACTTTTTCATGGTAAATATCTCCCTGGTTCAACCAGCATCAAAGGTCATGTATGTGTTTTGCATCTGCTCCACATATTTCTGGCCCATTATATTTATAGCAATTAAATCAATTCTCTTTTCCATAGTATAGATCCGATTAAAATCCAGCCATCAGAACGAGGTCCAGGAAATTTTCTCACACAATATATCTTAACGCTATTGGTCAAACTCATTACTCGGGGGGGTAAAAGAGAGGGGGCTGCGTCTCATGTAATGATTCCCGTGTTGCCATATCTTGTCCAAAAACTAGTACTTCTAACCCAGTCCCAATGGTGAACCGTTAGTGGGCCCACACGACAGACCCGGTCTGAAGCACAGAGGTACATATTGCACTAGCTGATTTAAGCAGACAAGTGTTCATTTAATCATCCGTGTACATAATGGGTCACTGCATGGTGCAAATGGTTACACAGGGAATTGCTACAATGCTTCAGAATGGATATAAAAGTAAAACGCATAAAATCTATACATCTTACTATGTAGATATAGCAAACTACTCTTCCTGAATAGTACAAATATGCTCACTTTAGTTAATACTAATTATAAGTCGTTCCAAACAATATCACTACAAGGCTGTTTCAGAAAAGAAGAATGGTCTATTCCCTATTCTATTTTGATTTGAGACCAGCTCCCCCGCAGGCTGCCGCTCTGAAACTGGTTATAAAACGCAGAAGGGGAGCTGTGGAGCGCAGAAATAACTAACATACACTAAAAGCACATAGACTGCTAAACTAAGCATTTATGTAAGGAGCTAAGATAAACAGCGCACAGAATGAACCGGTTCATACAAACCAACCTCGAGAACTTTTCCTTTCCTTTGCTTTGTAACAATCCAGACAGACCACAAATCCACATTTCTGGCAGACCCAGTGAATGTTAAACAAGGTGGCTTCACAAGCATCGCACATCTCGCGCACGCCCCGGACTGCTCGCTTCCATGCGATTTTTGCTGAAACGCAGAACATTTTAGAAAAACATTAACATCTGTTTCTCCAAAAACATTTCAAGACTGGTATTTATCCCCCCCTTCCCCTTTGACCTTGGCTGATAAGGTTGTGTCCACATCAAGGTTTTACTTAAAGGTTCAGCTTAAATAATCTTTTTTTTTTTTAATACAAATGTAATTAATGTATATTCATATAAAAAATAGTAAAAAAAAATCTCTTCAGATATGATTAAAGGAAAAAAGGGTTAATTAAAGTATAAACATAAATATCTCACAATACAAAGGAGCAGTCTGGTCGTAGCTTTTAATCTCGGTGTCACAATCTACCTTTACGTATAAATGAACGAAGGGCTCTAGAGAGCATTTACAGAACAGAAACATTACTTGCTGGCATCGCACAGATGACCCGCTCTATACAACCATTGCCACTTCAAAGAAACACGTGAACGTTGATCACGTGCCAAAAAATATGCACCCTCTCCTCACATGGTTTGTGAGTTACCTGCTGAAGTGGCTGCACAGCGATCATACCTGGAGACTTCCCAGGGCAGGTAACCCAGAGCTCTCCAGGGCAGGGGTAACCCCATACAGCCGCATTTAATGGCTGGGAAGTGTACAGGTAGAGGCCGTGGCCAAATACCCCCCTGGGAAAGAAGCAACATACTCCGGGGGACAGTCCCCCGGGTACAACTACGACATCATATCCTGGCACTTTGTAGCAAATAATAAAGGGGCAGATCTGTGCCTAGCAGTCAAGTTATCCCACTAGCTACACAGCTTTGCAATTTCATAGGAAAATCCGTGCCCTCAGATACAGGGGTTTGACGAGGAACCGGTACCATATTAACAAGTAAGCATCGTAAAAATCCCAAGCAAGAACTACACCTACCATCTTTTTTTACCCAGGACATCGCTGCCTTTTCAGATGTTACTAGCTGGCAGAATTTATCTCCGATGTACCCCAAGACATATTTAATTGTATCCAGGTCCAAATCATCATCATCATAGTTTTCATGAGTCCATAAGCTTAATGCTTCGTCGTCATATTGGTCAGGAGATGAAAATCCATCAATTCTCACCACTCCATTTTTACTGAAAGACAACCTAAGACAGAAAAGACATAAAAGAAGTGAAGACTCCAACCAAAACGCACTACTAGAATCACATTCAAAATACGTAACATATATGGAGTTTTTTTTGGCGATCGGCACTTACCTTCGGAAGTAATAAAACCTGCAAAAAACTGGCGAGTGGGTGGACTCTTCCCCCTTTTTGGTACGGATCAGTCGGCATTCCCTACATTTCTGTAAATTTGGCCCAATCTCACAACAAGAATCATCCTGTAGAAACGACTCCCCGGTTTGCTTCAGTTTCTTAACTTTTCTCCAGTCTTTTAATACAGAACGAGGTATGCCAGCTGAAATCACATCGACACAAAAGGGAGAGAAGAAGTGTGAGAAATACACAGCAGTGTGTATCTACGTGTATCAATGAGCATGACAAGCACCACGGTACAGATGTCAACAAATACGAAAACATAACATTTACCCCATACATAACTCGTAACATTCATGATACCCCCTTGTGAATTTGGTGATCTCTACCATACAACATGATCATAAACTAAATCCATAAATCACTGGAGCATTCTCATACTGAAAACCCCAGCCAAGCTGTCCTCAAAAGACAGGGCAAAGATCAAATACGATGGGACTTGTGATACACAGAAGGCTTATGCGATCTCATCTTACTGTACGCGTTGGCTACAAGACTCCGAGACCAATGTGACAATATGCGAATTCTCCAAAAGCTATTTACGATTAGGCTTTTGTCCAAAGAATTTCCTATAACTATATATATAATATATATTTGTTCATGTGCATCGCATCTATGCCTCCCATCTCTCGGCTTGCTGCTCACTGCGACCTTGCCATAAGGTTATCACTAGCGGGTCAAAATAAAATTAGAAGTAAATCAATGACACCCTTCAGACAGCAGCCATATAAATAAAGGGGGCAAGCGACCAGATAGATTCTGTGCCAGTAACACAGATTCTGTGCCAGTAACACAGACGCGGAAGGCTTATTAAATCAAATACAAGCACCAGGAAACATGTATGCCGGCATTCTCTCCGGGAACCGTATATATTTAGAAGCTCATAGATCGAAACTAGTTCGAAGCTGAAGCTACATCTTGTGGTTTACATGGCTGAGATGGTTCTGCAGCCAGAGAAGACTCAAGTTCTAAGGGGTTCGCTTCGAAACGCAAAAAGCAAAAGTTGGGTTTGTTCCAATAATGAAAAGCGAGAAAGCGAGAACACAATCCCAAATTGTGACTGTAGCCATCTCGCCCTTACGAGCTATTTACTTATAGTGCACTCGCTTATTCTTTTGCGCGGTTCTTATGTCAACATCTTAATTGCAAGCTCAGTAATCTGATTGCCCACGGAAATGTTTGAAGCGTGCTTACATTTCCAGCTACGCCGAGGTTCGGAGACATGCAAAACATTGCCTGCAGTAAGGAAAACAGACCACAGGATAATTTCAGGCCACGTTCACCTTCAGGCATTCAATCCTGCTAGAGGAGAATGACTGAAATGTGGCAATGATTTTTCTGATGATGCAATCGGAGACTTTTATAAATACCAAGCCTTCAGTTTAAGATTTAATTGCAATTCCCAAAACATCAGAAAAGAGAACAAATCTGCTTTCAATGTAATCAGTGCAGTTCAGCTATGTTTATGAAAATATAGATATTATGTGTTATTAGGAAACCTCCTGAAAGAATCAACTATTAATCTTAAACGGGAGACAGCAGAATTTAAAGAAATCACAGACCAGGAAGCCCTGGCTTCTGTATTTTTACTGTCAAGCTGGCTTCTACATGTCTACACAAATCTGCCCAGCACTGACTACATATATAGTGAAGACGCGCGCGCCTTTTGTTTCCATCTCTGTAGCTGCATCGGAGATCTATGGTTCCAAATGAAGGGACTTTTCATATCTCAACTCAGCGGGGCAAACAATTGCTTTCCTCGTTCTGCGTCTATTCAACACACATGATAAGAATGGCAGAAGCAAGCTGAGCTTTCTAATGGAATGAATAAACTTATAAGCAAAAGTAATCAGGAAACTACTTTGCCAACTAGCAAAAATAAGGCAGTTTTCTTATGAATTTATACTTCTAGCCATCTGTAATTCACAAACTTTCCACCTCTTTTAAACTTTGGAAAGAGGTTAAGAGAAGGAGTGTAATGAGTGTAATGAGAGGACCACTGAGGAATAAAAGAAGAAAGTGGCCCTCTGTATAAACACACAACAAACGATCTTGAAACGTGGCAGGAAACCGCCTGTTCCTCGGCTCCGAGATTCTCACACATACTTACTGCTGTTACTATTGCTCTGTAGCTTCAGTTTGGTTTTCTCTTTGGCACTCCTGCTGAGAACACCGTTGGGTTTTATTTCCTCCTCTTTGTCTGTGTCACCTTTTCGCCTCTGCATATCATTTTGCTTCTTTTTGTACGTTGGCTTGGGCTGTCGTTTCAGCCTTTGTCCCGACTTGCTCTCGCTTTCATCCGAGTCATCGCTTTCGGAGCCAGATTCGTAAGTCCTTTTAACTCTCCTCCTTGTAAGCCTATCTTGATTAGGAGACTTGTCATCATGCGTTCGAAGGTCTAGGTTATTTTGAAGCTCGCTAGAAGTTGAGGCTATCAGATTAACGGTACAAGGCTTAATCATTTCAGACACAATAGCGCCTCCTGCACTTTCTGTTTTATTAGTGTTTTTATCTTCTTCCGAATGTCTAGTAAGCCAAGCCTTTTTAAGTTTGGTATGGTAGTTTGGCTGGCTGCACTGGGAAACTTGCCCGTTGCCTACAGAGCTTGTTGTGTTTGTGGAGCTGCTGGTTGCATTGCTGTCTGGAGAAGTTGAGGTCTGCGAGGTCAGATTTTTCATAGTGTTTGTTTCGGTATCGCTGACATTAGAGCACTTTAACTGAGCCGCAGCCAAAGCCGCCTTGTGCTTTTTTAAATGGATGAAATCACTTGAAGTAGAATATGCAGCACAGGGTGGAATCGTAACACCCGTCTTACCCCTTACTGTGTTGATGGGAAGTATGGTGGTATCTCTGCTCTCTTGAGCTTGTGCAGCTGCCTGGTTTAGCGCTTTAGAACTAGTGCTTTCTATCACAGTACACGCCGAAACAGAGTTCGATAACAAGTAGGTTACTTCTGATCCACTGCAGCTTGAAACACTTGTGGTTGTGGGGGCAGAGGTGGTCACGTCCGTTTTTGTACTGCACATTATATTGGTTCCAGGTGCAACTGAACTGGGAAGGCTGTGTGTGGGGGCGTGAGAGCTCTTCTCGAAATTCACATGAGTGCTGTCTGAGTTCATAATTGGCTGAGCAATTCTTCCAGTCTCCCGGGCTTCCAATGGTTTTAAACAATCCGACTGATTTATTCCAGCTGAGGCTCTCTCGCCAACACGCTCCTTTGAGAGCAACTGACTTACTGGCATGTTATCGTACTTCATGCTGGAAGGTGGGCGTACAATGACTGATGCCGTTGCAGCATGCGCCTTCACATTATTTTTCTCTGGCACCCATCCTCCCTTGTTTGAGTTTTGCTTATCGCTGGCCTTCCAGGATTCCTGAACACTCCTATCTGAACTCTTCTTATACGTTGCCGATGCTTCTTTAGGCTCAGGTACAAGAGTGGGAGGTTTCTGAAGCTCCTGGATTTTGTTCCCTGTGTTTACTGGCTGTACTGGAGTTAGTGTAGGTGGAGAAAGGTTGCTGTAACTGGCATCTTTTCTGTCTAGACTGTGATGAATTGGCGGGTGGAACACGGGTGCTCTGTGAAGGGCGGGCATGCTGCGGAGTGCATTGGAAGATGAAATGGACAGCTGGGTTGGACTTCTACTATCGCCTCTGAAAGAAGTAATTGTATGAGTGGTCAATTGTTGAGGCAGCTGCTCGTTTACTTTGCCTGTAGATACCTCTTCAGGCTGATGTTTAATCAGCGGTGGTGGCTTGGACAAAGAGGACATATACGAGTTAAGAGTAGAAGAATTGGATGAAGAAGGGCTTGCCCTCTGCTTTTCAGAGTATACGTTGACAGGTTCCTTGGATGCGAACGCTCTAGGGGGATCATTTGCCACGCTATTGGACAACGTGGTAAAGTAGTTACTTTGCGGCAGACTTTGAGCTACAGAACTCTTCATTTTGTACAATTCTGTTATGGGGCGTTCCATGTTATTTTCCTGTTTCACCACGTGGCTTTGCGGGCTGCAAGACACTACGGGTGTCACTCTAGAATAGCCCTCTCTATCCGCTTCCTGTGATTTCAACTTTACGGGAAAGGTAGAAGAGTCAATGTTCTCCTGAAGGATTCGCCTATGTTCTTCTTTGTATTTATTATTTCTCTCTCCAGTCTCCTGTGCTGGCCTCTGTAATTTAGCGTGGCTCAAAGGATCCATATAATGTCTATGTACATGGCTGTCTTTCCCAGGTTGTGTTCGGCTGTGTTCTTGCTCAGCCTTTACGGGTGCTGTAGTAATTGTGCGTAACGGCTCACTAAATGGTTTCTTCTCGGTATCCCTGTTCAATAAAAATAAGAAATCAGATTTTGAGATGCAATCAAGGAAATATCCCTTACAGAAAACATTTTTTTAAAAGTTTAACCTACTCTTTATGATGGTCTGTTTGCTTAGACAATGGGGGACTTGAATGCGTAGCCAGTTTAATCGGTCGGTGGGGATCTGCACTGGATGGTCGTACGGGAAGATGACCCATTAGGAGTCCATCTGCTGAGGTCACAGGGGTAGGCTGGTGTAACCAAGGACTCGCTGTGTTCTTTAATAGGAGGAAAAATAAACGGTAAGAAATAGTCACGCTTTATTTACGCATTACACAAAATTTTTGTTTTTAGAATGACCAAATGTCACCACATATCTATTTACAAAAAAGTCACAAGGAAATAGCAGACTGTTATAAATAAGTCCATTTACATCAGTAAAATAATGAACCAGCCATTTCAGCAAGAATACAAATTTCATTCTCTTCCCAACAATGTTTAAAAAATGTAAGGAGCCTTCGTAGTGACAATTTATCAGAGACTTGGCATCTTTGGTACTTGTCACAAGTACAAGGAAATAACTGCATACATTTTTAAATCTAAGTAGCAGAAGGTAGTCTGAATTATTAAGTTTTGGGGGTATTCTGCAGGTTTCAGGCAGCATGACATACCAGGAAAAAAGAAGGCTGAGTGTTTTGCAGTTGTCAGATGCTGGAAATATTGGGTCATGGAGAGAAGGCAACAGTAATGATCACATTTATTTTTAACTTAAAAAACCAAGGGGATTTTTTTCTTCAGCGCAGGAAGCTATGGTGACAGGCAACACAGCGAGAAATAAAAGCAGCTCATCAGAAGGATACGGGGGAAGCACTGCGCTCCGTGTTACTTCCCAACGTCCTACTGAGGAAAGATTCCAGCTACAAAGCAATGGCTCGCTGACCTTAACGCAGCGGCTGACGGCAACATAGGAAGGAGAAGCAGAAAAAGAGGCGCTGGGAAACAAATCTCTTTAATGAGGCTGAAGTGGCAAAAACCTAAGGTGGTGTAGTGTGTGATATGCCGCCCCCTACAGGTCCCATGCTCGGTGGCTCTGGGTAAAGTTGTTTCATGCCACTGTTCGCATACACTACCACTTCACTCACAGACCACTCACCCTTTTCCAGCGATGTTATCAAACATTTGGTCACTTAATGACATCATGTAGGATGGTATTTTAGCAAACTATACAATGAAATTTACACAATCTATTTACTGAAAATGCACACATGGAAAATGTATGTCCTAAATGATTCTAGCCAAGGTGTTTACATCGGTCTGCTTCACAAAAGGACGTCATATCTGGGGAACTCCGCGTGCCAACTTCCATTAGTGTGCCATTTCCCAGTCTCCTTAAAACAGTTCAGGATACTAGGCAAACAGACCAACATCAATCAATACCTGTCCCAAAGAGCACTAAATGAAAGGGACGGGAGACTAAAGAAGTCCTATCTCTGTTTTATGAGGGTCTGATCAATTGTGAGATGCAATATGAAAGTAAATCTGCCTCCCAATGGAAAGGAGCATAACTCTTTCGAAGCCAAAATGGCCCAATATTAGCTAAATGCAGTTGAACCAGATGACTTAATATCTATAAATACTAAGTAGGCAGCATAAAAAATACACAACCAAAAGCTACAGCTTACAGAATCTGGTGAAGAAGCACAGACTCTCAGAGACATCGCAACACTAATATACCCGGACAGTCTCAATGCCGGCAAATGTAAACGTGAACAAGAATGGATACAAACTCTCATGATTTGGCATGTGAACGTTCAAATGTAAACAAAAGACAATAAAACTTTGCAAGTGGTAAGGTTATAATACAATATTTACAAAGAAAAAAAAAAACCTGATTCACCCAGTAACAGAATTAACTGAATACAAAGCAGCTGGGGAGTTAAAATTAAATTTACCACCGCTTCATCACAACAGAATAAATGTGAAAAGGAATGCCATGTTTGTCGAGTGCTATCACGCAAAAGAGTAAACTGAACAGGTCAAAAGAAACCTCTTCTCTTCGCGGTTAATATGGATAGTGATAAAAATGATAGGTTCCGTACAGCATAATTACCATTATCAGTACAATAGAGGGCTGACTATATCAGGCGTCAAACCAAGACCCGCATTTAGCGGTGACTGCGGTCGCTTTTAACACATTGAGTAATAACAGACAAGGCTTGGAAAGGCCAGGCTGTTCTGCATGTAAGCACTGCCTCGGTTTACTTGGTTGAAGTTTAAATCTTAAAGACATATTACCCTTCTAATCGCAGCCTCTGCATTCACATGGTTTTCTGGATGCACCCATTTTGAAGAAGGCAGACCAAGACTTGAATAGGCATGGCTTCCATTCGGATACTGCCAGATAATCGGATAAAGTCCCAACTGGTTATACGAAGCTGGAGGGTGAGCTTGGCCAAGAAGATGAGGAGGCTGGTGCTGTAATATTTGCTGTTGCTGCTGATGTGCGAGTGCCAGGTGGCTAAGGCTGCTGGCATGTGCGGTCTCGAGCTGCGGATGACCTCCGAGCAAGGAAGCGGGAGGCATACCCGACAACACGGTCGGAAGCAAATGAGGATGGTGAACCGAATGGTGAGAGGAGCTTCCGAGAGGATGAGCGTTCATCGCAGACATAGGTGTCTGATTGGCCGAGGACGTCAACAAATGAGGATTGGCTGTTAGTGCTGGATGATGGCTGTTTGGAGGTAAACATGCTCGATGAGCCGGAGGGTGGAGGGCAAAATTGTGCTGGTGCAAATAAGGAGACATGTGATTGGGAGCAGTCTCTGGTCCAACAAGTGCTGGGTCCCTGTAAACTGTAAAATGTTCATTTTTGTCTATAATAAGAGGGCTCTTCGTAGATTCGATGGTACTCACTCGTGCAGCTACTGGATGAAAGCTGGACCTGTGCGTATCACAATCCAGTTTGCTCAAATGTCGTACTGTTCCAGAACCTTGGCTACTATGATAATTTAACTTATGTTTTATTGTATCTGGAGAATGAACAGACCGAGACTTCACAACATCCAGAGAAGAGTTGAATTTAATTTTACTAGAAGAATCAGATATATGAGGTTTTGCCTTGAGAGCGTCCATGGACTGTTTTTGAAGCCTCTTCTGTTCATCCGTTAAAGAAGTGCTGCCCATGATTGGGGTATGGTGTATTTTATCTCTGTCATTTGCCTCCTTAGTGGGCTGGGGCAATTTTAACACCCCCGAAAGTGCCAGTTCTGCTTTATTATTAGCAATGTCATTCCAGCCATGCTCTGAAGCCTGCTTCTTGGAATCTGAAAAATTGACATTGCCAAACGAGGGTTTCAGGTCGGCATTTTGCATGTCCACCTGCGGAGGAGCCTGCAAGCTGAACTGACTTGCACTGTTTTCCTGGGGAACTTTCTCGGAACTGTTCTCGCTATCTAAGACAATAGCAGTTTTGGGCGTGGGGGGCTTGGCAATGGCCTGCTCAGTCCGCAAAAACTCTGTAGTGCTGTTTTTGTCCCCCACTTTATCTTGAAGATGCGGTTTATTGGAATTCTGCTCATAAAGTGCTGTCTGTTCGGAGACAAGGAACTGAGGCTTCTCCTCCTGCAGCTGTACGTCAGCCGACTTCATTCTTTCTGCTTCTTGATGTTTTTTATCTTCCTGTATTTTATCCCAGGGAGAATGCCTATCTATTAGAGTCTGTTCCTCGGCTCCCTCGCTACTTTGGGATTTTCCTTCGTCTCCATTTATCTTTGAAGTGTTCTTGCATTTCAACTCGTTCTCAGAATTCTGCTCAGAGGAAGAATCTATTATCCTTTTATTTGAGTTCTCCGAGTCGCTGCTCTCAGAGTAGTCAGAAATATTGTCCGTACGCAGCCTTTTAAGAATTAATTTCTTTTCGTCCTCCTCTGGTTTCCTCCTTTTGCTGTGAAAATGTTTGTTCCTCTTTAGGTTTTCTGCAAAGAGAAATACAAAAAACATTTACAAATCTCACGGTGTCGGCAAAGTAAATTACATTCTCATATTTACGTTCCCTTTACTTGGCACTATTAGCTTTTAGATGTGCTATGGAGGTACTCCTCTCATTCGCATGCAGTGTCATGACTCAACTGGCTGTACATTTGATGCGATCATCATACTAGCGAAGAAATGTTTTCCCAATACTGCACTAGTTTTATGTATTATAAAAATAAAATATGATGGTCCATTGGACAAATAACATAGTATTATAAGAATATAAAAATGCTCACTTTTTATAAAGAAAATGACACCATTTAATAAATAACTGTCAGCATTGTGACATGATACCCAAATACACGCTCGCTGACGTGGGTGTTCTGGATATATTGTATGTTCCTTAATGCCATAGAAAGCCACTGGCTTATATAATTAATTATGGGCTAAGCCCTCTACAATCAGACCAGTTGATGGTCACACAGGTGGCTTAGTGCGTTTCATACCTGGTCTACCAGTTCCATCATATCGCTCTTCTTTAATGCGATCTTCATCAGGCATGCTGCTGTCGGATCCCTTTCTTTTGTTTAAGCGGGCATTTCTGTGGTGCTGATTCTGTTTTGAAGTGGAGGTTTGAGAATTCATTGCTGGCCTTGGACTATTAGCTTGTGCCCGTGTATAATGACCCTGCAACAAATAGAACGCATATTGTTTAACAAGAACATTAAAGATAAACAAATGAAAAACGGTGTTTGAGGATAAAACGACAGCCCAGCACAAAAAATCATTATATGACGTGTACGTACACACACTCTCTATAACAATCCATCATCCACTCACACTCATCCCCACTGAAATCTACAAAAGTCTAGATAAACAGTTTAAATAGAAATATATGCTTACATGAAGTTACTATCAGTGCCTGAGGCCTCAGATAATGCTGTCCACCCCCCACCCCCCCAAAATACTGTAAGGGGGAGAAAATACTTACATGAATTGTGTTACTGTTCTGGTTTAAGCGAGACCTACGACGAGATGTGATTCCGATATTTTCACCTTTTAACAGAGAGTAAACAACGTCATCTAGAAAGGTCATCTGAACCATAGAAGGGTCAACATTCTGAGGCTCTAGTACCTGGTGGAAGAAAAAAGTCATGCATTGTGCATACGTTCAAATGTTAAATAGAAAGAAACAAACAGCGGCAAAAGTCAAAAACATAGCTAATGTATACTAGCATTTCATTCTGAAAAGAAAGTAACAAAATAACTTCACGGAGACTTAAATCCCATCACTTTCATCCGAACACATTCTTTAGGACAATTAGAACAAAATTCAAACCAAAGCACTTTTGGTGCCAGGTCCACTTGAAAAAGGGAATGGAAAAAAGGCTTTTGGATTTTTCAGTAGCTCATGATAAGAAGTATACTAGTTATTAAACAATCTACCAAATAGGATGTGAAGAAATGGGATAAATGGCGGCCCTGATTCACAAATCATGAGATGACAGCTGACAGATCCCGAGCGTCTTCTTTGGCTGGTAAAATGCAAGATTAAAACTGTAATACATGACTGACCATGCTAAGCTTCACTAAATATATACATCTATAGCATTACAGGCTTCCCCAGGTTCCTTTAATGTGGCTTGCTGCACTACTTCCACTGGACATTTATTCCAGGTATCTACTACCCTTTCTGTAAAGTAGCACAGAGCACAGTATTGTGTCATCGAGAAGGTGGGGATTTCAATACTAAAATTACCAGGCTTACCCACTGCCTCGAAATATGAATGGAAATCGTGGATTGAATTGATCCTTCATTCGACTTGCTGATAGGCGGCAGACATACTACATGTTTGGTGAAAGGATCAAGGTTATCTATGGTATCTCGGACTCACCTGGTCATTCATAACAATCATAGTGCGGGTGAAAAGGTCATGGTGAGTAATTATCCCAGTGAACCACTGGGTGGCAGAGTCCTGTCTGTACACTCTCACTCGATAGCCGTTTAAGGAATAAGGACCTACAAAATAAGGCAGAGAAAACATTTAGACTCTGGGAAATCCATAGATCCATCAACGTGATCCCAAATATTAGATCAGCAGACAGTTACACTACAAGATACAAAGTTCATTGAAGCAGTCTCTCCAAAGAGGTCCTCTACTAGCAGGTGGTCGAAAAATATGGCGCCCCTCCCCCACAAAAATGCCCAGATGGTATTTATTAAAATAACGCATCAAGGGAATGTTTTGCTATCTCATTTAAAAAGATAGCAGCCATACATGCATACATTAATGCAAGTCCCAAGTATAGAGTATAAATACTAGCCCAATGGCTAAAATGCTATCATTCCAGCTTTCTCCCCTCACGACACAGACCCCACAAATAACGAAGCTGCGCAATCATCACGCATGTCATTCCTTTACATCTGGCCCTTCAAGCCACAGGACTGGCATGTTAGTGGCAAGCCAGGTGGAGCAAAGAAAAAAACGTGAAAACATTACTCCCTGCCAAAAACCTCCCCGGGGAGATCTGCCCAGTCATAGGAACCAGCAGGTAACACAAAAGGCCGTCTCAAATAACTGAACTACCAGAAGTAAAAATAATCCTCTTCCTGCACGGTGGAAAAAAAAAAGAGAAATTCCTCCCCGGCACTGAATACAATGTCAAGTATGCACGTTAAGGAAGATATGTTTGAACTTCTGTGTCTCTGGGTTAATCTGGCGGTCGTAGGAAACAAGACTTAGATGGCTTTCAAACCCAAAACACTGATCAGAGCGGATCGACACGGACTCTGCTAGCAGGTGTTATTATTAATACAGTATCCCGTGTGAGCGCCGACGAGCTCGGCAGATCCGTACGAAAATCAGTTCCTCGTAATATTGTTTTGTGTTGGGGATCCTGAGCCAGAGGAGAAGCCGTCACATTAAAAATGCTCTCCAGGTGTAACAAGTACATGCATCATACTCTTATTTCTGCCTCTGCTTATGTATTACTAGCACAGATCTGTTCGACAGGTGAGACTTTACTTAAGGTTGATCCTGGAGGATCTTAGAATCATAGCTGTTTACATGCAGGGGCGACTCTGATCCATAGCATGCGGGGGGTGGCATTTGGTCATGTCCATCCCCCACCCCTTCCCTGCATAGCAGTAACTACCCCCTGCCTCCTTGATCCAGCTTTGCCCTCCCCACCTCCAATAAGTCTGGTAAGTTCCCATGTCTGTTAAAACAATCCAGAGTCCAGGAAGCGCGTAACATCCTGAATGGGCCGAAAGGAGGATTCTACGGCAATCAGCACTGAGAGGACATAGGAGTAAATGTATGGAACGCCCCGCGGGTTACGGCCTTTGGTGAAGCAGATGCCATTTCACACCTTGATAACCGAAATCTAATTTAAAGCTGCTGTTCCACCTACTCTGCTGACTTTAAGACATAAGTAAATGCAGCGCTGGATAGAGATTTCCTAGTATTATCCAAAGTTCAAATCATTCCCGGAATCATTAATTCTGTAATCGGGTAAACTTTTGCCGTATTCATAATGTTTCTGGGGCTGCTGGTCATTTGACGTTACAAGCAGGCAAACGTAGGTTGTTGCCATAGAAACCGGCACAGCTTGAAGGTTTAATCGCATGAAAATGCAAACTCCTAGATGAAGGATTAACGTGACAAATACATCAGGGCTTATTTGCGTACCACGCTACACAGCTTAGCTAACGCTTTATCTAAGGGGGCAGCATCTTGAAAAACAAATGTTTAAAACACAACCACACAAGTGATTTCAGGGCCTGAGTACTAAATGATGCTTTAATCTTAGTGTTGAGAATATTCTTCTTTTGGACACATCCCCAGTGATTGGGGTTTGAGGATGGTTGTGGTCACTTGTGAGATTAGTGAACTAATACACTTGAAACCACTTCTCTCTTGTAAACAACGTGTGTCTAGAGCCACATGGAGACACACCACGCTGAAACCTGAAGCCAAAGCCAACAAACTAGAGAGAGCAACACAGATCTCTAAATGCTAAAAACAAACTCCAAACATGCTTTTTCTTTAACCCGTTCAGTCCCCTTAGGACATACCAGTTCTTCCTTAAAACCTGCGCCATGAAGCCAGTCTTGGTTGTATACTTTGAGACAGCCTGACTTTGTTGCAGCAGTAGAGACATCTCCCTGCCGCCACACAGGAGATCAGACAATTTAACAGCCTGAAGTCACCCCGCCGGCAAACGTCAGTAAAGCTGACCTCCCGCCAACTGATCATGAGCTGCGGCCAGCGCAAGTACACCAGCAAACATGGAACGGCCAATCACGAAATCGGCATTCCCTTCCGCTAAGTATAGGTGCTGACACCGACCAGAAGTTCATGCGAGGACAGAAAAGCCACCGTAGGGCTCTCTTATTGCTCCCCCTGCTGGCTGATCTCACGCATTGTGATCAGCAGAGACAGATCAGGGAGAGGAGAGGAGAGGGAGAATTTTTTTTTTTAAAGTGCCCTTTAGGCCTCCCACTGAAAGTTAAAAAAAAATGTTTTTAAATTTACTCCCTTGAAACCCCTTAAGCCAATAGTATTAAAAAAACAAACGTAACAGAGTAATATGTAAGGCATGGATGTGGCCCTCTTGAACGTGTCCAAAAAACACTGCTAGCCCTCCTGCACCCGCGTTTGCATCCATGGTCTTAAACAGAAGTCTAAAACACACTTACCTTGCATAAAAATCTCCTGAACTTTATGTTCTTTTACCCAGGCCTTCACCTCTTCATGAAGCTGGGGGTTGTCCCTGAGAACTGGATTTAGACTGTCCACTTCATCCTGAAACACACAGAAGCGCTACGTTTAGTATCCTCATAAATACTATAAATGTACTCGCACCGGCAAGCGGCAGCAGCGAACATCAGACAGGAATTTCTGCTCCATATTTAGTCCTTGAATTCAGAATGCAGACAGTACTCTGTCCAAACAAGAAAACCTGTGTATTTTTAGCATTGAAAATAAAGACCAGGCAAGCCACATGGCATGAAATATATATATATATATATATATATATATATATATATATATATATATATATATATATATATATATATATAATTAGTTTTACTCTTTATATGACGTGCTGCAAACCAAACATATAATCAAGATCATATTACTTAAATAAACTTTTCTGCCAATACGCTGTCAGTCACCAACCAGGAGCTGCTCCATATTAAAAAATTTCTAAAAACAAAAAACAAAAAAAAAACAAAAAAAAAAAAACAAAAAAAAAAACATGGAGTTGTGCCGCTACTTTTCTTACAATTCGAAACCAGCGGATATCAGAAAACAGGACACACTTGAAGCTTGTTTTGCTATGGCAACAATACACTTATCCTAGCATCCGGTGACTATCGCCTATACTTAACACGGCATAGGAAACGCGTCCCTGTATGAGCAGCACGGGCAATGGGAGTAGTCCTGCTAACACTGGTTTAGGTATGAAATTGGACTATTCATGTAGCAAATTAACCGGCGCTTTATGGTTGACACGGATTAAGTGCTTGGAATAGAGTAAAGTAATAAAAAGACAAATGACAAAATAGCTAATAAACAGCCAGTCGTGACTAATTCCACCGCATCTCATCATAAACGCACCATATTATCATCCTAATCATTGTCCGCGAGATAAACCGACAGCCCCGGCAGCTTAATAATATAAATAAACTAAGCTGGGTATGTAATATAATAGCAGCCACGCAGCCTGAAAAACACGTGAAGTCATCAGAAGAAAGCGGACAATCGCTGGGCTTTATCCGGTGACAAGAAACAGATTCCATGGCGCTGTACAAAGGGTGACACTAACAGAAGGAGTCGCGTCTCTTTAGACTGTAAGAGTTATCAGCTTTACAAGTACAAACGCAAACATTTTCCACAGTACGTGGAACTAAAGGGCAGCCAAAAACGTGCCCAATCGTAAAATGCAGCGATATAGCTTTAATAAGAATAAAAACAGAAGCCAACACCCAGGCGGCATCTTTTTCACACTTCTATACTGCAAAGATCCCACGCGTGTACACAAGAGCCCGCTCCCCCCTCCCCACTGACAGATAAAGCTAGCAGATGGTTTATGTGATAAGACGAGCTGACCCGTGGTCCTTGTGAGGTCACTCTGCCTTCTGATGGCCGGAATTTCATACAAAAACCACCATTTTGGCTGCGAGAGCAAGCCAGGTCAATAAAAACAATTTACGGTTGTGTCCAAAAACACAAGTACACCTGCATACGGATGAGATGACGCGAGACAATCCCTCACTCCCCAAGCTCAACAAAAACAAAGCCGGTGCGTGTCGCTAATTCATTCGCACAGAGGTTTCTTCTTCTTGCCTGAGGGGTGAATGCGGCTCCCGGTAAATGGGAAGTGCAGATATCGCATCGCTTTCGTTCTCAGCCGCCTTGTGATTTTGAGATCAGTTCCATAGTGAAGAGGCTCCATGTTAAAGATCTGCCTCGTCTTCCCAGCTCTCCTCGAAGCGTTTTGCTGCCAAACTCATTCATTTCTTGCTCTTCGGAGACCCTGCTTGTTTGTAAAGCCGGCGAGAGGGAGAGACGGGAAGTGTACCTTCCTAAACACTGAGCAGATAAAGAAATATTTGCCTTCATGGTGCCGCTGGTTAAATGTCGGGGTGGAACAATAACTTTCACGTATCAAACTATTATTGATGTGGCTCACATGGAAAGTAGCTACACAAATTGCATTCAACGACAAAAGTGTCCGCCATACAAATTATATTTAAACTGAAAAACAGATGAAAGCGACACAAGTGTACTTCAGACTTTGTGCAAGAAACAAACCGCAAGCAGAGCCGGACCAAGACCAAGTCTTCTTCTACACAATTCGAATGCCAATGTAGGCGTAGATCTCTTGTGCATGCGATGCACCAGATTGGTGGCATTTTCTGGGGCAGGTACTGCTATAGAGAGGTAATCGTGTGGAGCGGTATGAAGGCCATGTTTGACTAATGATAACGACTGAAATATCCTGGAGGGGCGAGCACCTCAATCACATGACAAGCTTCTGAAAGCTGGTACTTCTGGCAGGACGGGAAAAACAAACAGCACTTGTTAAGAAATCTCTAATGTTGCAAACATCACTGCGAGCGCGGCGAGAATCATTAACTTACACATGATTCATCCCGAGATGGGTTTTACTAAGCCTTGAACTCCAATTCTCAGTTCATTGAATGTGTATACAGCGGGCGGTGTAAACTGCAGCGTTCTTCAACGCTAACCAGGATCATGTATGTTTCACTGCCAGCTCCAGCATGGCACAATTATTCCATGTCTACAGGTTAGTTCATCTATGACCATTTAAAATGTTTGGCAAGATTAGCCAATTGCAAACTCAAAGGTCTATTGTGATATATTTATACATCAGGCTTTTATCAGTGTTATTTTATGACATGGTGAAATCACAGTCTTATAGTTGCTGGCCTTGGACTTCTCTCATCTAAGCACGGGATCCCCGGGGGCGCGATATCAATGTCACAGTGCGCCCTAACCCACCAGTATATCACACGTAGAATCTCAGAATCTGACGGCACAGAAGAGCCGTTCAGCCGTCTGCTCATTTTCTTGATGTAAAGACCTTAATCAGCCCTTGGTCTTGTCTTCAGGACAGCCATATGCCTTTCCAATGTATGTTTAAATTCCCTCCCTGTAACATATATATTTATACACACACACACCAGGTAGACTTGTCATGTAAAGCCTGAGTGAGCACATAGTAAGTGTGTTTGAGGTCAGAGCCCTACCCCCAGCATCTGCTCGTTGTTCCAGAGGATGTGTTCAGCGAGTAATTAGAAAGCCTCAGGTAGCTTCCTGGCAGGAAACGGCCCACACATCGCCCGACATCTGCAGTGCTGCCCCTTTGTTCAACTTTTCTCAGTGGGGTAATGAACCCACGGGCAGTTTAGAGGGGGCAATTATGTACCATATATATATAGCTACACATACCTACCTACATACCCACACACACACACTGCAAGAACAAGTAGCACAACATCCATGGTAACGCTGGTCTATCTAGTCCTGACCCGGGGGTGATTCAAGTTTCCTCCCGAGACAATATTATTAAATAATTACTGTGAATAAAAATGAACAAGATGCCAAAACCGGGATGTTATTAAACCGTATAACATGGGGCAGCAGAAGCGGAACTGGCAGCGCTGTCATCTGGCACAAAGTTATGTTTAACATGTACCAATACAACGTGCTCTGACATTCTAGCAGCCAAATTTAAACAAAATAATGATGCTTTCACAATATTTTAGAGACGCTGATTATTTAGAATTCGGAGCCTTTGGGACCTGTCTGTACGCTCCAAAAAGCACGGGTTTATTGAGCTCAACGGAGGCTCCCGGCCAATGGAAAGTGACAGACGTATAGTCACAGACCCCCTTCCCCCGCACTCCACACACCTACGTCAACCAAGTCTGGTCTTCAGGATAAGAGGACAAATTCCCCAAGAGGATCCACTTTATTTTTAGTGGAAAAAACGACTTGTTTCATCATTAATACAGCTTTCAATGTTGATAACGAGCTTAAGTTATTGTTGTACACCACAGTGTATGACATACTTGGCGCTGTACCGCTGAACACATGCTGAACCGTACTTTCCATAACTGATGTCACATAAGCGAGGCTTCAACAGTAGCCAGCTGGTTCTCCACATAGCGAAAAACCTTATGAATTTTGGCACAACAGGTGCCTCGGGTACAATGCACCCCAGAAAACCAATTAATGCGCTCAGACAGCTGTGAACCCGTTATCCCACTCGCCTGCCAATACAGACACCGCAATTATTCCACTCGCCCGTAAGACAAAGATCGCTTGTTATTACCGTCACAGCACCAGGACCATCAGAATGCAGAGAAATGCTGGAATATTAACGGGTTTCCATGCAGCTGTCGGCTCCTTCAAAATACCTCTTGAACCACTTAATTAACGCAGCAACCAGTTATCTGCAATTCTTTGGCCTAGGTGTTTGGCCAGGGCTCAATTTATATTCTATAATATATTATGCACAAGAGGCTTTACCATTAACAAACACCATTTCTTATCACTTTCATTCTCCTGTTTATATAGCATTACTTTATATATTATATATTTTATATTAGAAATTTATATTTGCGTAGATGAGACTGGCCAGGCTGACTGTTCCAGTGTACCAACGCACGGTAAAAACAGGAATTCACTTTAATTTCTATCCCGTTATATTGTAGGTTTAAGTGATGAGGGTCACAGAAGTCTTACC
This sequence comes from Spea bombifrons, assembly GCF_027358695.1. Taxonomy (NCBI): domain Eukaryota; kingdom Metazoa; phylum Chordata; class Amphibia; order Anura; family Pelobatidae; genus Spea; species Spea bombifrons. The sequence continues at coordinate 21,393,891 of NC_071097.1, read as the reverse complement.
GTCGCGTGACGATGTGCAGAGCAAGGGCAGCAATGTTTACAGCTCGGCTTTCTTTTAATTTTTGATGCAATCTGCCAGTAGATTAACCAGAACACTCATTAACCAACTGGCATGCAAGCGGCGGCATGCAATTATGTCACTCATTATCTGCGACAACTGCCAACAGCCACGCCGACAAGCTTCATATCCCTCTCCGGAGCCGACACCACCATGAGGAGAATTACAAAATGATGTCATCCTTCGCAGTGGAGTGTGACAACATTGTAGAACTTTCTGCACTTCTCCGCCTAATTTACAGACCATCCGTATTACTTCAGCAGGAGAGCTATATGAAGATAATTACACCGAGCTGCGCCCTGTAACCGGTAACCAGCACGCCGATCTACATACGACACTAAAAACCTAAGATCCAAATTGACTGTGCTTTTCTACTTGTATTAATGCAAGTCCAGACTATGGGTTAACCATTTCATGCACTCATACTGAAATGTACCAAGAATAAAGGTGCGCTTCTAGGTGCTGCTCCATAACACGCTAAACTCTAAGCACATCTGTCATTTTCTTCTTTCTTCTTAAGATTTAATCACAGAAAACATACTATAGAAGCCTTTTCAGTTTCCAAAAGCAACAATCCATCAATGCTTGCTTTTGGGTAACATAACAATTAAATGTTCCCGGCAAAAAATGATGAATGGTGCAAAGATTTGACTTGATTGAAGGGTTATTTCTGGGAAGGGTTTATGCATTAAGCAATACTAGTAAAGGTCTCTAATGCTGTGTTTAATCAGACAAGGGTTACATTCAGCCCGGTAGTGAATACGATCGCCTCTGACTGAAGGCCTCGTTTGAAAGGACATATGTGACAGTCGGGATCTTGGGGTTTACCGCGTTCAAAGATCTAAGAATTCTTGACCAAGTCTTTGTAAAGGAGCCTTCCCTGTCGCTCTTGCTCTAGGAACAGAACAGTGTAAGGGAGCATAAATAAATGAATACCAACCAGTGTTTTATGAAACATGACTACGGCTGGATGGAATTACTGTTCCCAGCAGATGCCTGGCCTGGAATCAGCATTCCGCGCACGCACACTCGGAACATTTCAACCGCAGCTACAGAGCACATCTACTCTAAGCGATTACAGCTGCCGGGGTTGGGTTCTCACAGGGCTTTGCAGGAGAGGTAAAGCAGACCCCTTAGACAGCGTTTGGTTTAAAAAGCCAGTTTAAACAACCTCTCCCCCCCTCCCCACCACCAGCATATCAAAATATCACCCACAGGGACCTTCTGTTCCCGTCTATAAAAGTGACATCTGAATAACCTTGCTATACAGCGTTAATAAAAGGGGTAGAGCTGCACATACTCTATGGAACTCGAAGCCCATGGCGATTGTCCCCTATTAAAACATTTAAATGTGTGCAGCGGAGATGTACCAAGGAGACAATTCGTTCTTTTCTAAATGGTAATGATTGTCATTAAGCCTAATTTAATATCTGCCACAATCATCTACAAAACGGCAGCGGTGCGATGACCAAAACAACGCTCAAGCGCAGCACTTTGATTGGCGTGTGGCTGGCGCAGGTGATTACAGTCACTGTATCCCGTCTACGTGCTCGGATCTGGCACTAAAAACAACCAACTGATCAAGGCTCAGATGATTTTTTTCTTTTGCTGCAAGACAATAGAAATATTAGGGTATTTTGTATTCTTATTTCACATGCTGTTGGGTTGCTAGATATCAACATAGCACGGGAATAAGGGATTCATTCAAAAAGGAAGGGCTGCATTGACTTTGAATAGCCATTGTGCTGCAAATTAGTAGCCTCCAGTAAAAACCATTTGCCTGAAACCTGCAAAGTCTCAGGAAAGAGACAGTTCAAAGAGACAGGAGACACTGATTCTACTCAGAGTCACTGCCGGGGAGCTGGGCACCTGCCACCATGTCACGTCACCGGAAATCACCGACCACCTACTCCCCTCCACCACACGGAGTGATCACACAAATAACCCCGAACACCAGGGGTGGGAACCGAGCTAAATTTAAAGAGACAGTTGCTCGGCTCTTTTAAAAAGGTGGAGCGTAAAAAGTAAACAGGCTTATCATGTGACTTATCATGAAAACAGACCTAGAGATGGAAAATGCTAAACCTGGACACAGATTTCTTGCATGAAGGCAGCGTCTTCCCCAAGACTGCTAACAGAGTGCCTTGCTGCTGTGTATGAATGAACGCATATATTCAGTCTTTTTGACGACGCACTGCGCTTGTTTCACAGATAAAATATCAATGCTATTGATATAGTACTGCTATACAAAACATACGACAAACATTTCACAGTTAAACTAATGGGCACGGGATGAATGAACCTGATCTACATACAATTCTTAGTAACTTAAAGTTATTATAAAGGCCAAGAACGGATCCTACTACAGTAAGTAATCCAAGAGAAGCCACCAGCTCTGTCTAATACTAATACCAAGCCAAAGAACTGACTATTTTTCACACTGACCTAAAACAAACTCACCAGCGTTCAGCATGCTAAGCAAAGACGTATCATAGAGCACAATGCAAAAGGCGTTAATGTAACCTTAGTAAAACACCCGGTTATCCTGCAAGAGGACAATAAGCCGTAAAGATAACTGCAAAAACCAGAACAATCACGGTTTCACAGAACATTGCAGGATGCAAACAGGTACAACTAACACCTTATTTATTAATACATTTAATAATCCTTTATACTGACGCAAAGTTATACATGCCAACGGGGATTTAAAGAATGAGGAATACATATGTAATTTACATTGTAAAAAAATTAAAGCCTGGCCCATAGGTCATCATGCCTTCTAAATATATTAAATACAACTGTATATGTGAAAAGGAACAGCCATAAACATAACATAAGAAAAGGAGAGCGAGCGAGAGAAAAGGAGAGCGAGCGAGCGAGAGAGAGAAAAGGAGAGCGAGCGAGAGAAAAGGAGAGCGAGCGAGAGAGAGAAAAGGAGAGCGAGCGAGAGAGAGAAAAGGAGAGAGACAGAGACACAGAGAGCGAACAAGATACATTTTCAAAACATTTATGCTTTAATGTATGCTTTATAAATATAAATGCACAAACCAATGACTTTCTATAAGCGGGGAGACCTGATGACACCAAATAATTCAAATATTCCCACAACAGATCAGGCATTTTTTTTTTTTTTTTAAAGCAGAAAAAAATCATAACATCAGCAACATTTATCTTCCGGTTGAAGAATTTGAAAGCGATGCTAAATAAAGACTCGTCCACATTCCATGAAATACTATTTTTAACGTGTGGCGAGCCCTCTGCAGCATCGATAGAGAAAATACCAGTCGTGCAAACTATTCACACAGAAGTACTGACTGATCCAAAACAGCACTCGATAAATAAATGATTGTTTACGGTCACAGAAGGATGATGCTCTACGTAATGTATCAGAGTGGGAAATCGGCAGCTGAATGGGTTAATGATAATGTTGAGCCGGTATATAGGCTGTAGAATTAACATGCGGGAACGAGCACATGAAGTTCAGCAATTCAGAAAACCAGCCGTGTGGAGGCGGGAAGCACGTCCATCGTGTCAGTGTTTTGTTTCTTTTCTTGGGCTTAATGGTTTAATGGCCCCTTACTGACAACAGGCCACTTGATATGTCCTTCATGAAATGCACTTGGAGCCGTGTCCAGGCCAACCCCCACCACAGCAGGAATCCCAACAACCTGGAGAAGAAGTACCGGATAGAAGACCATCCCCTCGCGAAGAACATTGTGTACCTGGAACGGAGTGCTGCAACAGCCTCTTTTAAAAGGAGTCGCGTGTATTTGATGTATTCTCTTAGTTGCCATTCACAGCTCTGCTAGCCAACGCCAACGAATGCTTCGGCTTATCAAGAAGCCAAGCAAAAGACCCAATACTTCAAGCTTTAACAAAACAAACCTAGGAGGCAGATAACACTACAAAGACACACAGACCTTGATGCGGTAGGTGAGACAGAAGAGAGACAATATCTTGGGGAAGTGGACATCTAAGACGGCATCAACATGACAAATAGAGGTACAAAAGATAAACGCCAGCATTTAACTCGGAGAAACCCTAAACCCCTGCAAGTCTTGCAATCCGCTCGACCTCTCCATTTGTGGCTTACATCGTCCATGTTGTAGAGCTTTAAGGGCAGTACTCTGTAAGTGAACATGCAACGTTGGACCGCGACACCACCGGCTATAGAAGTGCCTCGTACTAAACTACTGCTTTAGCTTTCATTGCTTCTTAATGTTCAGTAAGGCTGAAGTCCAGTGCAGCGGTGGGAATAAGGGAGGCATTATACCACCAGCTGCAGGGGTGACTCAAATTTACAAAAATAGCCTGCTGAAGCTGCCCATGTGTTCTGTGCTGTGTCACAGCATGCCTGGTGTCTGAAACATATGTCTAGTCTATGAACAAACTCAATCGAGTCCGTTCGGAGAACAAGTGGCCGACGAGCGGCTCAGAAATTCTGCCTCAGACATGCCCGGGTCCTGGAAAGTCGAGCGTCTCTATGACCTACTGCGTGATTATCAAAATATAGGGTGAGACCCAAATAACCGGCTAAGAATAAGACACAAACACTGATGTCCCGTATATCTGTGAGTGCGCCATATGTCCATATTGTAAGCGGATTTGATTTTGCTTGCTGTACTTTGTATTGCGGAGAGATTTGGTCACTTTTAACCCACCGTAAGCATGCTGTGAAAGTCGCATGATCTAGAAGATATCTCTGTGATATGGTTCAAAGGCCGCATCTAAAACAGCCTGCGCATGCAAACGACGGGGCCCGTGTAACCATGGCTAATGAGCCACAAAGTCATTGCTTATATTGACTAAGAAGTTCTTATGCAGACTGACATATTTCATGTAAGTGGCCAGAAGCTACTAATAGAGATCAACCTTCCCTTCCCAGCTAGTTTTATGACCCCCATACATTAAATATTTATAGACTGGGGTTTGCCAAAAATAGCTTTCCAGATGTTGCTACATGATTCTCATTCAGCCTTTAGGCAGCGAAAGACCGATCATCCTGGGAGCTCAACAGTCATTTATCAACAGCTTAGATATTTGCGACCCTGATACAATCCAGTGTCTACACAAGCGCATAGTAAATACGTGTGATATAACACCTACACAACTCAGGAGATGCCTCTTTCCACCCCATTATGAGCCAATTATCTCACGTGCGATGCTGAGAGCATCAAAGACAAAATGCGGGATTTTAAGGAATTAGAAGGTACCCAGACGGCTGGGAATTACGCCTTGGGTAACATCTAACCCCGAAACATTCTCACTGCATTCGGTGTGATTTGTAACAAACCTTAAGGCAAAAATGAATCTTTGGAACCGGGTTCTCGATAGTGTTTTCCACGTACAGTAAAAACAGGTGCTCTGCGCATGCCCAAAATAACAGCATGGTTACTATGCGACTTCACAGATCTCCCATGAACACGGCCGTCGTTACCGTCATAAAACACAGGGAACCAAAAGCAGAGTAAACATCTTGCTTCTAAAAAGTTCTTTGTGTAAGTCTATTCTTTACTCCCATCACGACCGGTACATTTCAGCTCCAACGCCACTCGAGTGCTTTTATGCTCTCTGAGCAAAGCTGCTGTTTTGATGTGATTGAGGATGGCAGTATAATTCTGGTCTCCAGAAAGTCCAGGCACTGATCCAAGAAAATAAAAGTCAAGGGAGCAGTCATGACAGAAGAATAATAACCTGGAATTGGATGGAGAGAGCTTTCGGCGGAGACAGGGAGGGGACGCTGATCTGGAGCACTCTGTAATTCATCCCCCTACCGCTTAATGTTTCCTATCAGCAGTACCACCGCAAGATAAATGCCTGTGACACCGGGTGAGGACAAACACATTAACCTTTTTAGCTCCTGCAAGGGGGCAAAAGGGGCCATGGATTAATAAAGAAGCCCCAGACATCAGCGAAGACTGGAAATCATATTTCTTTCATGTGCAGGTGACAATGGAATTCTTGAAGTTGGAAGCATGTGTGTTGCTCTAGATGTTCTGGTACAAACAACGCTACATATGTAAGAATCATGACATGGCTCCGTGTACCACGCAAAGTCACTGTTCCTGCAGGTAACAGGGGCACAGAACATGCTACAGCTCGCGGTTCACCACAAACACAGGAACACACGCAGATGTTACATCTCCCCCACCTCTCCTATTCCATCAGTCAGGACAACAAGGTTATGGCTTCTGGCCAAACGAGTCCCGGGGATGCCAAAGCATTTCAGCGAGTAGAGGAGCAGGGGGCATGACGGGTATCTTCTGTACTGTTATGGCAACCGAGGGCGAGGTATTCTGATAATAAAAGGTATTAGTGAAGCGCTTCTAAATTATACTCAAGAACATGCTTACATCTGTGCGATGTAGGACGGTGCCGCAACACTGACTCATTCACACAAAACCATACCTTTCACGTGAAACAGCTAGGTATCGAAACCGGCACCGCAGAGATGAGACTGCATTCCCCACGCAATGCAAGCCTACCGCGCCGTCCATGGCGAGCTTCAGGCCTGCTGTTCTAATTCATTCACAGCCCACTTTTAAAAGCTCTTCCCTACGGCTTTGTGGGTTTGTTAGAGAGAAGGAACCCCGCCGTGCAGGAAATACAAATGTAAGAGCGTAAGTTCCAGTGGTGATAAGGGGACAACGCAAATCCTCCTCATTTTCTATACACGCCTGCATGTTTATTTCGCTTCGGTTTCAGAAAGAAAACAGATGAGAAACTCTCTAGAGGGGCGATTAATCTGGCACGGTCCCTAGGAAACAAACTTACGTTGACACATATATCCTTAACTCCAGCCCTGGACGGCTCTCCAACCTCGAGCTCATTAACAGGGAAATTCACTACAGTGGTCATAACGTTAAACGTATTTCCCCCACTATGCGGCTGAACATTTTACTAGAAAACACACACTTTTATTACGTGATTACGCCACACCGGGAAAGAATTTGAAGCATTTGGAAGGATATCTTCAGCAGCGCGGAGCATGAAACCTCCAAACACGCAGATGTTTAGAAGCCGCGGAGTCGCAGCCGTAAAGTTGTACGCAGTTTATCGCTGGTCACAGCGAGCCGGCCGTGACTACTGTAAGAAACCTTGACCCCTGTTATTTGTTACAACATGTTCTATGCACTAAACACAGCAGATATAAAGTGTGTACATAGTGCAGAGATGGTGCGTCCGCTTCTGTAATGTTATGACTTCACACTTCATATTATATATATATATATATATATATATAAAAAACAAAAGCCTGTATGTTAAAGGCTCCCAAGAGAAAATACCTTAATAAAAGCAAAACACTGAAGACAAAATAGGTTTCTTATATATTCACATAACCAGGAAGAGTGAACAATGCAGTTTTTGGCGTCACATAACTCCTTTACTAATAACCTCGGATCCGTTTCACTTGCACACAATCTCAGGTGGCAAACTGGCCAGTGTCTGCAGTCGCCCATAAACCACTGTATCTGATTTACCTTAACAATAAGAGATAGATCCTTCAAAGAAAGATCGCACCCTACAGCACCCCCAATCTATTATTTTACCCTTAAAAGTCGTTCGTTTCCTCTAATCTGTGCATTTTCTGGCCGTTGCCCATCCTTTTGGTTCTAGCCATCTTCTAACTAGCTGAAAATACCTAGAATTCGGCTTTCATTTGCAATCTGTCAATCGGGACTGTTTTTCTTCTGTTTATACCACGGTCATTACCGACTTTCTCCATTTCACACGTATGATGTCATAACCTTTACATACATTTTTAACACGCTCCCAATGTCTTAACAGACGAGACATGCCTGTCTGTACCTGTCGTGGGAAATGGGAACTCTACTGAGCTGAAGCCAGCTGCTCGGGTACATCATCACGGTATATTACAGTGAGAACAGAGGCCAACAGAAGGCACTTTCCAAAGAAAGCATTCACGCATGCCGATGCAACTAAATAAATATATGGGTCAGACGCGCGCTCGGCACTGTTGCTGGCTAAATTGCTTCATTTACACAAGCGACTGCACAGATTGCAAAATTCACGTCAGCATTCCTGCTGTGGGGCTGCTAACAAAACAGCTATCCTCAAATAACCTCTGAGCTGAAGAAAGCTTTGAAGTGCAAGAGGTCTCTAAGGATTTGGAGCAGTGAAAGGGAACATCAGCGAAGGAAACATGCCACCTAAACAACATAAAAAAGAAAAATTCACGCCAACTCCAAGGCAGCGCATTCTTAATTAAGAACCACGATGACTGGATAGATTTCTTCCAGAGATCGCCTGATTACAGGACTCCATTATCTCAGGTACATTGTACGGCTACCGCCCATGTGTTGTACTGGGCTACTGTTGATGGGGTGCTATACACACGGAAAGTCCAATTTCCAGCTAGTATTTATTTGATCACTGAAAGTCGGAACTTCCTTTCTAAAACACAACAGTATAATGATTTTTTTAGCGGGTTCTCTTCTTCAATCCCTGGAGAGAAGGGGAACAGAGAGCCAAACATTTCGCTCACAATGAACGCCTCGGTTGCTACAGAAACAAAGAACTGTCACCTTATGCAAGGTCAGGCGGTGACGCACAGCACCGCTTTCTTCGTCTGCTTCTCCGTATGAGATAAAGTAATGAATTTCAAACTACTCATGCGCTGCTGGTTGCTTGTACGGGGTAATGGCACTTAACGAACACTGGGTGATTTCTACGTTAATTCAACAACCGCGCTTAACTTCTTGTGCTCTCCAAATACTAAGCGTCTCTAGATGTTTCCTTATCCGTAACTTCTAGATGTACACGTCCATTCCTGGATAGCCCTGTACATGAGTTTGGTTCACATACAGAGGATGGCGTCATAGGCTACAGGACCAAACAACTCGATGGTGGGTACTTATTCGCAGGCAAAATGGGGGGGGGCAATATGGCAGATTGAAACCCCAAAAGCACCCACTTTGTCCCTTATGAGACACACAACTCCACCAGGCTCAGCCAAGGCAGCCTTATAGCCCAAACCACGATGTGGATCATTGTTCAGCCCGATACTTGCTGGTATTGTGGTTAGCTGGACCGTAAGAAAACTCGCTTTACTCCCTTTTGGCTACTGTGCCAGATTGTGTGTGTGAATTGTGAAACCTAACACAGCTGCCAATGACATACAACAAGCTTTGCTGCTGAGCTGAACACATGTGCTTATGTTTAAGAAAGGAAAGAAATACAAGCGCTCGTGCCAAGGGTGGGGTTAATTTAGAAATGAAGGAAGGATTATAGATGAGACTCCAACAAAAACAGAGTCGGCCAGCTCTCTCACGCAATCGGGAGGTACTGAACATCTAGATTATAAAGCCTTGGGCAGGGGCTCCCTTAATTTCCTCCTCCAAGCTATTTGATTTGTGGGTTTTTTGTTCCATTAGAAACCATTCAATCCAGAATCATCATCGGTATTTAAACTTCTATTATTTTTGGTCTAGTTGTGTATTCCAAAGACATTTTTGAAAAGGACTACCGTTATCCAAGCTTGTGTTTTGAAAGCCGGCCTTTTCTTTGTCAAAACCATTCTCTCTCATGCAGTTGGGGCAAGGTTAGCCGGAAACCTAAATAACACTGTCTGCATATGATGCGCTAATCATGCAATACCTGCTCGTTCCTCCTGCCTGTAATCCAGACTTACAACTACATCCAAAAACACAACTTACTCCATGTGTGCGGGAGGAATGCCCAGTACTGGTGTGCCAGGCCCCCTGCTTAGCGTGTGTGTGTATGTGCGTGTGTGTGTATGTGCGTGTGTGTGTATGTGCGTGTATGTGCATGTGCGTGTATGTGCGTGTGCGTGCATGTGCGTGTGCGTGCATGTGCGTGTGCGTGCATGTGCGTGTGCGTGTATGTGCATGTGCGTGTATGTGCATGCGCGTGTATGTGCATGCATGTGCGTGCTCTAGTTTATGTTAGATAATGCATGCATTTGTATGCATGACTAGGGTGTTAGCATTTATGCATGTATAATGTTACGTGTGTTAGTGTATGGAATGAGTGTGAGTCTATGTCAGCATACAGTGTACATGTGTTAGTGTATAGTGTTAGCATGTGTGACTGCAAGGTGTTTGGTGATTGTAAGCATATGGTTACATAGGCTGAAAAAAAGGAATGTGTCCATCAAGTTCAGCCTTTCCCACATCTTTTAATTGCAGTTGATCCAAAATATGATGTTAGCATGTGTTAAAGCAGAGCATGCAAAAGTGTATGCTAGTTACAACTTATTTGGTAATGCAATATTCTATTAACTTGAATGTAGTAATAATTGAATGTATTAATACGGTATATCAGCTTATTAAATTGATTGTTTTCACTAATTTATCAATTCTTTATTACATGGGTTAATATATATTTGCAAAATACTGAAAGTATTGGTCAACACCGAGCAAAAGTTGGGTATACACACTGTGGCATTTACAGGGACACAAAAACTTAAATACGTCTGCAAGAAAAGGGCACTAAAATAATCTAAAATGTAGGCCCTTGAACAAGGTCTCAGGCAAAAGACTTTAATGGAAGCACAACAAACCAAACAGTTATTAATATAACCTTCATGAGCAGTCGGCAGGCCAGCGCTTTTTGCTTACCTGATAGGGCTGAAAGGCACTATCTTCAGTTGCGAACTCCAAGTGTTTCTCCACCAAAAATTCTATTGCCGTGATGGAATTATACGCTCCCTTTCCAACCAGGGCCTTGAAAGCCTGAAGAAGAGAAAAACAAAATCTGATGAGATGTCTAGAACAGGCTGGATTCCAGATATTAATAGAAGGTCATGAGATGAAACCAACAAACAAGCAACATGCGCAGTAATGGCATAGTGAAGATCATACAGAAAATACAAAGGCTACGGAGAAGCCCGGGCTTTATCCGCTGAAATAATGATACGGCGGTCAAAAAAAAAGACTGAGATAACCAAAACTATTCCCATGCAACAATCTTGCGTTACCGGTTACTTTAACAGTAAGCAGTGTATAATATTAAAGGCTGTCTACTAGAAACCATTATCTGGGAACATTCCTTACCATTTAAAGAGCCCTATAATAAGCCGACACATCCTTCAGTTCAGAATTTTAACTAGTTATCTAGTTGACAGATAATGGCATTGTGATAGGGGCGTATAAGTGAATCTGGTTCGTTATTTCCACAATAGCGGAATAAACCAGTCTGTTGATTGCTTTGGTGATAACTCAAGCCTTAAAACCTTGCACCAGGATCACATCTGTCTTTTCCAAGACTGCCATTGGCTTTTCAATATATAGGGAGAACAAAGTAAAGAACACGGCTGACAATTTGCGTTTAAAACATGGTTTTAGTGACGTCAAATAAAGAAGCCCATCGCAACCAGCTGTATCATTTTGTGAGGTCCATGCTACAAGCTTTTATGTCTCCATAAACTCTGCATATGCACTTGACCCAAAACAATTAATGAACCCCAGGGTCTTTCCAAGAGATAATAAAGGAAAACATATCTCGGGCCATCAATACATTGTTATGAGCGAAGCTGCAGCCTTCTGCCACCGGAAGGTCATAGGGAGCGGTATTTATTCACTAAGCGAGATAACGTCAGGTAAATCACTTTTGTGATAACACTGTTACCGGATGATAACGATCACGTCATGACATGTCAACCATTGCCCTGAGAATAAAGTAATTTACACGCCGTTTCATCAGCAAAGATATTGCAAGATTCACTCAACCATTTGGTTAACCATGTAGCAACATTAAATGGAAAACACCATTACAACCTCATATGTTCTTCGTAAGGCATTCACACGTATGCTACGGTTTCAGATCCATAAATATTTGGGTATTCTTAATATTGGCCACCAGCCAAAGGCATGTACAAGTCAGATAATCATATAATGAGCAAAATAAACTAATGGCTGTCCACGAGGGCAACAAAACAAAGCAGTAAATACTAATACATCTAAGCAACAGTCTAAGACTCTTCTGTTATTCTGTGGAGTCTTGAAATAAGGGACAATTTTTGTCAACTTTGTTTCTACTTCTAAAATAAAACCTGCCATTAACACCAGTTACTAATGAAAATTTAGGATAGAAAAATAAAAGGCAAAGGACATCTTCCCTATTGTATGCGTGATATGGCAACACAAGCGTTTAATGCATGAAACTGCATTTCCCTCAAGCTAGGTTGCCAGAGATAAGACACAAATCTGGGCTAACTGCTTAATGATTAACTAGGACCTGTGATAGTAAGTGGAGCACAAATGGCCACTAAAAATAACATATATGGAACAGACTTAAAATAAATAAAGCAGGTCAGCAAAAATGGAGAACACACCTGATCGCTCGGTGAGTTTTCCCCACGGTTACGCAATTATTTTGCAAGAACATTGCGCTTCCCAAGAGAACACAGACGATAAGCACTCAATGTTTATATTTATAATGTGGATCTAAGGCTGCATACACAGTGTCAAGGCACCCAGTAGCCCAAGGCGTTTCACGGCATACAAATCGGGCGATGTGTTCTTTAGTTACCGGAGGTGGAAAAACACCACTTCTAAACCATTTTCCTCCTTCCCTGGCTGCTTCTACTAAAATAAGGAAGTGTTATCTGGAAGCATACTTAATTTAAATCCCCGCACGCGCTCTCCGAGTGAAGTAAAGGTGTTGTGGCAGCCGACGTATGTTACTGGAACACCCGCGTTCAGCTAGGATCTACTGCCACTTACACCAGTGTGCTTCCCGGGTTTCAGTAGATATAGCTGGGGGGATACATCGTACACAACGTCTTATGTGGCTAGTTTCCAGCAAGTTCAGCAAACCCTGCTGTCTGGCAGTAACTTGGCACGAGACTACCAAGCTCTGTACACCGATCTATGCTCGATGGCTGAAGAAGAGACCGAAGATGTATGAAAAGCTTGTGCTCTAATGCTTCCCAGTTAGCCAGACCGCCTTGACTCAGCGTGGTTCCAGTATTTATATGGTTCACATGGTTTCCTGTACTTGACATTGTTGACGCTCCAAGTCTAGGCTCTTCTTCTTTATGCGAGAAGACTTACTGGTCCTTCTGACCCCTTCTAGGAAGATCTCTAGCACGACAATTGAGTAAATTGTTCTGTTGTTGGTTGTGTATATAGAGAGGAATCTAACGGCAAAAGCAGTACCAGAATTCAAGGTGGCAAATATTTTTACCTGTCCTATATCCACACACGGCCTCCCCTCAGACAGGTCAAACCCTGACCATTAATCGGTCCTCAATACTTCACACTTTTTCAGCATTTCAGGAAGCTTGAAGGGGTTGTTCTATTTTTTTCCTGCAACATCAGACAAGTATTTTACTTAAATCCACCGCAAAGGGTTGGTGCGTATAATCCTGATAGGATTATAAAAACAGCCGGATGGCTCCTTAGTCACGTTTTCTCAAAAGTAACAAAAACAAGGCAGCGGAGTCCAGGGCTTTCTGCTGTAAAGCTGCCTCTGGATGCTCAGCACCCTACAACGCGACCTGGGAAGCAAATTCACCGAAACTACATCATTCAAGACCGCGTTCTTGTTTTTTTTCCTCCCGTTGCTTCAGAGTATGAAACGAATCGGAATTTGATAGCTTTATCTAGGAATAAGGTCGGTGTTTCGTCACGGGATGTTATCTAACTTTCTAGAACGAGCTTTGACCTGAATGGAGAACTAGAACAGGGGTTTTTATTTACAATGAAATCTGTGTTAAAGCGCTATTTCATGGCGTTAATGTCGGCCGTAGCCGCAAATACCCTCAACCCGCAGGCTCTGTGAAATAGGATGTCGCCGGTGTGCCGGGGCAGATGTGATGCGGTGTTCTTCACAGGTACAAACGGAGCATTTATCACTTTATCCAAATCGCTCTGCCCGGGAGCAGCCACAACCGATTTGTTACTACCCCCTGGGGTAACAATGTCTTTACTGCTGGGGTACATAAGCCAAGAACCATGTATCGCAGCCCTGAAGAGTAGGTGACAGAGCGGCCGTGTGCCGGAGGTGCCAGTCTGAAATCACCCGGATCTCATGGAGGGGAGGGCGGCTATGGCCTGCCACACATAGTAAGAAATGCCAGGCTCTGTATCCTGTTAGGGACCCGAACTGCCCCACATTCCATTCACACGAGTGAAAAATACATCACATTCACTATATTAACCCTTTAGAAGGTGTACACCAAAGGAGCATGCGAAGGGTTAAAGATGATGCAGGAAATGTCTGCAGACTGACATGCGCCCCCCTCCCAAATAAGCAGCAAAACTGCACGGCAGCCACCCGCATTAAATGTCCCGGTAACACGGCATGGCCGGTCTGCACACATGACTGGCAGGACGTGAAAGCCACGGGTAACCGGGCACATGCACCCGAGGTAACGGGAGGGCTGGGGTTCTCAGCCCTGTGCCCGGACATAGGCGGATGCAGCCTGGCACGCACACAGCCCCCCGGCACAGGCTGCCGTTGATCGGTGACCTATATATCTGCATAGTGAGTGAATTACGGATGTCTACCTGTGTTTCTCATTCGGTGGATGGCCGGTAAAGAGATCTGATCGTTAACTTGCAGCCACAGGCCAAGCGATGTCACAGAAGGGAAGAGACTTCCAGACCCGGCGGACGGGTTTGTGGCTTCCAGAGCTTGGCGGCAGATGACGCGGAATTAAAGCCGGGGTGGTGGGCGAAGGCAGAGGAGGCTCAGGGGCTGGGATGCGAGCTCCTGTGCGGCTGATCACAAGTCACCGAGCAAAAGATCTGGGTCATGATAACCGAGACACCCGGGTCCCAGGAGGCCGCTTACATAAGCAGGGGGGGGTCGCTAGAAGCCTCCTTCTGAGCGGCAGGGAGGTGGGGTCCTCCCCGCAGGCATTGCCGGGCTTCCCAGGGAGTCGCAGTGATCAGCGTAGCCGACTAAGGATGGCGGATCTCGGCTTGAGGAGGCGGAGTTGCTGCTGGAGGGGAGGGTAGAGGCTGCACAGGCGCTCCCAGCAGACAGCCAGCTCTGCCGGCTCGGGGGGCGGTGTAACTAATCTGCCGTCACAGGTGCTGATGGAGTCACTTCCAGGCCGGGTCACATTACTCATTACTCATGTGGCCGGCTCGTACACACACACGGGGGGGTGGCGGCTCAGACGAAGGTCACATTATTCCAGCTGCCAGACGCGGCCTCAGACTGACAGCTCCTCGCACAGCCTTTCACTTTCCTCTGGGGGTATTTACCGCTTCATTCCTCCCCAATCATACCGAGGAGCGGGCACCGCACACGGGCTACCGCCGCTTGGATACAAACCGGGGGGTGGAGGGTCTATGTGTAAGCCACACCACGAATCTGATCACAGGCTAAGAGTAAAGGCCATGGCACCGGAACTAGGGGGGTACACCTTACAGTCCCCGCCCCACTTCTTTAATGGGGGTCGCCTATATTACTCAGGTTTAACCCCATAACTGCGGGCACCTATGGAAAATGTATCCCGTACATCTGCATTAACCCTGCAATGAGAGATGCGGAGGTTGTAGACTGCAATTTCACTGTATCAAGTTCAATCAGCAGGGGCTTTTCAACTGGTTGCTATGGTGATAAGACTACTTTTCAAGTGACGCACACAGCATTCCTCATATCATATGTGCGGCAGTACGATCAGCGATGGGAAACATTGTAGATGGAGATCGCTGTGTCGTCCCGTACTTTCAGAAGTGTTAACAGTGTTTGTCATTACGTTGATTATATCATATAAGCAATAATCCACTGAAAACACGAACCATTCCGAGACATCGGATGTTTAGCGAGTATTAATCTCTTGTCTCTGATTAAACACACCATTAAATGATTTCATGGTGGCCGTTTCCGCAAACTGTTTGCAGCGACGCCCATCTCCGTGTGGAAGAGCGAACCCTTCTTATCTCCCTCGCCCACCGCGCATGTATCGGCCTATCAGGCCGAGCGACTATGCTGCAGAACGATAGGCGCCTGTTTATAGTAACTCTGTTTGTTTCACAGATAGGTAAACACCGGCCAGGGAGCAACGGCTATAAAGTATATATAAAATATATACGTCGCAAGTAACCGACACCTAGCACTCCTATCATTCTCAGCCAGCCTTTGTACGTCTGAAAGTCATGGGAATTTTACCTTAGTAAAAGCTCCCCGAGGTACAGCACCTGCCCCATATCAGGCCTAGGATGGCAGACAAATTGCCAGGGAGGGTATGTAATAAGCAATTCTGGTATTAAGAGGTGCCATGCGCAGGCACATTCCATTGGTTGCTATGGTGACTGCCCTACTTTCTGCATTTTATATTATGGTTATATTATCTATGCATAAGCCCGTGTATGTCATTACTGAACGAATATAACCATCCAAGAAGAGGCCGATTGTCTATCAGAACTGTAGTTCTAGATCAGTCAAACATCTTTGGTGGAACATTATGATTCATGTCTGATCGGAATATAATAATAGTAAAAGACTTGTTGGAAGTAATGTAAACTGTAAAGACCTGGCTACACCGTTATACGCTGCGTGCTACCGGGGCCGCAGAACCCAATTCTATGTCTGTGACCCAGATAATGACTGACGGCTCCAAAACAGCAATAATCCAAAACACAGTCCGCGCCCGCGAAAGGCCACCGTGTCCAGTTACAGCCGGTGGTTTTAGATGCTACTGTCCTTTTTTCTTAACCCCGTTTAAACATCGCGGCGTGCTGTGACAGCAAAGGGATTAGTACGTTTGTTGACAAAGGACCAAGTCTATTGTCAGCGGCTTTCATCTACAATGGCTTCTGTCCAAAGCGCTCGTTGCTCGATCTTCATGTACTTATTAGGACTAATGAGAGTGTGCGCACATCACAGAAGAACAGAAGTCTGTTGTTCAAAAAGAAATCATAGTTATTTCCTTTAGTTAATGGATGTAGTTACACGGGTGTGAAAAGATCTCCTGCTAGACCAGCTCAGTGCGTTCCCAAACGCTTTATAATTGTCACTGGGAGAGGCAGACGCTCCGTGGCTATTTATTATGTATGAATAGATTTTTAAGTTAGCCTCTCAGCTGATGGACAGGGCACCGGGACAGGTTACTCTAGTTGAAAGACAATGATTGACAGACATTACATTGGTTAACAGCCCGGCCCTGGACAGAGCCAATGCTGGGGCCCTTGGAAACTGGTATGTTGCTTCTACGTCTTCCCTTTCGCTGCCGTGTGTCAGAGATAACCCAATCGGGTGATTCACACCACAACAAAGCTCAGAAAGTCATTTCAGAAGTATAGAGGTGCCTTACAAGGCTTCCTATTTAAACTGATCATGGCAAATAATTTCAATTAAAAGGGACACCACAGCCATCACATCCACTAATGTACATGTTCCCTTAGGAAAAAACACAGTTTTTGACATTAAAAGATCATTCAGTTCGATTGTGCCTTAAAGCTCACAGCCTTTGTGATGTTTATAATCAGCGACACGAATATACCGAGTCACAATTAGTGAACAAAAACCTCAAATACAATCAAAAGAGCACTGATGGGGTTAAAAACCCTTCACTTCCACTTAACGTATAAATGATGCATTTCCTTTTAGCAAGTAGGATCTGTGTATTTTTGTAATCTTACACAAGAGTAAAACTGTTGGGGAATTTATAATGCTTTGTGTAAAACAGAGCAGCCTTTGTTCCCCGGCACTATCAGTCACTTACAGATTCCAACTGCTCAGTGAGCTGCACTCAGCTAACAGTCTGACCTTCAATTACTATCTTGGCTGGAAGCCTGTGCTTGTTGTGCAAGAAACACTGTGTCCCTTTACCGACAGCAGTGCACTTAAAGCTGAGTTATCGTACACAATAAAAATGGATCCTCATATGGCTCCAAAGCATACGCAAGATGTGAGAGGTGTGCTCTCTAACAGACATTCACCAGCTACTGCAGGTATTTGCCTCTGAACGGCTGTGACACTCAATGAGCAAAAGGTGAATCTCTTACACACAGACACGCACACGCGTACACGCACACGTAAAGATCAGGACACATTTCTAGCTGCCAACATTGTAAAGTGTAAATAAAAACTCAAATGTATGCATCGCCCCAACAGGACCCAGAGTGACGCTGAGCATACATATACCCTATCTGTATCCTATACATTTCTCCATATCAAGATGGCTTCCTACTTATTGGGCCTCTGGGGTCTCGTAACCCATTGAGTGGTTCCTCGTGCAACTTTGTCATCAAGTAGAAGGTAGATGAAGGTGGGACATCCTATTACCAAGTAAGGAGGCAACAGGATTGCCCAACAACAGTCCTCGACTAACGTTCACTTTGACCCGAGATCAGCGCTGGATAGCAAGATATTGACTTTTTGTTGCAAATTGCTTTCCCTTTTTGTTGGAAATTGCTGCTTCCTACTAATAGATTATCACAAGCAAGAAAATCCAAGAACATATTTGCTTTCCCGCAGGTCACTTACAAACCCTCATTGTTCACGTAAAGTTGGCAAGGCCCATCTGAAATGCACTTTGCTAGCATACCAGGGATTAGAAGCCAGGGTGAAGTCCTCCTGTACTGTATAAACAACGTTATTCATAAACCGCAGGAAACATTAGCTGATGGTCACAGAACACACAGCAGGTCGGAAAGATAAGTACCAGAGTTTATGGACTATAATCCAAACTGACACAAAGGTCTGCCTGTAAAGCGATTGCTTGGTTAAATATGTAAAAAGTATTCATGGAAACTACACTAACTTCAGAGCTCACAAATAATCAAATTCAAAAATAAGAACCAGATTATTGGTCAAAGGAGGGATAGCCCATTTTTTATTGCAGCAATGAACTGTACTGAATGTCTCTCCCCTGTAACAATTTGTTACCAATAAAAGATATTTTACCAAGTCAACAAACTGAAAGGACAAACGACAGAACTCATGTCACTAAACCATAGTTCCCATGAACATCTTTTTACAGAAAGGTGGTTCAGGATCATTATTGAAAGGTTGATTTGGTCCAAGATTATTAAATATTTGGGTAAAGTAAACGTATCCCATTGTAGGCAGCCCTTTTTCAGTGGATACAACGGTTTCTTCAGCCATATTTTGCAGCCAGCTCACTTACAGTGAGATGCAATTTAAAAAATATAATTTTGAGGCTGTGAACGGCGCTGGCCACGCACTCCCTATCATGACTTAGCGTTCCCTTTATTTAACAAATCTGCACAACCGTTATAATACAATACGCGTGCTGCCTGGTTTACTGAAACCTCCCCTGTGCCTCCGAGGGTGTGATTAAACAATCACAAGATTCCCCATCATTATCATACATGCAAATAGGTGGCTAGTTCATATGACCTGTTCCTTTTTTACACCACACTGCAAAACCTATGCATCGTCCCACCAAAACCAAAAAACTAATTCCCCAAATTAATTTTGATGTTTTTGTATCTTCTTTAGAGAAAGCAGTGTTCCTGTGTTTCAAAAACAAGAAGTTAGGATAGTTAGCAGAGCGTGCAATCTTTAAAGCCATCAGACAGGCGATCTAATCCAGTAGATTTAATTTCCTTTTGTCCGATTCTTTTCATTTGCCAATATATTGGATTACAGCTTCTATGAGATTTTACACAGTGGATATTCAATAGAAAGGGAAGAGAGACGGGTTGCCAAGCAACAGGATGATGTCATACAAGTTAAGTACATGCTACCAGGTTAATCGAGGACATCCATATTTTTTTTTACTCATTTTGAAAGCCTAATAAACTTATTAAAATGACATTAATATAAACTTGTATAAACTTGTATATATAGAATCTAACATTATGTCTATCCATATACTTTTGTATGAGGAAAAGCAGATACGCTATAAATACACAAGAAAAGGCCCTTCTGTACCCAAAGCCCACTATCGTAAAGCAAGGTTCTTAAACGAAAAGGCTGAATTTAGACACAATAGTGCAGTTGGGTTCAGGGGATTTTAACCTCTCCACCCTAATGCTGGCTGTCTGGGTGTAAATGTGGTCCTCCTTCTTTCATTAATACCATTGGCAATGCCCATCATAAGCACAACCCTGCAGAGGATTCATACACATATATATATATATATATATATATACACACACACATATACACACTATATCTGCTGGTTCAGTCATGGCTAATGGTAAGTCCTGAGTCTGCGAGCCGCCTGCATGATGACCAATGAAGCCTAAAATCATTGCGCAGGCTACTCCAGCACAAGTTGTTAAACAAATGTATATATTGATGTTGCTATATGTTGATAAATGCCCCTTCCCACAGCCATTGTGCACGCAGCAGATGTGGGCTGGGGCTTCGTCTGGTATGTTGCATAGAAATATTTTAATTTTAATCAGACCGATGGATATTGGAATTTTTTCGAACAGCCGAAAAGGCCATGGTGGAAGCGGATCCCCTAGAAAGGTCATTTTTTTCTAGTGAGGTAGCCCTTATGTGTGGCCCCCAACCTCTAATTCTTTTCAGTGGCCCAGCACCTTGTGGGAAACCTTTAGTGACAATTTCCTTTAGTCCTAAAGAGTTTCCCGGGCTCCATACAGAGAGGACTCAGTGGGGGCTGCATGAACGCTGGGATTCAGGATACTGTTTGGGAAGCTGCACAATATTTCATCATCACGAAAGGGGAACGCATGTGATGACATCACCATCAAGTGACTGTCATGGCACAGGTCCCCCCGGACATATCTTTTGTGCTCCTAGATTCCAGCATGGCACCTTGTACCGCTTTTTGTTCCGTTACTGACAGCGACAGACCTTTCACAGCATTAAAACTCTGGCTGTATTATTGCCCTCGAGGGTAAAAGATTGTCACTTCTTTAAATCGTGGCTGCGGGGATTTTGTGCTACGAGAGGGGAATGGACTTTGGGCAGTGATCACTGCCGTGAACGAGTCCACTAAAAAGGCCGTTATCAAAGGTACAAGAATCCTTTCAGGGTTATCTCTGTTTCTTATACAGAGCCCCATTTGAACGGCTGGTATAGATTACTCATTTACTCGCATTTAAAGGTTATCCAAGAATACATTTTGTTTACATTAACTTGACACGTGAAACGATACATTTTCCAATATTGTTTTGATGTTTTTCGTTTCCCCTTCTCAAACTCCTGCCTTTTATTCTCCACTTTGGCGTTATTCACTAATACGTTTCAGTGTGATCTTCTTTTTCATAGCACCAGCTATATTCACACCGTGCTGCCAATATAGCAAGACCGACGACACAGAGTAATGCCCGTTTCATAGAGCTTCTGGGGAATGTGATGATTTAGCACATTCTTTAACAGTTTACACACTACACGTATGCAACTTATCAGCCCCAATAATAGCCATCTTCACCTTCTCCGTGAACATGCGCTTGTTGATTGCAGCTATAACGCAAGGAGTTTGTCTGAGAAGGATTAAAATAAAAAGCTGCATGCCTGAGATATTCTATTTTCGGTATTTGTTGTGGGGATAAACAAGATATTAAACCAGCTGATGTTACCAAGTTATAGGTGGAGCGACTATGAATATAATACATGTTTTCTTATATTCAACTGGATACGCTGCAAAACACACAGAATATTTTGCGTGCAGTAAATCCATAGCTCAAACATAAGAGTTATGCGTTATACATGTTGTGGTTGTATAATGGGTTACTGGTATGCAGATAGTAGCACCTATGAAGGGCTAACAAAGTAAACCAGCGTATATAATAAAGGACTGGAGTTTGACCTCTCTTGTGCAAGGTGTTGTCTTCCATAATCAGAGGCTACTCCAGTTAAAGAGTCAATATCACACGACCCCACCTGCAGCTCGTGTCCTGAATTCCTGCAAGCCTTGGAAAAAAAAAACAACAGTCAAAGAAACCTTATAAGGAAAATCCAATTAATAATAATGACTTCAGGAGAAGCTGCAGCACAATAACCCAGCTGTGAACCAGCTGTTAGAAAAGTTAACCGTTTAAGCACTAGACTAGCTCATTACACGCTCTTGTATTACAACTTTAATTACGGTAATATTGCTCAATGAACTTATGCAACCAAGGTCAGGGTGCATGTAAAACTGGCGCCTCTGGAAGCCATCATTTTTATGGTAGTTCTTATCAACCCAAGGTACAATTAGCAGGACCTGAAATGGGCTGTTTTCAATACCAGGATAGGGCCATCAGCCCATCTATGACACAATAACAATCTGCACGTTACAGAGCATAGTACATGACGCCCTCTTCTATCTTGTAAGACTGTTTGAGCAGAGCCCTCTTTTTCTGCAAGTACAAACTTTTATGCAATAAAGTACTTGTAATGTCCGGTTTATCCTTTGTACAGAGCTGCTGAACATGAGTGCGCTATATAAAGCAATAAATCATCTGTAAGGATTTTCAGAGTGTGTGGGGGTATGTTAAATGGTTAATATCAGGTCACTTGGTTAGATAAAGGGTGGGGGTGGTGAAAGGAAATGTTGTCCTATGTAATGGGTAGGTTGATGAAAAGGAGGGGGTGCTTAGGACACGAATAAGTACATTGCAAGTTCTGCCAAACGTATAATAGTAATATTTTAATCACAAAGTAAATATTCCCAGGCTAATCACACTTATATAAACTACCTGCTGCTTAAGTCTATATACTGACATTAACGTCACACAAATAGCCATAACTTACCTTCCCATCCCCATTTTCCTTACCCCGGTTACAGAGTCTACCTCAATGGAAAGTGGCCAGGCTCGGGCACTCATACGCAAGCCTTTAATAGATTCCTCCTGCAGTGGGGTTGAGGATTAAACCCATCCACCACCAAATACTGTGCATACTAACAACATGTAAACCCGGGGAGACAAGACCAGGGGGCCATACAGCATGAATCACACATTCCACAAAGTATCAGAGAAATAATGGAAAAACAATCACATTATATTGTTCCGATTAATAGTTCCATAAAGTAAAACTTGTGCTCACTTAAACCTGGAATCCTTGTCTTGGGACGTGGTAGAGACAGACACATGGACTCTGAGAAACACAGATTGCTAGGCATGACTATGCCCAATATGGTCCAGCAGCCTGAGCCAGTTTATACACAGCTTTTGGAACAATATGTGGGTGGCAGCGAGTAATCCTACTTGCAAGGAACCCTTCCAAACGTTACTGTGTCAAGTCAGTGTGGGTAGAGTCCTGGCTACCGAGAGAGAAGGAAATAAAATCATGTATGATGGCAGGAAACATTCTTTACAAGCTATGTAGTGTTCTCACTTTCTTGAACACCCAAACCTTAAGAAGGAGCGCTCTTTGGCATGGAAACTAGGTCTGCTGATCGAAAGAAAAAAATCCAGTCTAAAATGTAAAGTGAAGATGAAAGCATGTGATGTAACGTCTATTCAGATCATTAACAACATCTCTACCGAACTCTTGGTAGTTTCATTTGGAGATGGCTGTTTCTAATAAGAATGAAACGAAGGCATTTTCATGATCACAGAAGTTAGGACTATGAATAAACCTCCTCCAATCTTACCCAGCGGTTACTTATTTGCACATCTACACTCAAGTTAAAGCATCAAACGCATGCAGTTTATGAAAATCGACAGGAACATCATGATAAATCATGATGTCCTCAATTTTTGTGTTTTTCAGGGGGGAACTCATGGTTCACCAATTTGTGGTCAGTAACTCTGACAGATGTATATCTGCTTGAACATTAGGTGAACCTGTGAGTAGATCACACTATAAAGGGAATCTAGATCAATTAACTATTACATGACCAGAATACACAAATAAGGCACATTGTCAATAGGCAGGTATTTGAAGCCCCCCGCTTGCCTCCAGTCTATCCATTTCACTGTGAGAAAATCATCTATTAGTTGGCAGTCAGATTGATCCCTGCAGGATATTCGTTCTCTTTTCTGAAATAGAGATCGGTTTTAGTGCCATCTTGTTTGCACTTAGCTGCAGAGTAAAAAAAAAAAAAAAAAAAAAAAAAGAGTGGTTTCGGAGAATGAAAGCCGTTGTCATGGTAACGCTCTTGCACTTGTTTCTCAGGGTGCTTAAGCCTTTTCATTTTCTGAGCTTTCTTCCTATCTGAGCACCTGGCACCGCCATATTTATGAATTAGTATATTTCAGATAATTATTAAATGTTTCCTGAGATACAGGAGGTAACCGATGCCCGAGACATTAGGTATAATAAGCTCCTTAAAGCTGGGGGGGAGAGGGGGCTTTTCAATTTAGAACAGGTTTCTTTTGGAAGAAGACCTTTTGTCATACTGGATACAGGGACATTTACAAATAGTGTTATATGCGAGAAATGTTGGGACACACATCAATGTTAAACATTAAATGATTAAATGAAAACTCCCGTGTACCAGGCAGCCCCACCAACAACGAATACAGAGCAGACTCGTCACATTAGACACTATTAGAGCTGGCCGTTGGCGAGCACAGTGCGCGTGTGCACTGGCCAAGCACGTCATTTGTATTGAAGTGCGTATGACGTCCCTATAAAGCAAACTAACAACCTCTTTAACGCCATGAGACTCAAAC
Source organism: Spea bombifrons (assembly GCF_027358695.1). Lineage (NCBI taxonomy): Eukaryota > Metazoa > Chordata > Amphibia > Anura > Pelobatidae > Spea > Spea bombifrons. The sequence continues at coordinate 21,369,346 of NC_071097.1, read as the reverse complement.
GTTTCAGCTGGCTGATTGCACTGTGCGGTATTGTGAAGGGACAGCTCTTCCTGCAAGAATCTTACCTTTTATTTATTTTTATTGTGTTAATTTAGCGAAATGACTTACAACAAATCTGTTCACATTAACTATTTATTATGCAGGGACGACTCAGCCCTTCACATGGTAAAAATTCACCAAGGGTGGCCCTTAATAATGCTTAGCAATCGAATCAATAACATTTGGATAAACTGTGTACCAGTACTTGGTATAGCCACCAGGATCTTTAGAGGGGAATCTATATACAAGTTCTTCATATGCTGCATTATTCTAGCTTTCGTCGCTTACTAGTAAAAACTATTTATCATAGCGTGTTTTTCACATTTCTGTACATACATAGTGCATTCCATAAACAGGCAGCATACTGTACGCCGTACAGGTACATTATTTCATCCGCCCGGAATATATATGTGATCTGTTACTATTTTTTTGCACTGTAACCTAGAAATGCATGCTGTACAAATAGGAGAGGAAAAAAGAAAGTCCGTCTAATGGTATCCAGTCAGGGGGAGTATGCAAAGCAGGGAGTTCAAGGACCATAGAGGCTGATCTATAAGAGAAAGTAGGTTCAGCAGTTAATCAGAGTGAAAAACTAGACGGAGGGGAGGGGGGCCCAGACTGTGTGGGTGAAGCAGGAGAAAGCCCCAGAGACACTGCAATTTATAGAAGCTGAGCTTCACGGAGCACTGCGGAGGAGAGTGTGGTGACATTTTACCCGGTATGACCTGTTTATCACTTGCTTCCATGCTTCAAGCCTCACAGAGCTGCTCAGAACAAAAGCTTGTTTAACCAGCAACGGAAAAAAAATGCTGGGGAGAGCAAAAGACGAGCTGGTGGGCCGAGCACACTAACAGTGTTTACATTACAGCCTCCCACCTGAAGCCGCCAGGTCCGCAGACCTAGCAGCATCATTTCACTATTCATTTGCAAGCGTATCTTATATTTCATGGTATTCGTATACACACATACAATAACAATATGTTGATGTATGTACTTATATTATACATACCAGGGCTGAACCCCCATAAAAAAACCTCTTGCCTAATTATCTTTGTGATTTTCCATTGATCATTGAGGTGCATTCTTCCTCATGGTATGAAGTTGGCTTTCCAAATGCTCCAAAGATTTGCTCATTCATACACATTTATATTCTGTGAATTCCAGACTCTTTTAGTCAACATTATGTGGGGAAAGGAAAACAAAATCTGATCATATACACCCATACAGACATGTACACATTAGGTGACATCCTATCTGCTAATAGCTAGCATTAAAATCATTGACTTGACTCATTGGACCCTTAAGTAACCTTCACAGACTGTTCTGACAGGAGAGCTGCGGTACAATACAATGGCTGCTGACTCTAGCAGATGCACTAGACACATATCCCAATTCCCCTCAGCATGCGGTATTCTCTTTGTACCATTAAATCTGATTCATGAGCAGCACTCTGCCAGAAACCAAAGAGCAGCCAACACAGCAGACAGACTGCATTATCTCCTGCCTGCCCGGCACAGAATACAAAGTAGCGCTAAGGTCGTCACTCCTAGAATTTCCCGTGGAGCGCCTCCTTTATTCTCTGGTAGGATTGTGCACCTTACATTCATACTGAGATTTACGGGGTGACACTACAGAAAATCAGACCAATAATCAGTTTTCATAGCTTACAATGGAATAAACTCGTAATAAAGGAAAAATCAGTGATCCTCCTGGTGTAGGAGAGATTACTACATGCAGTACAATGCAAATCCACATTGATATAGTACTTACATCACACACAAACACGTTCCTAACTGTATATTTAAATGTACACGTGCATAAGTATTATCAGATTAATTATTTCTCCATTAGTACAGTATCCTAAACATCTGTAGATACAGCGCTACAGGGCGGCGTTAGCGTGATAAAACGGTGTGTTTTGCAAAGTCCAAGCGTGGATCTGCTTTGCACACGGCTGTTATAAAACACAAATCTCCTAATTAAAGTGTGATATATGCAGTAAGTGAGAAAGAACGGTTAATGGATGTTTTGAAGGTCCCATTTGCTTTAGTTTTCATTAGATGTACTAACTGAAAGGCTCCTCAATCTAAAAAATGGAACCTCGTGTTCGTAGAGCGCTCGGGATCCATATGAACCTCCTTTGATTTTGTGTCTCACTTGGATTGCTGATTATCTCAATAAACATGCTTTACAACTGTACCGATATCCTCACCCGGGAAAAAAACAGAAGTGAATGCCAGAAAAAATGTAATATTCAGAGAATAACCACTGTCCTACAGAATATCTCACAGATATCACGAGTGGGCAGGAAATTCCTAAAAAAGGCAGAAACTGGTAAAGATAAAGACTTTATAAACAGCGCACAGGACAGGGTACTCCCTCCGGAAAAATAACTGCCAAAACCAATGAAATTAGATAAAATACACAGAATTCTTCGCTGGCCCTTTGAAACACATGCAACCATATCTCAACATTCAGATGTTCTATCTATTTCACATTGAGGTTGGCAAAAAAGCATTCATCATCTGTGCAGGACATATTTTTGGGGGGGTTTTCTGGTAAAGCAGTAATGTTATACAGCTAAGCAGAGCGCTTGTTGTAAAAGCATCAATTTCCACAAGCTGTATGGCTTTAACAAGCCAATGCCGAAACTGAACTCTGAACAAGGGCTCTCTTAACATACTGGGACAATCCCAACATACGGTCACCTGCGCCGTGTTTGTTATGCCAGACCATATGCAATCTCTGTACGGAGTCTTTAACAGGCTCTATTCCAAACACTCACTGTAAGCTTTATAGCACAACGCGCAGGCTGCCTCTGCATGCTGAGATTTGCAGCCCAACATGAGCCAGATGTTATTAAAAGCATATAAAATACAGATTACCAACATGCACACAGCTCTGTTCTTGCTACATGACTTTCATCAGGAAGACACTGCGCACAGCAAGAGAAATCATTTCTATATAAACATGTCAGCGGCCATTACATTTGGAAGGGGTATGCGGAGGAATGAAGCCAGCTCATTATGTTATAGCGAACACAATCTCTAGAGATGGCGCCCTCGATAAACGCTCTGATTCGCAATGCCTTCTTGCTCCTAAGCCAAAGGAGTAGTATGTGCAGGAACGGAGCGGTTGGAATAACCCCGGACTGCGGTAACCGAGTGAAAGGTCACTTCCCAAAAATAAATGAGGGTAAAGAATTAATAATCATTAACCACTATTGTGGTGGCACGCCGAGTGCTACTCTTTGGCTCAGTGGCACATGAGCTCTTTGGTGGGGTATCGTGCCGGCAATGCTAGATCCTGTACTCTTCTAGAGAGTATTTATGCTTCCAGGAAACAGCAGAACGATGTCATTCATCAAGACTGAGAGCCAAACAACCCGCATGAACACATTATGAGTATGCACATGGGTGCTCCCAATGTTTGCCTTTGGACTTTTTTTTTTGCTGACTGACCACAAGCGACCATAACCGGACCACAGAAACCAGGACGGAATCTGGGAGTAAAGTAATATCAGCATACGCTTCACTTTCCAATGTAAGAAAATGATTTAAACTCCACAGTGAAACGGTGATTCATAAAAGGGCTCTCCTTCGCTCCCTTAGAAAACGTCTGGGAAGGCTCGTCATGCAAGATGAGTCACAGTAATCCTTCAATACAGACATAACACACATTTTCATTCTCGTGGCTTTATTTCATGGTCACCTGGCTACAGAAAAGGGAAAATCTACAGCGTGCCAGACACAATGAAGCAAACCTTCCATTCGCTCCCATCCAGAGGTGCCTTTTTCCATTCTGTTATTTCACAATTTTGTTTTCTTAACTACATAATATAAAAAATATAATTGAAGGAAACACCCATGACTGCTTCAACCTTCATTCGGAAAACAGTTTTCATTACTACAACCACTGGGTTATGTTAACTGTGCCTTAATATTTTGTACCATAAATTGATTTTCTGAGGATTCAACATGATTGACAGACTGTGTAGGCCCTCGTAAAACCAAGGAGTGTTTGAAACAGGAATTGCTTCGAGTGACTCGGTTCCATCAATCCGCAGCGATTGGTATTCTCTCTGTACCGTGGGAAACGCAGACGAGACAATCAATAAACGACCGCGGTTCTGCACTTCTGTAAGGATTAACTGTTTACATTTCAACTACGTTATTCCTCACGAGAAATGCAAAAAGTTATATTAGGGTCCTGTGCACTTGTCAAAAAGCAGCACCAGCATCGCAGGCGGCAGCCCCGCTGCTCGGTTCCTGCGGATCCTGTTCAAATGCAGATGCTCATAGATCCAATTATACCGTCAGTGAAGGAACACAAGGACATGCAGTTTCAATGCCGTGCTCAGCTTTCTAATAGCTGCTAATGTTTAACCTCAAAGTTCGATGTATAAAAAGCCATATGTATAAATTTACCGCATTGACTGCAGTATGCTCCCCCAGCACGTGTCAGTGCTCACCCACCCCCACTGAATCGGCATAGGGGGCAGGCAGCCGCAGCACCCGTTGGCATACAGGCCACGGGACACCCTACTCTCATTGATATCCCTTCGATAGGAGCCCAACAATGCGTTACATCCACAACTGTCTCCAACAACTTAAAACAAGTGGGGGGAAAGACTATCCTTGAATAAGTCCGCAGTACTAACATGTTCCCTGCTTACACCAATTCCATGCAAAGTGTCATGCAGATTTTTTTTGATTTGTGTTGGTAAAATAACATTGGAAATGAGCCTAACCTTAAATTACCGGACGTAGAAGGACTTTAATAGGCTAGATATCATTCAAACATGTATATTTTTATTCTCTCTTCACTAGGCCCATCAGGGCGACAGGCTCACTTTAATAAAGCCGGCATGAAGCTAGGAAATATACTGCCGTAAGGCTGTAAATGTGACCATTTACAAGTAAACAGCTGGTAATACGGATGTCTTTTGCTGAGACAGGGCTAACCGGTAACCAAAACTTTTAAAGAAAAGGCAGGGATCTCGTTTCAACAAGCAAGCAAAAAAAAAAAAAAAAAAAAATACTGTTCACACCGCGACTCTCATTGATCTGAATGTGGTGCTCCTATGGCCAACAGCGAGACAGCTACATACACAACCCGATTATTTGGAACCTAACTGTTCATACAACATACAAGGCCCTCCACAGACTCAACAGTCTCGGCTAGAGAGAGTGACTCAGAGAAGGGCAGAATGTCCTCCTTTGGATGTTGGCCTTGTGGCTACAATGACACCACCTCATTACAAAGGACCAGCTGCTACACCCAAAACATTCGCTTGTTATTCCAGCACATGCACAATGGAAATTCCTTCACAGCATCGACCTGCCAAACTGAAATACACGCACTGGCAAGACACAACAGCTATAGATTCATTTTATTCATTCAAATACATTTGGTGCATGTTATTCCGATTGCTGATCCTCACTTATTTTTTATGTAAACGCGCCTTGCACTCGAATTGCTATAGTGTGTTATTTGTTGTTGGTGGCTCGAGTCAAACAAAGCAACTTATCACAGACACTTGTGTACTACATGATTCTGGTATTATTTATAGAACAAATACGTAGTAGGCAGCCAAAAGAAATGTTGCATAGGAAGGAATTGAATGTCTTATTCTCCAAGTGCTGGGTATAAGTGAATTCAACTCACCTGGATGACATGTACAATAATGTGCCATACAGGCACACAATATGTAATTATATATACATATATATACACACACACACACTGCCCGCTTTGGTGTTATGATACGTATGAAATGAGCAGTCATTAATGAGTGGAAATTGCAGAACAGTAATTATGAGTGCGCTTGGCCTAGATTGACAAGTCTAAACAATACTCTAGTTATTCCTGCTTGTAAAAACAATCAGGCGTTTCAGAGAAGAATCCAAAACAACGCTAAATGTGTGTAAGTTTTTCATAGATTATTTTAACCACAACTTTACACCGAGGTTATTTGTAAGAACATCTTAAATTACAGACACACAAACAGACTGCTTGTTTGTAACATGAAAGATTGCATATAAGATTATGTTTATAATACACAAAAAAAAAAAAAGGCTCTGATGCAAAGTTTAAAAAGCATTCTTCCCACCATAGCCGTGTTTTTACCGACTGAACCGCTCCACCGGCTGCTGTGGTGATAAGACCACTTTTTCACATAAAATACAATAAAGAGACTTAAGGTCTAAATGTTGGTGACAGGAGCTGGATTGTTCAACAATGAAGACTGAAAAACTGAGAAAAAGAAAATCACCCAGTGAATTGCCTTTTTATTGGTTTTATAACTGGTTCCAGAAAATCCATTTCGTTAAAAAATTAGCATGTTGTCTAGAGCTGCTTTCTAATTTACAAATCGCCTTTTACAGAGTGCCCAATAAACCCGGGATTTCCTTCTGCATGTGCCATTCCGCCAAGTGCGCGAGCCTGCATGCAATTTCGTACGAGGATGGATCTTTAATGCTGAATTGCAGTCACACATTTTCTAGATCACTCCAATCGAATTCAAAGCAATTAATATATTATGTCATTAATGTGCCTGGTGAAAGCTCTGCATTCGCCCCAGGGGCTCTGGGCATTACTGCTGATTGATAGCCCCCTGGGCTATTCCTGGATTAGGGACAGTAAGGGGAATACTAATCACACAGATCCTGAGATGTGGAATATACCTGTTCACCATGTTATTAAGATTAGGGGTATAGGGGTGTGTGTGTCTGCGTGTGTGTGTCCGCGTGTGTGTCTGCGTGTATGTGTGTGTGTAAACACCATTACATTTGTTTAGTGTATTTTAACATGTTCCGGTAAGCACCTAGCCTCCACTAACAACTTTGGAGTTGCGTTACCTAGATTGTCTACTCAACCAGGCAGTAAATTATTATATACAGTTCTAGATTCTGCCTATTGGAATAATCCTACTCCACCACCCTTACCCCTTTTCCAAACCAATGATCCCCCCCCCCACATGAACTGCCTGTAAAATATAAGAGCTGAAGGAGAAAACACAGGATATTTGTTTAACAGTAGATAACTCCTACAACAGCAAAATACCGTTGTGATGTTCCACAGACTCCCCAACGGTCAGACGCCTTTGTGGTGACAATAGACTATTTTAGGTCATATTAAACTTTGGAATACTATGAGGGAGAAATAGAGACTCAACTCAAGTTTGAGCTACCTGGCAAGTTTATTATTTTGTGCTTTGTGTCAAATTGTTTAAACATTTTTATATGTTTCTAGATGGACACCTGCAATACACAGGACTCTAGAGAGGAAGGAATACCTTGTAACAAATACCTAGCTTCGCATACTCTGCATAGTTGCCTTCTTAGACGAAAGAAACATTAAGTGTATGTTCCGTCCCCAATAGCGATTGTGCTAGATGTCTGGGAACAATCTATTCCTGTTTCCTTCTATTCCTTTTTGTTTTTCGTTCTCCTGGGTCTGTAAACAGGATGAGTGTTTGTAACTTGACAAAATAAAAAACAAGAACAAGCTAAGCCTTAAAGAAATATTTTTTAACTTGCCTTCCAAAAGGTGCAGATATAATTTGAGATGGGAGACATTTATATCTGGGCCTTTGTATCACACCAGTCGTGCTAGTTGGGCAGTTTGGGAGTGAAATACACATTGTTTGGAGAGAGATTAAATAACGACGCAGGGGACTTGGCATCTCACAGCAAATACAGCCTTTGTGCACACATTTTCACATTTTCCTTAGGGTTGTTTATTGCCATTTGTTAGGACTTTCCATTCAAAATTGCCAGGTGCTTGGTGCATGACACAGGGACTGATCGGATGTCCCTGTTTTCAGGACTCCTGTTGAGACATCTATCTCCAGTTTCTATTTGTGATATATTGACCCCCTAAAAGCCAATAATGGCAAATGGTATATGATTTCCCCCTATTACAAAAATGTCCATTAGCCAATGAATGTTATGCAGGATTACTCTTAAAATAGTGTTGGTGAATGTGCTTAAAACTGTATGTAAATAAGTCTATATCTAATTATATCTCACTTTTATTCACTTCTCTTTCATTCCACCAAATACAAAGCATGCACCCTGCTCCTTTACCTATAGCCTGTTGGAATGACCCTCAAGACATTTAAAGCATATCCTTAGGTAGCCGAAGTGTATCTGTTTAAAATAAAGCACCGTGGGTGTGTTTGCGTTAATTGTTGGTTGTCTGGTACTAGTTGTATGTACAGCATTTAAAAACACTTTAAAATGCGCAGGAATAAACATGCAATTTATTTATTGAATACATTACGGGAAGTTGGACGAGGTTTTAGAAATGCTAACTAAATCCTGACACAGGCAGACGGACAGCAGTCTTTGGAGGCCCTTAGATTTAAGGTTTAGGACACCATCTCTTACCTAATCGAAGAATATCATTCAACACAAACAAGTACAACAGATATGACATGTTTGTTAAATAATACTACAGTGACACTACACCATCAGAAATCTAGATCATCCTTGCCTAAGTGTCACTCATTTGTCTTCTAGCAGGGGGTCCCGTAGAACATTGGGGGGTTAAGCTGCCTTTTAAAATGTTTATAAGGTTTTGAGATTCTGGCTAGATTACATTATCACAGTAACTATGGATCCAGTTACGCGATCATTAAAAAGGTTCCATTCTGTATAATATGCAATTAAAAGTAAATGCAAGCAAACAAAACCGGATCATTTGCAATTGTATAATTTATACCTATTAGGGCATTCTAATCAATGATATCAAAGTTGTGAAAGCACTGGGTGACAGATGGTCCATGTAATAATTAACCAAGTGCACAAAGCTAATGGCTCTGCTTGCCACAGCGTTAATCAGTAAGCAAATTGTTTTTCTCTCACGCATCTGGATTCAAAACGATATAAAACGCAGAATTTTAATTGCTTCAGGAAACTCAAGTACTGGGAACTGGCCGCCTACTGTAAATACTTTAAGAATATTAATGTGCATTTGGCTTGGTTCATACCGTGTTGGTTTAGTCGCTAGTTTGGACAAACTTTGATGAACTGAAGGTTGATTAAGCAATCAAAAAACGACCTCTCAACTAGGCACGGTAATGAAATGTATGTAACCAACAGCCTTGTTTTTACAGAAATGCTCCCATGGGTTTCAATATATTTTTGGAGTAGTATGACCGGTCTCATTGACTTGGTGCATAATATTTACCAAATATCACATCTCTAATTCCACTTTTTTTACATAGAAAGCCAGGGCCAGACTGGGGCTGAATGTCAGGTCTGCAGATAAATGATTATGTTATGTGGTGCTGCCAGGTGGCTACGCGTGGCCACACGCCATGCTCTTACACCTGTGTGGCAAGGAAGGTATGTAGAAGGGGCCATCGGGCGCCAGCCCACGGGGCATTGGTCCAGTCTGACCTGCTGAAAGCTCAAGCAGTTAAACACACCGAGTCTCAAACTGCTGTATATCTGAAGGTCTGATTTTCCTCTTAGAGATCTCTATCAAGCCTTTAGTTGAAGGCGATGCCTTTTATTAGGTCAACATGTCTTCCCATCTAAGTAAGAGAGCTCCGAGATCCACATCATTTTCTTTTTTTCTGTTGGCACAATAAAACAAAACATCACCACCCACGATAACGATCTTCGTTAGGGTGATTGTCAATGTAAAAAAGATGAGGAGAAACGAGAGTTGAGTGGTTACTTATCTAGTTATTACTATTTCCATCTTTTTTTAATTGTACTTCTATTTTGCATTTTTTTTTTATTTATATACAGTGTATTTATTCTGGATAGTTACTACATTTATCTAATATAAATATGAACATGACTGTTAATGATATTGATCAAAATTACTATATTATTCTCATTTTAAAATTCTGTAAAAAAAAACCTATTGAAAAGGAATTTATCACCTTCCTAGATATGCTTTTATCTACCCTACATCCCCCTGCAGAATAGGGCTGGGTTCAGCGTAAAATCTCCCTTCCTAGGATCTGGACAGAAAATGTTGACACCAGAGACTTTGCGCAGATGTGCATACAGTCAGGATGTAACAGACGAAGGAAAGGGCACATCTCATTACTGCTTGAACATCAATGAGAAAATGAAGCCAATTATCTTCCATGATATAATATACGGCTGCGGGGCTGCAGGCCATTCTGGGCCTCTGGCTCACTGGGCTTTGGGTACTTACAACACAAAATGCTAATAGGGCAATTATATGTGAAAGAAATCTACAAGTCTTCCAGGATTGCAGTTTTTCAGTACAGAGATAAACTGTTCTGTCATACAAAGCAGCCCAGTCATAAAAGAAACAGTGATTTATTATTCACTTGAGAACATATCGTAGTTTATGAACTGAATAAGACTTTACCCACAAATCCAGCGGCTCTTCCTACAGAAAAAAAGAATGCCCTTGTCTTTAATGACTCCCTCGGTAGCCAAGGCTTCTGCCCTCTTTAGGCACAATGACATAAGCAGCCCTTAATTGTGTTTTGATATGATGGCTTTCCTTTTGCAGTGCATGTTAATAGCCACGCAATACGTGACATATTATAAGAGACACTTTTTCATCACACACAACCTTTCTCTACATCAGAAAAGCAAGTATAGAAAACATACATATATTTCTATTAAATAAATTCCTCCTTTCACTAGTTACATCAGACGAAAAATCTGTATTTGGCCATAAACCAGATACGGTGACCCAATTGTTTTGGAAATCCTGGGTGGTAGAATTGGGGGGGGTCATGGAGTGACCAAGGGTGGAGACTAAGGGTCCTTGTACAATAAATAGTTAGTTTGCGGTGAAATGAAATATTTCATCTCACTGGTTTTAGTTATTTACGTGGGTGAAAGTCAGTAAGCTTTAAATAAATGCATCAAGTTATTGCACCCAGCAGTTATCATATGTTATTGAAGAGTAGTTAGTAATATGCGGATTTTAAAGACGCTACATGCGATCATTGATAAAAGGTCCCTACAACGGGTTCACCTCGTGTTATCACTTCACAGATGGGTGTTACAAATCAGCCATAAAAACAAAGGGGCTGGAAGACAGATTAGTTGAAAGGCTAATGACGATATTCCGTTGGCCCAATCAGAAAAGGGTTGGAGAGACGTCAATAGAAGCAAAGTAAGAAGAACACAAGGAGAACCGTGGTGAATGATTTACTTTGGGGATAAATAGTAAATCAGACTCAGTAACTGAGGTTGCTGTGTGGCAATTACAAGTCAAACATTAAGCTATGTTGGAAGCTGTCCATTATTTCTTACACAGCAGAATATGACAGTTAACTCTTACACTACCTGCTCTGAAACCACAGGCATAGGATTAAAGCCTATGTAATGAGGGCAAAACCAAAGGGCATCCAATCTAATTTTATATGGATTTCAAAATATTCAGTACCAACAACTGGCTTTAAATAGTTTGCTGAAGATTTCCTAATATGCATTAAGAACCACCACCTTGTGAGAAGGGTCAAAGCTCGCCCTGCTTTATATACAGTTTAATCTGGCATTTCATAGGCATCATGAATGCAGAAACCTGTCTCCAGCAGTTGGAGAGATAAGCAAGATTCTCATTTTGTAACATACGTGTCCTGCTGTCGAACGGCTACAGTGATGAACGAGTTAAGCGTGATGGTGTAAAGCCCTGGGTGATCATTAACCACGAATGTCTTGTTGCAGTTGTATACCTTGTCTTTCTGATGACAGGAGAATGGTAAAGGTACCTGTTGTGTTAACACACTTTCTAAGTGCAACACATTCACAAACTGCTTTAACCCTTGGGGGGGTTACAGGTCATTTAGTATTATTGAAGTGATTTTCAATGAGAAGCACATTGCTGCTATACCCCTTTATTGTTATGGATTATCACGACTGGGTTTGGGGTCTCATCTTTTGAATGAGTTACAATGGTATTTCTGATTCAGTAATGTTAGTGTAAAGTACAAACAAGGAGCACAGTAGTTTAGACCCAAACAGCTTCTTTTTCTCGGTTTGGAGAAATCCCAAGCTGGGAATCAGACAAAAACCGTGGGCCGTACATATCCCCGTGACGTGGCGCAGTTTGAGATTTAAGAAACAGTTCTTTGGTGTGGCGACGGCATGCTTCTGGTGTCTGTGTTGAGGTTATTGTGGGTTTGTGCTTTGTGTGTCCTGTGGCAGTACAGAAGATTTCTGGTACGTCTTAACCACTTGGAAGCACACACCAAGCCGGCATACAATGGGAGCAGCAAGCCCGCCGCTTGAAATACCCATTAAAAGAAACATTTAAACCATAGCTGCATACATGGTAGGAATACGAGAAGCAGATCATCTTTAGAGGAATTAAAAGACACAAAAGCTAGGTATCTGTAGCTGTATAAAGCTCTCAGTCATTTATATACGGCTAAGCTATAAAAGACAGTGTAGTTTAATAAATTACTTTCATATCCATGCTGCTGCAAAGGCCCCACAATGTATGCGTGTGAGCCTCGCACCTGCCGTGTGCTTAACAGGCAAACATCTCCATGTTTCATCCGGGGGGTTCTGTAACTGAACTGCCAACCAACGTCATCTAATGAACAAGCTGACCACTTCAATAAGAAACCGGCAATTACTATTTTGCCCACGTTGCTCATTTCCATTCCCCCTCTTTGCCCTCCTTGTCAAGCCACACTGCATCTCACTCGTCCTTTATCCATTTTTGGAGGGTGCGGGGTGGAAATGTTCACAATGTTCTTTGCCGATATTTAATAAGAGAGACATCAAGCCTCACCACCTCCACCACCCTCCTCCGTCGGAGTGAATTGTTATATCGCAAGCGGTACTTCATTCAGAATACTAAGCAGCTCCAAAATGAGTGCAAGGCAGAAAAACGCAGCCAGATAAATCACATGAAATAAAACCGCATTTTAAAAATGGGGTCACATCACCCTGTGCTGTCTGGATGTGCCATGTGCGCCATATAAACCCACAAAATACATGTACTAAAATCCAAAAGGCCAGATAAATCTCACAGTCCAAGCAGACCGGGTTCCTGGAGTTTTACAGACTAGCACAAATATTTCATTTTTCATTTCACTAATTTCGTTAAATGTTGTCTTCACATCTTCAGACATTTCATTTAAAAGTCAGGCCCCTGAATTACTGTTGCTTCTCCCCATTTCTCCTTCTAAGCTAAATCAGCTTCCAAAGTGGATGAAGACCTTTATGAGAAGCAAGTTACTGTTGTGATCTAAGCTAGAATCTCAAGTTACCGTTACAATGCACAACACTCCTCTAGACACCATAGACGACACGTGTCAGGTCAGCAGGACTATCACTGCAATAAACAATGAATTCATGTAAAACTGCAGGAATTAAGTGGTTTGATTCTAAGTATTAATGAAATTATTCATTGCTTAATGCGCTACTGGTGTCATTGAGCAAGGCCACAAACGGGTCGAAACAGAAGCTTATTGAGCCTTTACATAAAACAGGATTTGTGCAAAGCACTGAAACGATTGCTTAAAAGGGGAGCACGTGAAGAAATCAAAAGGGCTTAATCAAGCACCATATGTCTTCCCGTCTCTAACAATCTCTCTATAAAACATCATGCAGTGTTTGCTTACCTGTATCCAGTTTCCCATTATCTGCTTTGTGTTCTGACAGTTTTTGGGTGGGTGGTGATATCCAGGTATACATCAACTTTAACAGAAGTGGACCCTTGCATATACTATCTGTAGTGTTAACCAAAAAAATCTACTTGGAACAACCCTTGTTGTATTGTGTACGGAAATAGATGGCTGACCGTGGGCACATTGCAGATTTTACACCTATAGACTGCAGCTGTACATAGGAAGGAAAAACCACATACTTTGGCAAAACCGATATATTATTTAAAATAAACATGACTTAATGAGCCATTAGTGGCAGTCAGTATATTCAGTGGAAAATTGTGCCAGACAAATCAATGTAGAGCCAAAGAGAGCCCTGTAAGAGACACCTTGTAGTTTTTATTGCTCCAGGAAGAGATGCATCCATAGAAAGCAGTACGGATCTCTCATCATCTCTCAACGATGCCATAAGGCATAAAGGAAAATCACACAAAATATGGTAGCTTTCTGCTGAGCATTAACAAAGGCTAGGCAGTAATACATTGTCAACTTACCAATGCAGGCCACTGGACATGCTTGACTTTTGATCCCTGAGACTGGCTGGGGTCTTTTCGCTTAGCCCAGACCAGCTGGAACTCAACAAAAAAAGCTGTGAAATCTTCATATACCTTCACCCATTCACGTTTATCCCATTCCAGGTCATCAAATTCAACATACACCTGAAAAAATACAGAAAGTATACATTATAGTAACATAAGGTGTTGCAACTTAAATGCAATGTGTGGGCACGTGTATTAAATAATTGAGCAGCAGAACACCTTCAAATGTATGCTGAGAAAAGGAAAATAATTCCTGGACTGGATTTCTCTCAGGAGACACGGATTTACTTGCACAGGACACAATGTTTTGTAACATAAGCAGAGGCAGAAAAAAATCAACTGAGCTTACATACATATATCCGAATCAAAGTCTACAAAATGTTCTGATCACCTCTTCCCGCAATGGTATAGTTCTTCTTGACCTTGTTTACATTTAATGGGAAAACATTTGACATCACCTCCAATGTCTTTTAGACCTGTGCTAATCACACACCTGCAAACACGAAGAATTACACCACGCGCTAAATTTGCGGGCCAGTGTTATAATCGGAAGTATAACATAGCATAAGACCACAGCAGCCGGAGTTACGCAAACAAGCCTCGATACATAGAAGCAGCATTCTTGGCGACACTGAACCAACCATCATGCTTCAATACAGAAATCCTACACACTACAGTAATACAGGCTGTTGAGGAGGGATGTTGCATATCAGCAATGACTTCTCAGCAACAGATTCCCGTTGGTGTCATTTATCTAGCGAGGAGACTGAACGCATTAGCAAGAGTCTATGTGGCAGGCCAAAAGTCCCTCTGGGTAATTAAACTCAAAATAGCATTTCTAAATATAAGCAGCAGCCTTGGCAAAGCTCACACGTAAAAAGGCTGCAAGATGAAACGGTTGTTGTCACCGGTCAGTAATCATTTTATCTGGCGCTTTTCTGCATGGGGGGTATGGAGACACAACAGCCAGCCTGACATACTGGTTAAGGTAGGATATTTCTTGGGAAATTGTTAAAGGATCAACACAGAATATCATTCTAAAAGAAAGCAGGCTGCCATTGCTGTGGTTTTGGTGCAATACAAACCCTATGCTGAAGATCCCATTTTCTCTGCTTTCATTATTTTGTAAAAATTGTGCAAGAACTTTATTTTGAGCAAATAAAAAAAAACTACTGAGATAATAGTTTAATTCCCGTATAGCAAGAGCGCAAAGCGTGACACAGAAGCACTAGATGGGCATCCATCAAATAGGAAGCAACAAAAATGTTCTTCCTACAAGATCGTGCCGTGGAATTGGTGATCTGGTATGCTGGAATTCAAGCATTAGAAGAGGTCCGCTGAACATCCCAACAACGTTCTAACAGGAATGGAGCCAGGAGGTATATAACTTGCCATCAGTAGAATGCAACTTGCCCAATTAACTACCTGCCCCATAATATTTACCAGGTCCTAAACCACTGTATAAAAACATAATTAGTGATGCTGCCATTGCCAAGAGAAAGGGCCACACCGTCCAACTCATTTCCAATAAATCCTCAAAGCCTCCAAATCAGCAAGCAATGGAAATGTTTAGCAGTTTGATGATAATAATTGACAATAATTCAATTATTTGATGATGATAATTAAGTCACTCTGACCCCCTCTCTGCTTGAATCAGTTTTTGTGAGCGGTTTTATGCACATCGCAGCAGCAATAATTCTGAGGAGCAAAATAATGTGGCCTCACTTTGTTTTTAAGCATAGACGAGGTGTACAGCTTGTGATTCATAACCATGAAGATACACCATTTATTTCTTCTTCAATCAGATGTGCGTCAAACAAAATTGCATATGGATCTGCACTTCTCGAGCAATTACATCATAAGTGTTTTATGCAAGAACCGAAAACCACGATTTTCTTATGCAATCAAAAATATTCGAAAGTATCCTTCTTTTGCGTAAGCGTTACATAATAGAAATTGTTGTAAATCCGGGCTATATATATATATATATATATATATATATATATATATATATATATATATATATATATATATATATATATATATATATACATATATATACATATATATACACACACACATATATTGATAAGCTTCATGGAGAAAATGAACTACTTTTTCATTGAAAGTAAAGATTAAGTATTTTGGAACTATGACTACCTAGGCATCAAGCACAGTTTTGCTGTCCAAAATATACCTTTTTTTATATGACACCTATTTCGAGGCACGCGTATAAGTTTAACATGGAGAGCATTTCTTCTATATTTAACATCAGTTACTATGTCAAGAAGCAGAACTGCAGCTGATAAAGATACAGAAGGTGCATAAAAGACATGAAAAGCATTATACCCTCTGGTATTATTCTCCCCATTCAGATTACTGACAACACACACAAGAAAACTACCGGTATAACACACAGGACCGAGAGGGACTCGTGACTCATGAACCTGGGAAACACAAACACTATTTTGTACATGTTCTACTAATTCCCAGGTGAAAAGCCACGATTTCAGGTAGCCATTAACTACTCCTCATACTGAGCTTGGCTTAAATCAATAACTACGCTCCGTAAGGTCATTCTGCACCCTGGATCCTGCAACGGCCAAAACAACGAGAGGAGCATACGTTTAGGTGACCTAGAGACAATTTAGTGGACGTGATCGTCGAAAATTCATGTCTTGGGCAAATCCCATTGTAGTCAATGTGCAAACGAATGTCACAGAAGATAAAAAGCTCACACTACCTTTTATACAATGAGAGCCTATTACGGGAATTTTGAGGTGGTACCTCAACCATCTGAACGACCAAAGAGAAAACTGTATAATGTATAGCGGCTTTACTGTCTTAGTAAAATATGTATCGTGCAGCCACCGGGCGATACCGTTTAGTATCATATTTGCTCCAGAAAAAGGTATTCAGCGTGTGTCAGGTTTTCTTTGCTTTAACATATTTCCCGGGCCAATGAGCTGGACATGCCGCGTGCATCCATTTTATTCTTCATGTCAACGATAAGGTTTCATACAGAAAACAGTGATAGTTTTGTTCATTGACACAACTTCTGGTCTCAAAATACCTTTTGCTTTGACATCCAGGGGCACAGAAAAAAACCCCATAATAAAGCTCTCTGCTTTCAAGAAAAAACACAAGAATAAGACAAATGTTTATATGTAACGCATGAAGTAGAAGCTGACATCTAAGAACATTGTTTAGCGTAGCGAAGGAGAGGACAGGACACGGCATGGGATTGCAGGCTTTACGGTCATTGGCATTCCACTGACAAATGAAAGCTGCCACGAGCCTCTGTACACATGCTGATCGGCATAGGTTTGCTACAGATCATTGGAAACGTAGTTTCACAGCAGAAGGTTGGCGGTCACCGGCCACTATTTGTGAGCTTTGACGTTATACGAGAAACTAATATGAAGTGTCATTTCATAGTTGAAAAGTCAACTCTTTGAAGGCTTTACCACTTCTGTGTCATACAATAAAGTGTGTTACACATCATGGCTGTCTCATACATGCTAAGGCTATTCACAGTACTCACTAAAATACTGTAGTGTCTCTTAAACATGTCTGCAACACAACTGCGCCCAAAAGGACGGACAACTTGACAACAAAAAGTTAAATCCTGTTGAAAAGAAGAACCGCTAAAAAATAAATATCAATTACAGGCTTAGAAACTACAGCATATGAATCATTTAGTCCCAAACAAAATGATTAGACAGGGCTGTCTACATGGGTTAAACCCTTTGATGAATACTGTGATAGGCAAGTGAGCCAAAAAGCAGAGACTACTCTGCATATTTGAGACATTTGGCAGGCAAGATAAGTAAACTCGCTGCCAAGAGCATAAAACTGGAACCGGCAACAAACGCTACAATGCTGTGGAATACCATAAATGTCCCAATATGTTATCGTGCCACAATGTTCTTTCTAAAGGTCTACCCATGACTATGTATCCCTGCAGCTCAGACAGAAAACGTGGGCACCAGTCAGCTACTCTGCTGGAAGTGTCTAGAATAGTCAGGTTCCCGGAGGAGGGTAGAGCATCCCGCTCTTCTATAAACTCTTCCTCGTGCCGATCCGGCAGGGACTGGAGGAACGTCAAAGAGGTGCGCAGTATACTGCGTTACAGAGAGAACAAACAGAAATGTGATTCCTCGCTCACTGAAATCACACACAAGATGGAAAACGCTACAGGGCGTGATATTAAATCCTTGGCGTAAATTCGAATTTTCTTATTGTGGAAAGTTTTTTTTTCCTATTGTCTCCTGCCAGAGAGTAGAAGCAACAGTGGGAGGAATTCCTGTTAGGAAAGAATACGTGCCGATAACCATGACAAGTGTATGGAAAAAAGAGTTACCAGACTTCACAATGAAACCGAGATATCATCACTTAAAAGAACAAGAAAACTCCTAACAACCCATGCTTCAAATAACAATAATAGGTATCCAGAAAATTCAATATATATTAAAGCCATCAGAAACACAAAAGCCTGCACACTTCTAAGTCTAATAAAGACCATTGGAAGAAACATCATTTTCTTTACTCCCACATATTAAATCTTTCCTCGCCCACAGGGCACGTTGGAGAGACAGCGTCCACTCTCATAAAGCCCCTAAGCCTGTTAACTGATGAATAAGCTGCCATGCTACGCCATGTCTTCTTTATTTTACTAACGTCCACGACAAGACAAGTGTCGGCATTTCTGCCCAAAGATCTTAAAGGAAACTCCTACATATATCAAAAGTGTGCCAATAAGTGTGCCAATGCTATTGTGTGCAGAAAAAAAAAGGGTTATCCCGATGTGGGAAATTACCGGCTGCAAACCGTAATGTTTCTAAGGGTTCACGGTGAATGCAGAGCGCTTCTCTCTTTAAGCATTTTCATCACGCATCCAAGCCGGCGATGTCACATGTCTGCCCGGCAACAATCAGACACCGGGTTTCGGTGTGAGCATCGCTATACGCCACCACCGGGTCTGTGGTTGCTAGGCAACTGGAAACAGAATTGCTGCAGTAGTATTAAAAAAAATGGCACGGCGGGGAGAAAGGATTAACTGTGCTACAAACACAATCTTACATAAAACAAGGAAGAATAACAAATACCAAGTTTTCAGCGTTTCCTTCGGGTCGGATTAACACAGCAGCCAACACGTTCTCCTTTATGTTTGTACCATCGCTTAATTATAGGGAAGTGCAAACTCGGCATCGGTCACAAGCCACGGAGGAAACAAATACAATTTTCTGACAACTTAACAAGAAAGTGTCCTGTCTAATGTATTATCAAAGCCATCTATAGTTTGGATACAGTATATATTCTCTGTCCCAAGCCATAAAACGGTAAAATACACCGGAGATCACTGGAGTCCATGCGGGAAATGACAACATACACCGCGCTGTATACGTTGTTTTAGCCGACACAGAAACAACACATGTATTTAGAATTATGCCTTAAAAAAGAAAAACATAATGAACGTGCCGTGAACAGGAGTAAGATGTATGGTGTGTAATATTATATTATATATTATAATGGAGACTGTAAGCTCGTTTGAGCAGGGCCCTCCTCACCTGTTCTCTCTGTAAGTCGATTTGTTATGTTATATACTACTTGTTATGCCCGGTCTACCCATTGTACAGTGCTACAGAATTTGATGACGCTATATAAAAACAAATAATAAGTATATCTCAATGATCTATGAGCTCCATATTACAGCTTCCAAGAGAGAGTAAATACTAAGTACGTTTTCAGACGCTATTCGCTTTGTAACACGGCGAGCGTTGAAAGGACATGTCGGGGATCACACGCTGCCTGCCGCCTTGACGCTGTTGCGATGTTGTATATATATATGCGTTTGCACTTTCCTATGCCACCCAGCTATTTTACATGCAGGAGATGTGTCAGGCTCGGGTGCCTCCCAGTGCGCATGCACAGCAATCGCCTCCATCGCTTTTCCCGACAGCGAATTCCTGCCACTGACTGGCTGCTTGCAGCAGGTACAATCATTTATTTTAATGCACGCAGATAAACACGTTTTGTTTTCCTCATCAACAATATATTAAAACCAAAACAGATGTGTTGCTCCCTTGTTAGTGTGCCTGCGTGGAGGACAACGGTTTCTTGGCGGAACATGTGGCACAGATACATTATGAATGTGTGGCCAGAGAGAGATTAATACTGGGAATTCTCAGATGTGGTTGCTAGGTAACCGGCACACTATCAGGTTTTCTTGCTCCAGCTTTACAACAGATGTCGGCAGAGGAGAAAAAATAATCATCGTGGTGACTCTGTAAATGTGTAACAGCAGCAGGCACAGGAAGAGAACTTGTCAAGAGGCACATTTACATCGGGAAAATAGGGCAGACAACGATCAGCGGTCTCTATTTCAGCTGCTGTCATCAATTATAGTTAAACACACGCCTGGCGCATTTACTTTTTTCTTCACTTCTTGAAAATAGCTGTCCATTTGCGAGCTGTAATGATCCAGGGGCCCTAATCAAGCGTCTCCTGTACATTGATACCCACATGTTGCTTTTGTACAAAAAATAAGCCAATGTTAAAAAACAAAGCAAAACAGTGGATTCTCAGAAAAGGAGGTTTATATTTTGTACAAAGCAAAAAAAATGCAGTTTATTCACATTCAGGAAATGGCTTGCGAGACATTTATTAATGGAAACCATCCTGCTTAATGGAAGAAACACGCACTGGAATAAGATTGCACTGGCAGCTACATACTGTGTGATCATCGAGCTACACATGTAAAGATCACAGCATATGAAGATTATTCTTAGAAGATCCAAGTAAGAAAATATCGTTTGTTGCCATTGGCCCAATTCCACCGAATCCTCTGCCCTTCTTTCCACATAATGTCGCCATACGCCTGGTATAAACGTCACTCTAATAAAGTGGCATCCAAAGGGCTTCACCAGGACTAATAAGAAAGAATAGTTATGATTGCTACGTCTTCGGCAAAATGCCACTCCTTTAACTCTCATTTATTTCTCCACTTATCTGCGTCAGAAGCAGACAATACGAGCCTCGAATAAACTCAGGAGAACTCAAGAAAAGGGTCAACCACTTTCAGGGCAGATGCAGCTTCTGCGGGTGACTGGCAAGCGAGGCAAGTGCTATTTTTAAAAGGATAACTTCTCTCGGTAACACAAGGAGATGTACCAACAATACAACGAAGGAACACAAACTAGGGTTTTTTATTCTCCTAAATGGAGTACACATAAGAGAATGGATGGGCGGTTTAGATATTGGTTTAGTTGTATAATACAATGAGGCATCATTTCTCCTTTGAAGCGGCATCTCAGGCCACCAATGACATAAGATATTTGCAGTTGGACATCACAAAACATCTACATCCTTCTACAACAATCATCACTATTCAAAAACACGTTCGCTAATGTATCTTAAAAGATTTCAACAGCAATAAAATGTGCTTGCGATGGTTGGGTAATGGTGACTTAATGGACTTCGTTCATGGGGTGAATTCCATTGGAAAGTCTGAATCCTTCTCTGTGTAAAGCAAGGGATAACAAAATGTAACATGTTTCTGTCTCTCGGATGAATTTGTGCGATTCTAGTCCTGCTGAAACCTGCCATTAGGAGATAAACTGAGGAATTGAAACCGGCACAATAAGTATTGCTTAAATAAACACAAGTTACCTATTTAATATCCACCATCATCAGAGAAATCATTGTGCTATAAATTAAAATGTCAGTGGCCAAATTAAATATCTCTAAGGGTACCATATGCAATTCCTGCATTTTTGATGACCTCATCATTTTGTGCATTATGACACCCCCAGTTAACCTCATGCACTTTACAGATGATTATTCACTAAACAAACGTATCCCGCGAAACTCACACAAGCCCTGTGATAATGAGCCCTAGATTATAAATTAATCAAGACTGTGAATAAATGCAAATGAGGAACAAGGTGTTTAGTACAGTATATAAACCCCGGCCAAAACAAACACACCTACCATTATTTTGCCTCTCGGATACCGAGCAAAAACAAAGAGGTGAAGGAAACTGGGTGCAGGCCAAACCAAACCAATAAAAATGAACCACGTTCACCGAACATGCCAGATATCTTACACAACCACTCATCCATTTAAAGCAGGATCCAAGTACATGCTCATTACATCAGAGCGCTCTTAGAAGCTGTATCTAGAGAAGAAAGCGACGGGGACAGACATATAGCATCAGAAATTTACAACGTAAACTACAAGGCAAATTAACATTTGCCATGCCTTATATTCCCTGTGTTACGCCACCAACGAGTACAGATTAATGGAATCTAGTAATAGAATGTGAAGTATAGATTGCATTTTCTGGTGCCTAACATGTGCAGCTCCCAAGCCCGCCTGACACGGTTCGCATAGGAGGTCGAACGGACGTTTGGGTTCAGTGCCTGACGGATTGGGTTCATTCACAGAATGAGCGATGCCAGGATTCTTCCTGGGTTTATCCGCAACATATGCTGTGGAGTCACTGGGATAACCCCTTGAACGCAAAAAATGGGCAAAACCGATCCAATCAACAGGCAATGCAACAGAACCATTTAGACTGAAAGGGTATAGGCCCAATGTGCTTGCAAAGTCAGCAGCAAGAATCTGGAACAACCGCAAACAATGTGGAACGTTGTCTCGTAACAGTCAGGAAGCCTTCCAGACATATCCAGAAAAAACTAATGCTTTTCCACTGAGCTGAATGTTTAGAGGTAAACGGTCAACCAAACTCTATAAAAGCTTTTAGATTAAAGACTGCTATAGCAAGTAACATTATTTAGCGGATCTGCTAGCTGTATAGGTCAGGTCCTCTTATCCACCCCAAGCATTACATATTTTGTATAGGACAGGTCATGAAGCACAGCACGGTTCACAAGCTTTCTTAATGTTATTTGTGGACTAGACTAGAAAAGAGAAGTCAAACGCAGAACTTGATGATTACGTTAACAATAGTTTCAGAACAAACAAAAGTAGTTCATCTGCTTAGAAGGGAAACAACAAGAAGAAGAAGAATGTGGAATAAAGAATTAAATGAAGAGTATGGAATATCATGGCATGATTAACTACAATGCAGTGAAAAGGGAACAGTGGCCTTAATACCACAGCAACCAGTGACACGATCCTGCTGATTGGACAATTCTGCTGGTTGCTATGACACCAAGACCACTTCTAATAAACTTTACACCAGGACATGGTGTTCTCCATCTCTAAAATGAAAACTGTTCTACATACATCATGCTAATTACCAGTAAACTATACATACACACTACGGACAAAAGTAATTCAAGTAATTTTTGAATTAAGGAGTTCTAGCATATTTCTGCTTTATTTGTACATCGTTTCAACACAGAGATCAGAGCCAATGGTTGTCTTATTCGCACTATCCCTAGAGAGCGGCTGCCCATTTGGCCCACACTCAGAAATCTATATTTTTATCATACCACATAAAACAATTAACTTAATGAATTAATTCTTAAGTGGTAAGTGAGCAAATACTGTAGTTTATAAAAAACGTGATAAAATGATGAAAAGGGGGCAGACGTTGAAGGCTAATTCTGTGTAAGAGGTTTCACCCCGCGTGTTGGGATGTGTTCATTGTACAAGCCTCACATTACTCATGTCCATACACCTACTACTATTTAGCTTACTAACTTTAGCAGGGTAATGTGATATTACATATGGCTCCTCGGCTAAAAAGGAGAAATACTAAGCAGCTGCTGCTATCATTTGTCACTCTCAACAGCACTAGTAACCGAAGATGATCTCGGTTGATCGCTCTGTAGGAGCTGCACAGAATATTGAACGTATCTCTTACTTCGGAAGTCTCAAGGACACTATCTTCTGCTGTATTATGTTGTGTTAACTTTAGAAGATTGTGTACATGCTCTATAACACTTTAATACACCACAGGGGTATTTTGATAATATTTCCAATAAAATGTTACACTTATTTCTCCTGTCTCATTGGTGGAGATCCGACGAATGGCATGGAGCTGGCGGCACTTATACGGATTGCCAATTTTTAATGCCCCAACAGTTAATGTCAAGTTTTGGGTTTTTACCACATAGTAACACGTTTTATTTAGGTTTCGAGCCATAGATGGTGGTGTAACTCTTCATAACTCTGATGATGCTAGGCGCTGTGGCCCCATTGCCTGGTCCATCTTGGATATCATGGCACCCTGGCACCTACTGAAGATATCCTGTTGGGATGCTTTTTAACTTTCTGGTCAGGTTCCTTGATAACATTTATGCCCTAGGAATAAAAGGTAGACTTTCTGGAGTATATATATAGGATCATTTGTTAACCCTTGCTATACACCGAATATAGGCATCTGCAGGACAGAACACATTAAGGTCTGCCAGACCCTGTCCCAGGGGTAAGAGGACGTGGGATACACGTGTACACACGAGATGACACGCTCCCGAGGTCTTTACAGATGACATCATTTCCTGTGAAGTGACTGGGCTGCGAGACACAGTATTAACACACATTGCTCACCGTTCTGACCTAGAAAGCAAATGTTCACCATTCTGAATCCACTTCCTGCGTGACTGAATTCCTAGAAAAGGTTGGGCAAAAAGAGAATGAATTTCAAACTGGTAATTTTGATGTCTTTGATTAACGCACCTTGAAATGCTTGAATGGAGTTGCATAAGACCTGTGTTTATAATGGAGTTTAGTAAACTAAAATGTGTAGTTGGCTTGTAAGTGTTCCCAGCCTTAACAAATGACCCTTGTACAGGGCTTACCCTGCCAAGAAGGTTTCACGTTGCAAAAACAGATTTTGAAATAGTGTGCGGTAGCCACAATAGCGTCACTGTTTTCATAAGTCTTTACTGTAACACAGGACATTTTAACTGCTTACTTGCTGCCAAGTCACTCGGAGTTAACCATCAAGTGACCAACGGGCATATAACACGTGGTTCTGGCAACTAATACACCGAGACCTTTAGCAGGGAGGCTGGCATACAAGCTCCACTGTCACAAGACCGATAGAAGCCTGTTTGTTTCCAGCTAGTCGTTTATCACATTAACTTCTTACATGTCTGACCAACCAAATGTTGCTTGTAAATTATGTGAACGAGAGATGGAAACATAACCACCTACAGAGTGCAGCAAGACACACACACAGGTAAAAACAACTTTGACCAACAATGATGTCCTGATCACCAAACGTTTCGAACAACTCTGCTGCTGTCACTATTTTTAGTAATGATTACTTTTGTCCTTGCTCTCGTGCCAGTGAGGGATGCTTAAAAACAAGCGACTGCACGAAAACACCCTCCTTCACGTCCAATGGGACTCCTGAATAGCTTTCAGTAACTTATGTTAGCTATGTGTGTGTTTATGTATATGACACAAACACACACATTGGGCAGGCTCCCAAACATGAAAAGGATACATGTAGAGCGATGCATTCTATACGCAACTATACAAACCATAACATCTATGCACAAAAACATGTGAAAACCCCAGAGCCTTGTATATTAGGCTGTTCCTTCATAGGTAAGAGTCCTTTATAAATATGTTTGTGTATGAAAGATAATTCGGGTAACAATATAACAGCCAAGTATTTGTTTTCTTAACATAAAAATTGAAAATTCATTTTACCCGACCTTTTTAAAAACACAGAATGTTAACAGATTCTCAGTGATAAATTATTCATCACACTTTCCCCAAGAATTTCACAAAGACTCTGTAATCAAAGTTAGTCCAGGAGTATTTTTACGACAGTATGCAGCCCTCAGCAACAGCATGTTTCAACACCCAAGCGTCGGAGACCTGCGGGATGTACGAGCTCCGAGGGGCAGGCCGTCCAAAAATAACCTTCTCCCCATCGCAGCCAAAAAGTTATTAACGCACTGATTGGAATCGACACACTGGAACGCCGTGAAGGAAAGGCTCTACGTGTATAAAACAACACGTAAGATCATCAAACATTATTGTATGTGTATTGTACACATAGATGAAATAACTTTGGGTAATATTTCTACCAGTTTGTGGAAGGAGACAGATGAAGCCACATTCTGTATGTAAATGCAGCACCGATCTTCTAACAACTTTTATAGACAGCCTAACAGAGAACTGGTGTCTTTTTCTTTACCTGGTTAGAGGACTTGTGTGCGTTGCTGAGGAAGCAACAGACGTTCATGGAGCCAGCGAGCAAGAAAAAGAGAAAGTGCCTACAGGGGGACGAAACTCATAGTGTTACATGTCCAGCTAGGAAGTGGAGCTAAATGGAGGTCACATGATCAACTGGATTTCAACGGTACTGTGTAAAACACCCTATTATCTGCCACTTGTTACCCTGTTTCCACTCCTCAGGAGCATTACCGCTTACCTGAATATAATAACGCATATGCCTCCGAATAAAAAGTGAGTATTTTTATAAAATCAACCCTAAAATAATAATTCTGCTTACACGCTCCTTGAGTCGGAAATCAACAGCAAAAAAGTCCTTTTTGAGGTCCTCTTTTACTTGATGTTATTTCAACAAAAGATAAATAAATCTCAAAGATTTTAGGTCTCCCTGCTGTTGCCAGGTGCAGCTGGAACATTAGCGGCCCGATCCCGATTTGAGATGTCGCAATGAACCTTTCTGTACAGAAAATGCTTATCTATTGTTCGGTGCTTTGGGTCTTTTACCAAGACACTGGCATCTTACCATTGAATAAACATGCATTTGCCTCTTTCCCTGCCCCCTAGTACCTATACTTGCAGGTAGTCCCCAGAGAAAGCACTTCTGTTGTCTTTCCTGATGCCGACCGGCTGCTTCAAGGTGCCGACCTTGGCACAAAAGACAGAACACTGAGGAGCCGGTGCACTTTTAAAGTATATTAAAGCACTTTGATAGGCATTCTTCGTTGGAGCGGCTGCATGGAACACGGGAGTCTCCCTTTAACGGCCAGTCCCAGGGAGCTTCTTCTCGAATCAAACAGCTGAGCTGGTCCTACAAAACATGTAATTAAACCAATGGGATGACATAAAGGGGAAAAAATAAGTGTTTACAACACTTTCTAACCGATATGTGGCCAAATCCTCCTCTCTGAAAACATATGAAAGTCAGGAATGTCAAATTATCTAATCAGCGGGAGACGAGGCAGGGCTCTGGAGGAAAGGAGGCTTGTCCTGTTTATCGGGATTTCCAGGGAAACATATGTTTTCTGCCAAGAGGATTAACCCCGTCCAGACACCGCGGAGGGTGTTCAGTGCCGGACGCACCAACGCTACCCACTCAAAAGTAATGGGGGGAGTCATGAACGAAGTTGGTCTAATGCCGCATATACAACTGAACCCTTTCAACCGTATCTACTTCCCCAGGTATTAGGAATACAACATTCCTTAAGTCACCTCTTAAAAAGATTCAAACACACACATTGCACAACGATTTCCTAAAAACAGCTGCAAATAATGTTTCACTTCTCCCGCCGGCAGGCATCTGCTGACGTGAAAATGTTCTTGGCTTCACGCGGGATTTTAACTAGCAGGATGCCATAAAGAAATACATTCAGCATTAACGCGTACCCTTTTGGGTCAATTTACTAAACTAAATATCTAAAAAGGACTCAAAAAAACAATTTTCGTGTCCACGTTGTGTCACCGATTCATTTTCACTTTGCTAAAAGCATAGGCAAACATTTAAGGAAAACAGGTGTTAGTATGTGTTACAGAAAGATGTGGCACGAGTCCGATATTGGTTATAGATTAAAGATCCTTACGGTTAACGTAAAGACCAAATACTGCGGGAGGTTCGGCTGCGTGTGGTGAGGGTTCAGAATGGAAAACCTACATCAACCTACGCAAAGTTACTAGCCAGAGGAGAAACATCTACTAGCCCTCGCGTTACATGTTTCCTATTCCTGCACTAGAACACTTTATTCCTTTATAGACCTATGAAAATTCCAAGTACTAACAGTCATGAAGCTGTATACACATGTGAAACGCTCGTATTAAACAGAGAGAAGAAGCACCAGGAAATATGGACTTGTAATGAAAGCCAAATGTAAACAGAGAAGAATGCTGAAGTGAGAGTGACTGCCTGCTTCTAGAGTTGCATACATTAAGGTATTCTGAGGCTTCAGTGTTACATCCGGCACAATGCGATGTACATAAAGAAATACTATAAACAATGTTTCAAACACCAGCATTCCTTCCCTGAGCCGTTAACTTGTATAAGTGAAACATGTCAACGTAGGAGAAAAAAGACCCGCTAAAGAGGTTTACTTTGCCATTGTGTCTATAACAGTGTCCTTTAAACCTTTTGCCATGACCAAGAGCAGTAATGTTACATACATGTACAGCCCTGTCTGTGTGCTTACAGGGAGGGCAAGTAAACCTTTGCCCCATGGGACAGGCCCAGTGATAAAACACATTTGGATGGGCATCTGATGCTTACTTGTAAGTCTCTAGCTCAGAAAGTCTTTGTAACAGCAATTACACAGTTAAAAGCCGTTATACTTTGCAGTAAAGCGAGGAAAGAGCGAGGGTCCGGGTGCAAACCTTAGACTGGCATCTTGCGACTCTGTATGAAGCCCTGACCTGAAGTTTGAAGAATTGTGGCTCAGTGCATACAAGATTCCTAAATGCTCACCCCTTTCGTGATTGGCTGGAGGATATACACCTAATTTTGCAGCTATAACCACTTTTTGTTCACCTCCAGTGACCTTGAAAACACAAGATCACTTTCCCTTTGTGTCTTGAATGGAAAAGGAAACCCCCTATCGTGTGTTTGCAAACCCAGGAGAAAGAACAGACTGCGTGTTATGATTATGGCACCTGCAGAGCAGTGTTTTGTTCCGCCCTGATTAATTATATATAAATGTCCACTTTGTACGGTAAAACACAAATAAATCTACACCGATGCAAATGCTATGTATGGGAAAGAATTTTCCATCCTTGTGTACACCGTTTCTCGGGAAAGAGTAAAGGAACTGAACGGATGAGATCAGTAAAATTTTTTGCAATTATTAGAAATGTAACACATAATATACAAGGGGATTGTTTTTGTGACAAAAATGTACAATAAGCATCTAAAAAGGTAACCAGCTGAGCTGTATAGAGCACAATGTTTTAATGGAGCTCGCGTTTTATATCATACGCAGATATAGAACAATTCCCGGAGTGCTTTACATATAGGGTATGAGATATATATATATATATATATATATATATATCATAGTCAGTGTTTCTGTTCCTGATTGCTCAGATCACGGCAGCTGCCGATAGCACCTATCAGCCTACAGACATTGGAGAATTCGACATTCATTCATTTAAAAAAATACATAACTTAATTAAATGACAGAGCGTAACGGCAGATACGGGGGTGGGTTCTAGCATGAATTTGAGTCTCTGTACTCCGTCCTCACAGACTAGATTGGCAACGGAAAGATTTCTTAAGAACCCAATCAGATGTATTGCGCAAGAGCAGCGCTGCTGGCTTTCACTCAGCTGGTTCACCAGGCTGCGGAGATTCGTTTTCAGCAAATAAACATACATGCCATGGCGCAATTAGAAACAATCTTACCAAAGGCTTAAAGAAAACGGTGTAAAGCGAAGGGGTGGGGGAGGGAAAGTGATTTTTGTAAGTTAAGCACATCCATCACTATAAAGTGCTGACGGCAGCTTGTTAAGGTAGCTTTGGGGTGTGGAGCTCTCCTGGCGCAGGAGGAATGCAAACAGCTTAATCATGTGTCAGCTGGGCTATTGTTCGCAGAAACAGAACGTACTTAGTGAGTTCGAGTAAGTTTAGAAACAGCTGTTACACTTACAAGCTTTGTTAGTTTATTCACAAAAACTGCAGAGTGCAGACTAGGGTATCTCCCGCACCGAGCAACAGCGTCAAAGACATCGCCTTCAGGAGACCCGCAAACAGGGAGGACGCCTTCTCTTGGTACAGCGCGGGTTCTTAGGCCACATCGCCAGGCTGTTAAAATGCAGGACTCCAAATCATTATTACGCAATACTGACTGACTGGTCGATGCACTCTTTTGGCTTAACTCATCGTGTTAAAAAGGGCAGCCGTTTAATGAACACCCGTTTATGGAACTAGGTACTAAAAAAGCACAAAGATAAAGCAAAGAATTGGATTTTCTATATTGTCAGAATCATTTCATCATTACTGCCCTCTAATGGAGTTTCCTATAAAAGTACAGATTAATCAGTTCGATTCTATCCATTCCCCAAGCATCCACAGACTGAGGACATAAAGGACTCGTTACTCCTAACAGCTCGGCAGCATGCAGATCAACATGCAGATTGCAAAGTTATACAAACTACCCAATATTATCTAGTATTAATGTTTTTGCAGGGTGTCTTGATATGTAAACGTGTATATAAAACATACGCACACAATACATGATAATATACATTCCCGCGGTGCATTCCAAATAACTTGAACACAAAGAAGTGCCACGTTTCTATCAGATGCCTATTCAGTAATTTACTGCTGTATTCTGGATAGACAATTTGCATTAAAGCCACATACACCGCTTCCTCGGTTCAGTAAGGGATCTCAACAGCAACCAAACCATATAATACAGAAGAACGTAGACTCTGGTGTTTCCGAACCTCCCGTAGCCGCGTGCACTTCCGACTCGCAGCAAAATAAACTACTCAGCGCTGGGCAATTTTAACGCATCATTGCGACAGGGGCCATAAACACATTAATCAGCGTATTGCAGTTCACGCCGATCTCTTTAATTAACAGACATTATATCATTTTCCTTTGTCTTTAAATCATTAAATGTATTCAGAGGAGAGGGCGATTGAAAACTGCAGTATCCCACTGGGATCAGAAGAGTAATTACGAGCGTCCCAGGATATGACCAGCCTTTTGAATGGTAATATGTATTCAGTATTTATGATTAGCGGCTTGAGGAGGATTCAATTAGCTCTGACTTAGGAAAACACAGTATGTTCGGTATGTGAAGAAGCCTCACACCCCGGTTTCTGCTGAACCACAACAAATTGCGTTTCATCACATCTAGTTGTGTTCCTTTACCGACAGTTGAATAATTTTCTTTTATCAATAAGCGTAAACATAACTATCCCATCAATTCTTTTTTTTCTGATCTCAACATATAAGCAGCTCAAGTACAAAAATACTAAACACATAACGTTGTTAAAAAGGGTTAAAACCAAGACAAAGTAGAATCTTTTATTTCAACGGCATTCTGTGTTGGGAATTCAAATGCAAGGGTTGTCCAAATGCTGCAGGGGTTTGCTGTCCATGGCATGTAATTTCACAACAAGACGTGACAGGCCCTGTATTTACAGAGGATTACTGCACACCTAAAACGTCGGGAAGAATCGGCTTAAGGCCACAAAACTATTTGCCAACCGCAAAGTGGAATAATTCTTATAATTGTATGGTGCTCAAGTGTCTAAAATGCCGATATTAACCTACAAAGCACAGCAAGGTGAACTGTGGGATCCACAAAGTGATTGGCATCGTTATGATACTCTATGTACTGGAGTACACTCCACTCAGTATAGTATTATTTTTGTTTATATGAATAATGTAAACTCGTCTGTCTATAATCAAGTATAAGGGATTGTATAAAAGGTGGACTCTACAGGATGACAACGGAACAGCTGGCAGGAGACTGTGCAGAAGGGTTGTGGTTTTTACTCTCTCACTTTAATATTTGTTACAAAGGGACAACACTAGCAAGTATCCAGCTTGAAGGGCTGTGCTGGCCCTGTATAATGCTGAAGAAATCTCACTATTTAACTACAGGGCCACCCAAGCTCATCGTTCAGCAGAAGCTAACTGGGGTTGGACCTCTTTCTCTTTAGTGAAGAAACCCCAAAGCATGAAAAGTGAGTTTTAATAATCCAGATAATACTACAGAGCTGTGCGGCAGTAGTGAATGCGCTTTGTAGGTTACTAGGAAGGGAGCCATAGATCCAAGCAGTCATAGGTGCCATGATTTAAGCAGTATATATCTCTATATCTTCATGTCAACATTGAAGGACAGTGAAGAGCATCTACTAAAAAAAAACAGATGCCAAGAGGGGTCAGTGTGTGTCCTCAGGAACTCAAAAAGACTAAAGGTGAAGGGTGCACAATCACATTGATAAGCGTGCAAGACCGTTCTTAAGACTATTGAAAGAAATATTGTCTCCTAGATATCAGAAAGGGACTCAAGGGTATGCGGAAAGAGCAAGTAAAATATTGAGAAATAGTGAAAACTCAGAAAGCAAGTTTCCAATCAGGTATCCTGGGATTCTACGTGTTCGGTAGGAAACACATTAATAGGCTGACACAGATTCCCCTGGTTTGTACTTTTATGTTCAAGTTTAATTTGTAAACATTTTTAATTTCTCCCACATTTGTAACATCCTGAAAAGCAATTAGAGATCCCTTAAGAGAATCGCCACCTGCAAGAAAAATATTCAGGCAATGAATGGTACCGTCTACCGATCCCTCGCATGAATCTCCAAACGTTCTGCCCTTTCCTGTAGACTGGAAGAGTCTGAGAAAACAGAGCGCTCAGTGTTCCTGCGAAACCTCCACAATTCAGCCGCTCAATCTGCTACATCCTTCTTCACTATTTTCTTTAAGTCTTCATAAATAACTTGAAGCGCAGTCACATGACATCCAGATGCACCCGGTTTCAAAGCGGCTCGCTATTCAAGATTTCACTTCTCAAAACAGAGATGCTTTTATTGTATACTTTACCATAACAAAGCTTTTCAAAATGAATTCTCATTAATAGAGTTAGATAAGTGCGTCAAAAATATCTTTACAAAATGTATCTAATACTTGTAAAGGAAAACATTACATCCGAGAATGTTCCACACATTAATAGCTGGTAATTTAAAGATCTCCGATGGCTGAAGACATTGTTTCTTTAGTAATCTATCACGCAGTAATAAAGTAACACAGAGAAGATTTCTGTAACCAAGAGAAAGCCGTGGTTTGCTTTCTAAAGTCGAGTGCCCTGCTCAAAGGAGCTTACAATCTAAAAGGAGCAAAAACCATGGATAGGAGTTTACTGCCTAGAATACAAACAAAAACGGTTTTGTGCTGAAGTTCAATGTGAAGTAAACCGATACAGGGCAAACAAGACATACCTGGTACAATGCCAAAGGCCGAGAAAATATCCATTTCACATTTACATTAAGAAAAAGGAAAACCACACAAGTACATTTCAGCATCACTTATACAAAAATAATCCGCCAAAAACATATTCCTTGACTGACTCTAAGAAACAATGTAAGCCTTATATATTCAATTAAAATCGGTGTCGCTTTAGGCAAACTATATGTAAAATGTGCATCAAAATACATTTAAAAATTGCGTATTTTTCTTTATATCTGCTGGGCTGTGTTATCGAATGTCTATGACTTATGAGGTCAGCGCTGCGTACCTACATGGCTTCTGCGAACATAATAAAGGAGAAATCTGTCTGGTCTGCTGATCTTGATGCATGCTGGCAACGTCTCAAACATCTGTTAAAGGTCAGATTTCCACTGCATGGAACCAATCAATAGAGCTATACAACCCTACAAGACAGGCCTGAAACAAAGAGCACTGTTTCACATGAAGAAGGAATTTTAAAGGAGAGGAGGGAAAAAAAGTTCAGCACGGGATCTGCAACCCCCACAGCTGAATTAAATATATGCATCAGTTTAGACTTTATACTTTTATGTCCCACATCACTAGTTTGAGTATACATTGTTCCGTAGGCACCAGCTTAGGGACCGTAATAGTGGTTAATGGTCCGTGTTTTTTTATCTGGGCGCACGCTGCCATTAAGAGGGGTTAAGCAATTTCTTGTTCTTCACTGAAAGTAAAGGTCCATAAAAACAGAGTAAAATGTTTGAGCACAAGATTGGAATTATGGTAGATATTATTGAAACCTTTACATCAGTAAATCTACTCATTTAGAGACAAAGATGTAATAAATGAAAAGGGTCAAAGCTACGGCAACACCAAAACATTGCATCAGTTGGAGATAGTTGTACAAATGCTGGCAACTGGGGTTACAGCAGACCTATAACATAAATAAACGTGAAATTAATCCATAAAGCATAGGATTAGACTGCAGTTTTGACGTATCATACCACTTGTGTGTTTATTTTAGACTGAATGTTGTGAAACTCTTCCTCTATCTTTTGGGCAGATGTAGATCCAAGTGTCCTCCCATGTCTCGTTTTTTGCTTCAGCTATAAATTGTTTAAATAAATAGGTATGAAGCTGGTAAATACCCAGCCAACCTCCAGGGAAGAAATAAATGCCATTTTATTTGGAAACGCATATTTGAAGTTATATTTTAGAGAAAACTGCCATTTAGCTTGTCGGTATAACACATGGCCGGCCTGGTCACGCTGTACAGATGGATTTGGGGCCTACTTGACATCATCCTAATTTTACACATTTTGGAGAAGACACCATCGAAGAGGAATATGGTTATATAGTAAAGGCTACACCAGCTTGTCCATGAATGATTTAGTCTGTCTGCTTTGACATTGATTCCATGACCTTCTCCTGCTTTCTGGACTGCAACACAGCGTCTTCTCTTTCTCTCTAAGCACAAGAGACAAGTCTTCGATTTATATTCACTGCACTTCACCATACTGAATAATATATTTTACTCTCAGACTGCTAAGCTTCCCGGGGGTCACTGCCGCATATCCTTTGCTCCATCCACAGTTTTATGAAATTAAATATGAGATTGGAACAGGGGCGGCATTCTGCAATACCCCTTGTAAGACGGTAAAGCAGGCGCATGTTCAGCCCTTGCAGTTTGTCCTTGGAGCAGCCACATGATGTCTGCTTTGTTTATTGCACATATAATTCCCCACACATGCCGTCTGGCTTCAGCACACATACAGATACGTTCCACATGACTGACTGGTATTGCATAAGGACACTCGCGTCACACAACAGACTGCAGCAAACAATACAGTATATTACGGAGAGCAGTCCGATAACGAGCGCCAAACTCACGTTCACTTTCTGTGAAGTTTGACCATACTGAAGTTAAATGTGAAGCCAAGCCGGCGTTCACCATAAACTGAATTAGTTTTAATTGCTGCCGGAGGCATTAGTACTTGTGTAGAAGAGATGTCTGGACTATAAAAAAAACTAATGGTTCTTCATCAAAATTGCCATCACACTATGACAATTTTATTAGACAGAAGAGCAAGAAATGAGCACACAGGAGCGTCTGAGAAGGAATAATTCCACACTACAAATATTCCCATACAGACGTGTTTGTTGCTCTCGATGTGCGGCTTCTACATTGAAAATGCTCCAGAAATGAAAACAAATCCTGAGCAATGTGTCCACCTCCACCAGGAGGCCATTTTTTTCATGAAAGATCACGGCTAAGCTTGACTTGTCATGTTTGGAGTTCTGTTCTAGTTTTCATCTCAGTTGGAGAGTATCCAGGAAGTTTCCACTGAACTAAATAAAGCAAACCATATGTGTGAAATCACTGAGCTCAGCAACAGCGGGGTCATCAGCTATTCTACAGCGAGTTTAACCACTTCAGTGTTGGGGCAGTGTTTATATTAATAACCCTCCCCCACCCAAGCTCAAGACGCAAAAAAAAGATACATCCGCAACAACCAGACGGGCTCTCGCCAAGTACAACTGAAATCGCTATAGCTGTTGGAAAGCCAAAGATGACTCTACATGGGAACCAAAGTGGGAAGGATAATGTCAGAGAGTAAAGTGGGGAGTGGAACTTAATGTGATTGGGGGAGGGGCGGAGTGTTCATGTTAGGGGAACTGAACGTCGTGTGTTACAGAGAAAGTTGTAGGTCTACCGACAGGGATGCCCTGGGGGTTTTCAGGCTTATGGCTGTCAGCCTGGAACTGACGGCTCCCATCATAGTTCCACAAGAAGACTAATGCATGGAGCTCACAGTCCCAAAAATAATAAAATTCCGGAGGAATGCAAGCATTTGAATGTCTGTACACAAGGTGCAAGGTATACGGCAAGTCAGTGTTCCTAAACTATATTTCGTAAAGGTCGATGCCTACAAGTTATTAAAACAGGGGCATCAATGGGGGGGGCAGCAGGCATAGCTACATACAATGGTTCATGTTACTGCGGGGTTAAAGCCCAGGGCGTACCACGAGGCACTATAGTCACAGCCAGGGAGCAACCATTCAGTGGACCCCATAATCTGCTACCAAAAACACTGACATGTGGCCTGTCTGAGAGAAAAGGAGAGAAGGGAAATCCAAATGGAGGGACTAAAAAACACGAGGATGATGGATGGAAGGTACTCCAAAAATAATAAAAACACAATAATATTAATTCCCTCCACCCAGCGGACACATGTCAAAATCTATGTAACCAGTTATATTTTTATTATTATTATTTCTAGGAGATCCACAGCGTACACGTATTGGGAAATCTACAAAACCTCACATTTAACACAGTGTCACTCGGTAAAGTCTCAGCAGCACATCAGCGAGGTGACCCCACAAATATAAAGAGTGGCTTTGGTTTTCCAGCAGAGGCTGGACGCATACCTTGTATTCGCCGGGTTTAAGTTACACGGGGATGAAGAGTTTTGGAGAACCGCAGTAAATGAGAAAAATATGTTTTTGCATTTCATGCAATCAGGACGAGGAAAAGAAATGGTTTCCAGATTATGCAACTGAATATAGATTTGCCTTTGCATACTTAACAGGAGTCCTGTAACCATTAGCATAATGCTTTAGACAGCAATTTATTTTTCAAGAACCTAAGCTCATAAAAATGGCACATTAAATCACCCGAGTGCAGGGAGCCGCTTCCTGATCGTGTTCCTTCCTGTAACGGTTCACGAAAAATAGGAGATACCCAAGAAACAGAAAAAGGTCATTATGTTCATTAAAGGGATAACATTAAAGGGGATTGATCAGTGCACATTAACTGCATTCTGTCCATTGACGCAAGTTTACAATGTCGATGGAGCCCATGACTTTTATCACAGGGGGATATATTCACACAGCAGACAGGAGCGAGTACCCCTCATCCTCACGCGCAGACGGCACAAACATACTAGACCCCAATAAAGACAAACCGTAACACAACGCGGTTTAATGCTTTTTGGCACATAGGCACACCACACACACACACACACACACACGCACACCATATCCACACGATTCTGTGAGTATTCTGAGGTTGCTATGGGAACAATAAAGACCACCCTGTAAGATAACACTATGTAACCCTTTGAGTGCCATGTAGTTAAAATCAACAGTTTTAGGACAGGAACCATTTTATAACAGTTTACGAGAGAAATCGAGGTGTTTTCACAACATTTTGGATCACCTATGGTCTTCTTTTGCATAATAACTGCACATAAAATATACAATTACGGATGTTCTCTTCTCCCATTAACATTATTTAACCATTTAAACAGCGATCAATGCCATCCTCCTGTGGTTCTTTTACATGTATGCACCGAAGGTTTTAAGGCAACATCTGTACACTGTCAGTATGTACATAATTTACACATCTGGTAGCTGGGTGGTCTGCACTAACACACAAGCCAATGTGCCCACTAACGAGCCAGGAAAATTCATGTAAGCCTCTCTATTTATAAAAGAGCTAGCACTGTGTATGCGGACGCCACTTTACTGAACCTGCAGCAGACCCCCGTCATCATCAAAAACGTGCACATGGCTGCTCCCCTTTCATATTAAATGTATTCTGCTGCACGTCACACTCACGAAAGTCGCTCTGCTCACAAATAATAAATAACGTAGGAAAAGATTAATGCGCCTACTATATGCACTGCTGGTATAGCCATGGGTCAACATGCTAAAAAGCGGAGATCTGTAACACAGAACAGGACCTTTTTCCAGTTTCATAAATGGAATTCACACAGAATATGTAAAAACACACAAAATGCTGTTTCTCTGTTTCAGACGCAAGAAAGAAGAGAAAAAAAACCTGTAACCTTACAGATTACAGAAGTATTTGCTTATCTGGTCGGTTCATCGAACACATTTACACAGCGAACAGAGCAAGTCCTTCCATAACCAAGACTCAACAAATTGTAAAGAGGTAGATAAAAGCATGCGGCCGATTTTAAATCTTTGTATACATTTTTTTCTTCCTGCTTATCCTAAGGTGTTGCGCACACAACTAACATATATAATATGTTTACAATAATAATAATAATAATAATAATAAGGCTACAACTTCACCCACCTTCTGCTGATTGCTTTTTAAATTATCGCTTTGAAAATCTCACAGCAACTGTAACACAGACTTTTTTTCTTGGCTGCAAACATCAGGTTTACTGAATTTTCCATTTTTGCTGCCAAAGACGGCTGCACCCAAGTGTTTAAATAAACTGTGCCTCTTAAATGATCTACAAGGACTCCTCGTTTTTATTTCATTCACTAAAGTGCATCTTGCTGACCGTTTCCTCAAAAAACGTAATTTTTATAACAGACCTTCTTTTTTGATATCATATATATATATATATATATATATATATATATATATATAGATATATATATCTATATTATATTTATATATATTATATGCACACACACACATATAGAGACATATATATATATAGATATATATATATATATATATATATAAAAAATACACCTGTAACAGATTTTGGGGATAACAGACTAATGGATTTACTTGATTTCTCCCACAACACTAACACTAGGCCATGGAGAAGTAACAAACAGGACCACAGCAATCCGGGGATCCAATACCTTGAGAAAGGTACCCTGCACCGAAACATATAGTCCATCGCGTGTACTCGTCTGTGCTGTAAGCGTGTTCAGTGTTGGAGTATGTACACATTAAACATTTACACTTGCAGTTACATTTTATTAAACTAATACGCATTGATACTGTACTGGGGCAGACTGCTTGTGCACCCATTTTACATATAATTCTGTGCTCTACGTGTGGGGAACACAGAGATACAATGTCAAAGGACAAAGGTATTCTCATGGTCAGAAAATTCAGATTAACTTGCATATCACACGTAGGACACCTATTTTCAGAACAACGAAACAAGAAACAGGTATTGTTTATTGTCAATCCATAGAATAAATACTAGGTGGAATCACCCAAACTTAACGATAAGAATCAGCTGTTTAAAGTTTTAACTGCCTGGAGTTGCCTTTTTGGCACCCACACCTACAAGAAAATCGCGTTTGCCTTGCGGCAACAACCCATACAGACAACACAGATCAAAAGCAAGAGAAAACCTGTATATCACAAAGGTCATGTTACGGATCAGAAGGATTAGGTGCATTCACACACTGGCATTCTAATTCTGTTGCAACATTGTCAATATTCACATCTATAGCAGTAGCAGCCTCCAAAATCTCAAACAGTGACAATGCATAGCGGGATGAGCCATGTTGGCTTAAGCCCACCATCCAGCTTGGCTCTGTCATGTAAAGAACAAGTAGGGCCGGTTCAAACCCTTCATCCAGTTGGGTTTCTGGCCATTGTGAGCTTTCCTATGGATGCTGTCAATGACTTTCCTTGTGTTACTGACTAATGCAAACATTACCTGACAATGCTTGTTCTCAAACCTGAAAACAAAGAAAACTCACAAAGCCAGATTGTCTGGGTGGGTCTTCTAAAAACACAAGTCAGTTAAACAAAGATGCTTGATATTCTGTTGACCAACTTGTTTTTCCAGCAAGACTATACTGAAACCAATCACCTAACTGTTGATGCTTAATGGTCTACCAACCACTATCACGTCGTATGAATGCATGCAATGAAACAATGTTTCAAGAAGACATCCATTGTATCTTCATACACAGGAGTGTTAAAAGCGAGTGCGCCGTATTAATGGAGCAAATCTAACAATTCAGATAATGAACATGCTCTTAGTATCTAGAGGATCACGCTGGAATAGGCAGCTATCCCGGTGCTATGACAAAGCTGTGTGAAAACCCCAAAGCAAGAGGAAGGAGTTGCTGGATTAGCTCTGAAGTCTTATTTCTGCACTTTAACACAACCCCAGCGCTCACAGAAACAGATATATGTTTGGGTTTCCAGAACAAATCCTGTGTTTATTTTTAACTACATGTTAGTTCAGAGCTATCCAACTACTAGACCATCCATGTTATCTATGTCCGCCTAATAAGCTGGTCAAGGGAGGCCTGCAACTTAACAACTGCTAGAGGGTAATGGTCACTGTTTGGAGAAGAGATGGTTATAGCTAAATTCAAACGTGACAGATTTCTACATAAGTATTTTGTATTTTATGTAAAAACAAAAAAGCACAATTAGTAAACAAATACTGGAATGTTGGCCTCATTACAAATGTTCTCCAAGTCCTGTCAAAGGGCTCTTGTATGCTGCAGCTGGTGGTCCGTTCTGCAGAACCTGAGCTGGTGATCAGGACTCAGGTTCAGTCTGAAGAGCGGCACTGTGTGCCCGGACTGTCCCATCACCCACCGCACAGCGAGACACACTAAACGCGTATCCAAAAACATGAAAGCAAGTCACAAACTGCAAGCATTCACCGCATTGCCTGAAGGCTAAACAGTTATGCTTTGCACTTGCTTTTCAGCAATCCAGACACAACAAACACTACAGCTTTAATCAAAACTGGTCTGCTTTTCTTGTTAGAATGACCTGAGTTGGTCCTTCAAGATGCAGTTTCTAGAAAATGAAATTAACCTTAGTAATGCAGACTGTCACGCATGTTACATATGGGCTTTTTGCTGCATGAATAAGGCATGTGCCAAACATCCTATTTGACGATACAACCACTTGCAATCAAAACACAAAAAAATCCCACATGAACTTTCACCGTGTCGTTCAATAGGCGCCGTAAAAGTCAGGTCTGAGAATGAAACACTTCACTTCTCGCAGTATTAACATGCTGGTCCTAATGTAGCAGCTGTGAATGCCAATGACCTTCACTGAAAACACAGACTTCATATCGTCAGGACTCCAACGGGAATGGGTTTTTGTTACAGAAAGAACATGTAGTGGGAGCAGGAGTAACGCTATGAACCCGGGGAAGTACTTCAGAGCTAATCAATAGAGACAACAGTATACATACATGAAATATACATATAGCTCCTTTGAGGTTCTTACCTCCTCGGTTATTTTTTTCCAGCTGTGTGCAGTCTATTCGACAAAGCAAAACTAAACGGCCAGTTTATTTGGGTGGAATCATCCAAACTTTACAAATTGAATTTTCCACTCTCACACTGGAGCTGGTCTTCTTGAGCAAACAGATGAATGGAACGCATATAACCGAAATAACAAAGCAATGACCATCAGATCGATCTGGTGATATATCAGCTTGTCCCCTTTCTAAATGCTGCCTAGAAGGCATGCACTTCCACTACTTGTGGCTCACTGTTTAGCCAAATGTTTGGGGTAACAATGCCATGTGGTAGAACATTAT
Source organism: Spea bombifrons (assembly GCF_027358695.1). Taxonomy (NCBI): domain Eukaryota; kingdom Metazoa; phylum Chordata; class Amphibia; order Anura; family Pelobatidae; genus Spea; species Spea bombifrons. Next base: position 21,327,739 of record NC_071097.1, on the reverse strand, counting down.
ATGTTGTTATTCACCTCTGTGTTTAGTAGTATGAAACACATTAGTCACGCTAGATCCATACCACTTTATTCTAGAGCAGAAAAAATACATTCAAATAAGCACTTGGAATAAAAAAAAAAAAATATTACTGAATAAATCAATGTGAAATGGAAAAAAACTTGGTTTTACACAAAGGCTGCATATTAACCAACTCCCTTAGTCCAGCCCTGACAAAGTAATAAACAGCAAGCAGTTGTGTGTGTAAAAGAAAAAAGCTAAATCCTTGGAGATGAAAGAATAGTCTGGGGTACATATTACATTCCGGAATGTTACACACACTCAGCTCGTTAAAAAGATTTCACAACGTGCTGACATCACTCGGCAAGCTGGGTATATTTAACTGACTCACCATAGCTTCATCATGGCCTCAGCACATCTGCATTTGTGATCACAGGTTTCTAGAAAGTTATTTTTTAATCTGATAGTGTAAAGGAGCAAACCCATTTTTAAGGGGTTGGCTCAGCCAAATATTTGCTTCACTGTCTCTGAGTAAGAAATGCTGCTCTGTTATCCACCTCTGGCAGCTCTGGGGATCTTGGGTCTGTGATTAACTAATAGGGTCTCTCCACCATTTCCCAAGCATGGACAGCATGCAATGGGTATCCCACCTGTGCCATGGTCATAGACTCACAGGCTAAGAGGTACGAGGATGTTTTTTTTTTTAATTATATAATAAAAAGAGGCAATAATGCTTCATTTCAGTTGCTGAAATGAAAATAAGATGACCCTTTATCAAGAAATAAAGCCAATGTACAAAAATGTAATCCCCCCCCTTAACACAAGATCCAAAATATAATTCAAAGCAGGAACAATTGTAGCTGCATAAATAAGAACTTGAATCCATCTAATATAAAAAATACATACACGCTAAACGTTAATACAATTTGAAAAGCTAGTCAAATAACCAAACTGAACAACCAGTTTAGCAAATATCTAGCCCTGGAGTCCGAGTCAGAAACGGCTGACTAATGGAGTAACCAGAATCTGAAAATAATCTTTTAACTGTAAACAACTACAATTTACAATTTTCAAACATTTCAAAACGTAGAAAGATGTCAGGACTGTTAAACTAAAAGGTCTATGTTTACAAAAACATCAGTAATGGGTTACAGATGGTCTATCTACTGTTCAGATTAATATATATGATAGAACACAGGACGTCGTGGCATCTCCATAGCAGCCGTCTCTATACCTCTCCCTGGTAACGACGCCGTTCTCCGTTGCTGCAAGATGACATCAGTGGCTCAATATAGTCCACAAGCCATAGAAGCTAAACAATAGCATCCGATGTTCCCAACAGACACTATTGTCTTTTAGAACCACATTAGTCATTCGAAAATTCTACGAAGATAGGCATTCAAAACATAAAGCCGGGGATACACTACAACTTCAATATCACAGCACTGAAAATGTTAATATGTCTACATACAATTTTGGGGATACATTTCAAAATTGCGGTATCATCATATATCTGAAACTATAAGACGTTAAAAACAAAATGAAGTACGCTTGCCTTGTTTTTTCTTTTCTTTCATACTGGCGCAAATGCTCATGAAATGACGACAAGTCAGAGAAGGGTTAATGTGAATAGATTTGCAAAGATGTTGAGTTAACATCAAAGTACAGCCTGAAAACAATGCCCCGTATCTTAAAGTTATTGTACGCTTTAGATTTCTACAGCCTCACAACACGACTCTAATGAAAGCAACGTGTATCATCCACGCAACCTCAGCACACAGCGCAGAAAGGTCACGCTCTGCACGAAGACGGCTGAAACATTTCAATGCCAGACAACAAATGTTTTTAAGTCTCCATCTGTGGGCTCGGATTGCATGTCCGGCTTTCTGTCAGGGAAGAGGTTAACAGATGAAAGTCATGCCAAGAGCGGTTTCAGTTTTGCTGATGAGCTCGACGCTGCCAATAAGACATGCGGGAAGCGCCGGTGGGGGGAGCTGCATCCTGCCTCGAGACGCAGGGGCTTTCAGCGCACATGGAGCTAAATAAACAGGGCAATGGAATTGGAAAATGAGGCCCAGATGTGGAAAAGCGAGCAATATCAAGAGTAACATCCTTTACAACTTCAGAACCAGGAGATGCTTCAACGCAAGAGAAAGACGCGATATCACAAGAGACGCGATATCACAAGAGACGCGTGCATCCATTCGAGTATTATTACCCGTAGGATTTGTATCATATGGAATGTTACTGCTATCGATGACAATGGATTGCACATGAACGACATTCACACTTCTTATGGGGGAAAAGCAAAACATTTTTTCACGACTACTGCAAGGATTCTACGATCGAATTTACCATCACCCTCTTTTACACTGTGAACGCCAAGTAAACTGGTGCTTCATAAATACGAATATAATATGAAGGAAACAAAATATTCAGCTTTTAACATGTACTACTAGGCCTCGCATGTCTTACAGAAAACACAGAAAACGCAGCAAAGTCGGAGAGAGATGATAAATCTTTTGAAAGACCCAATTTTTCCTCCAATGCGCGCTTTGTTTGGTTCCAGCATTCTTTCCAATATCATGTATTCAGGACTCGGGACTAATCATGTCGTTTACTAATCACCAAGTTACCAACATACAGTCCTTGCAAGCCCCAAAGGGGAGTTATATGCAGTAATGTATTTAACATCGCATGCGGGACAGGATATTTTACTAAAAGTACCACTAAACGAGGAGATCCCTGGGTTATGCAGGCGAGCCACGGCCCACGGAAGAAATCTAAGAGCAATAACGCAGTCCACAGGCATGCAGTTGGACAACATTCTTAGGTTAAAAATAATACAGAGTCTGTTGCTGATAAGGTTTTGCCAAGTTTAAACATGTAAATATTGCTACACGTGTGGGATGAGACACAAAAACAAAATCTAGCCATTGCGCAAGAGCTAACTGCATGCACAGAGACAAAGGAATGTTTATGAATGTAGTATCCGTGTCTCTCCTACACACACGTGCCTACTGTCACCGGTGATTATTCTGCACACACGGCCATCGCGACGACACCAGCAAACAGACCCATGTACCATAATAAATCAAGGTAAAAAAATGGAATCCGCAATGGTTGCCGTGTGCCTTTAAGATTTATAAAGCAATGCTGTTTATTTTACAGCCAACATGAAGACTGCATTAAAGTTTACGGCGGAAGCAACAATAAGCCTCCGAACCGTATAAAGATTCTTATGGTTAAGAATCAGATTTTGCATGGTATCTGGCAACACATCAGAAGTCACCCTTGGGCACTCTGTATACAAATATAAACATCTGTCATAACATATGATTACCTTTGGGGGAGGAAAAAAAAAAAACATATTTCTTTGATCATCCCCCACTTTAGCAGATCAAGAAGTCCAATAAATGGTACAATTGTAATTTACTATAATCTGCAGACACCGGTAAATTGGATTATGGAATTGATTTTTATTTAAACTGCTCTTCCTAACAGGAGTAAGCTCCCAAGGACACAAAGCAGAGGTAATCTCATATAGTTGGATACTTTTTTCTTCAGGCTCTAATTCAATGTCTAAGCACGTAAAGTCTACAGCAAAGACCACAGAGTACTACCGCTAACATCACCATAGCAACTGCCTATGTAGAGTCTTCATGAAGAAGGCAACCATGTTTAAAAGGAACAGGCCATTGATTTGTTAGGCATGTTTTTCTCTGTAAGAGAAAAGGACCAGGGGGATAAAACATTTTCAGCAATAAAAAGGTAGCTTTTACTAAAACCAAATAAATAGGATCTCATAAACTGATTAAAAAGTATACCAAACATTAAGAAGAAAAAACAACCTGGCTTTATTTCAGAGGATCAGGTTATAGATTAGTCACTAAAAGGAGTAAATGTATTCAGGAAAAGGCAGAAAGGAAGACGATGTTGAATAATCCAGCACGAGACACACACTGAGGCAGAGACATTATATTTGGCACTGGCCTCCAGCGTGGAGGAGGATGGGTGCATCGAGCTAAGAGATGCCAGCTGTGCAGAAGTTCCTCCCAGCTGTTTGGCTGATCTCCATCCCAAGGATGAAGGCTATTGGCAACAACTGTGTACGGGAAGATTTTAAAAGGGATCCAAACAAGAACATATTAAATTTACACGCGTGCTCAGATTCCCACGTATGCACAATTACTGCATTTGCCGTGAGTCGGGTAAAGCATTATATTTTCAATGAAATAATAAAGCAGACGGCGCGGGCAATGTCTGCAAGGTGATGTCACATCCCAAGTTGTTTTGCTTCACAGCGCACTTTAAGCTTTCTATGCACAAAGATCCATCACATTCTAAACAGAGAGATCCACAAAGGGATACAAGAAAGGATACTAAAAATATCTCCATCAAAATTACTTTGGCCCAAGAACCCTGCAATGCATCAACACCACTGCTAGCAAAGGGAATAAATCTTGCCTGCCATGGGTTTCATTTGGAGAAGCGAGCAGAAAGTAAGGTCCAAGTGATTTAATATCCTGGAGTGCACAACACCACAAACTGAAGGAAGTCTGCTGACCTCAATGAACCTTTCCAGTTGATGGGGGAAGGGATGCATTTTGTATGCATCTACTTCTTTGTATAGACTTCTTAGGAGAAAGCAAAAACAGACACACAAATGTTTTTAACGAAATTGTTCTCTGTTTATTTTAAATAGCGTTTTCATTTCAGAGTCTTGTGAACGCAATATTTGTCAAATAATAGACAATACAGAAAACAGTAAAAATACAGAGACGTGAGTAAAGCTACAAATACACAAATTTGTAAATGATCTCTTCCAGCAAGCAATACAATTTGCAGGCTTTGGTGCTTCCCTTCAGAGAATGTGTCTGAACAAAATAGCACATACCCTGGCTCCTGCTGAACATTCCTACACCCCTTACAAAAACACCCCGACAGAAACATATCCAGCTACAAGGGAACAGAAAATCACAGAGCCTTATTTTTTCCATGTTGTTTCATTCCTTTTTTCGCCTTCCAACTAACCCTCTCCAGCATTGTGTACCCCTCCCCCAACAGCAATGTAGTTCTGTAGCAACAGACAGCCAGAAAACTACAGTAAATCACATCAAAAATGGATGGGGGATGGATTGACAAACACCTCAACAAGATGAGGGAATGGGGGAGATGACTGAAGAAAAGCACATCTGCACCCAGACTGTTTCCATTAAACTGGGGGAGGGAGCGGAGAACAATATATCAAACAACCGGTGCAAAACTGACTGCGATCAAAAGGAACAGAAGGAAAGAGGCAAATGGCAACACGCCTTATGAGAATGAGAGAAATGCTGGTTTTGGGCACAATACATGCAAATTATATATAATTTATTACAAGGTTTGCAAATAACACTTAACATTTACACACAACTGACTTCACAGGCAGTCTGTCATTTCCAGAGCACAGAAGGCTCAGAGAAGGAAGACCCCTGACCTCAATCATAAAAAAACACCCCACAATACAACTTTTTCCCCAACAGGGAGCCCACTACACATCTACACAGCAGAATTGAGGCACACGTGAAAACTGCCCGTGTACAACCCCGAAAAACACAGAAAACCGTGACTATGCTCCCAACACCCTGCAAAAAGTCATTAAGTCAGCGCTCCAACAGACATTAAACAATACCTCTACAGCAGTACGTAAAATGCTATTACATAAGCACACTTTGCATGCACCCTATCACCCTGAAATACAGGGTGCTACTCCTGCATCTTAAACCTGAGGAACAAACACCTCTTATGTGCCAACGCAGAGCAACCCTTCTCTCCGCACTACTGACATATACCCGACTTATAACAATTCCACAAGAAAACCAAACAGTTGTCCGCTGTGCTCCAGATCTACCCCGCCAAACAAAACCCAATACTATGCACCTAAGCCCACCATAAACATAAACTTCTCCAACGGAGCACACATTTTAACAATGTGCAACAGAATGAACACAAATGGGACATTACTTTGGCCCTTGGATCCTACGCAGGGAACCCAACATATACACCCATTGGGACTGTAGCCTAACAACCCCATCCACACAAAGTTCCTTCACCTGTACCCCCCAACAGCCCAAACCCATCGGAGGTGTTCTCCTGAGACATGGCACAGCACAGATATGTGCGAGTAAGCTTCTTGTCATACATGTTCAGGTAACAATAAACTGCCCTCACACAACACATGGACATCTACTTCCAGCCATCAACCCAAATCCTGCACACACATCACAAGCTGTTCGATGAAATATCCAACTAAAAATATAAATATAAAAAAAGGGAACGAGTGGAAGAACAGAGACAGTAAGAGCCCGGATAGAGTGTAAAGCAGAGGGCTGTGATGAACACTCAGAATGCGGGACCCCAGATGCCTTCACAGCAACACATGACAACAGCCGTCTTAAAGGGCCAGTGCCGGTCACCTCATACCGGGGAGCGATTGCCTACAGACGGAATAGTGAATAAGTGACGGAAGTCACCCAACAATAAGCCGGGAAAGCCCAAAAAAACATTCTATACTAACAGGGCAAGAGGAACCCCAACAACCGGCACCCCGGTGACAGGAGGCACCCCACTCACAGGAACAGACAAGCAATTTAGCAGTGACGGGGTAAATAGGCACCCCGTGATAGGAGGCCCCCTGTGACAGGAGGCACCTCAGGGCCAGGCTCCGTGCCTCGGTGGGGGCAGCAGCCCCACTGGTCCCCGCAGAGCCTGGCGGAGATGTTATCCTCCCGGCAGGCATTAAGACACTCTGTCCCGGCTGACAGTCTCTCAAGGAACAGGGAAAGCCTTACCGTCAGTTCAGGGTTGTGACTGTCCCGGTGAGACACCGCACGGATGACGCCGGCTCTCCAGCTCCTGCGGCCAATATGCCCGTTCTCCCCGAGCTCCGGCGGCTCCTCTCCTCCCCGTACCACACACACGAAGCGCTTCCCAACCAACTCCGGCCGCGATCCCAGCGCCATGGCCTCCAGTCCCGACAACACAAAGCAAAAGAAGCCAGCGAGACGGCCTCTACCTGCGGCCGCACATGGTGTAAGGGAGTCCAGAGCCCGGGCTGCTACAGTGAGGTATGTGCCGGCTCAAGCCGCTGCCGTGTCCCCCTCACTCCCCGAGGCAGCCTGACACTGAGCGCTGCTCTCACACGCGAAGCCCTCCGCCCGTGTCAGATGCTACGAGGACGACTAGCGGCGTAGACTGTGTCCTTCCGCCAGACTCCACTATGTTTGAAAAGAGTGCCCCTAAATCGTAAGGGATAAAGTTGTGTACGGAGCGGCGGCAGCACACGGCGAGCGCTCCATCATAATATTCATTTCATCCGAGGGCCATCCAATCACGGGCAACAATGTGAAACCATCCAATGGCTGCTGTCCTCGGCAAAACAGATAGGAATAAGATGCGGCGCCTTGCCTTGCGAGACCTCAGTTACCTTACGTGCGGAGCTGGAGGCAGCTGGCAGCGGCAGGGCGAAGGAATTCAGAGCTGGGCAACAGTGGGTGACAGGCAACGGGGCTGCGGGAACAAGCATGTGAATATCGGTGCTTAGGACAGGAATTGTGCAGCTACTAGTATTTTTATTAATTCACTCAAATGATACATACATACAGTGTATATATATATATATATATATATAAATATATATATACACACGCACACCCACACCCTCTATAAGGGCCCTCAACATTTTTTTGAGGGAACCTTTGCGGCATATTTGGCATCTTCAGGCGGCCTGTTTTTGCACCAAGAAGACTTGAGGTTCCCTGGTAGAAGCTATAGGTGTAATGAGTAAATTAACAAAGCTGGATAAATGTTCCCCTCTTCCTAAAAGTTTCTAGTTATGTAACATTGTGATATATCTATATATCACAGTCCTGGTGTGAAAATTGCCCCCGAGCCCCCCAACTTAAACAGCTAGGCTGTGCGATCATTGCCCCCACACAACCGGTCTGTGCCTTCTTTGCCCCTTGCTCTCCCTTCTAACATACAACATATGTAAATACACTCATACTCCCTAACACACACACTCTATCTCAGCCCACTTACACATCCATGCTCACATACACACAAGTAAACATCCATGCTCAAACACACACACAAAATTATACACACAAGTAAAAAATCATGCTCTAACACACACAAGTACACATACATACATCCATATGTACATAAATACAAACACATATGCATTTATCCCGCCCCCGCTTAACTCTCACCACTCCTGCGGCTTTTTCTCTGGCTCCTTGCGCACAGTGTGCGAGCAGCCTCTGTTTTTCACCTGGTCATGTGATGTAACGTGACCCTGATACGTTCCTGTCTCCCCATGTCAGTTCAAAATAGTTTAGATGGGGCCCTTCCGACCTAGATCCGTGCGGTCCAGATTGGAGGGGCCCTATCTAAACAATTTTGAACCGGTACGAGGAGACAGAAAAAAGGGGTCGCACCGGGCCCCCCTAGAGGCTGCGACCCATGGAGTAACGCCAGTGTCACAGTCCTTCCCAATGATTAACCATTCATTTTGCAAAATGTTAATCAGTTACGGATACTGCATAATGGGAAATAGCCTAAAGTCCAAATGGCTAGTCCTGTGTGTCAGAATTCCGTGTTTCAGTGAGCTATGAGAGGAACCCAAATGGGAAATGTGACTTAGAGAAAATGGAAGGGTGAGTGACTTGAGAATGACATTTGAGGCAGACTGAGTTTGTAAAAAGGACCAAGTGTTTGTTTAATACTCTGGGACTTGTTTTCAGCTTCCTGGTGTCTGGGGAGCACCTGAGATAACATCCTTGCTTCTGTCTCCTTGCGCTCCCAGAAGCACTGATTGAGAACTTCCCCAGAACAATCCAGGCACTTCCTTCTGTGCTACCTTGACAAATTACAGATACATAATGGCCCACATCTAATACGGTATCTAGTATTTGTATTGTCTAATATATAAAGGACCCATTATTTGTGATCTGCTTTTTTTTCATTGCACCATCTTTCACCAAGACGTAAAATCTGGAAGATAGCCCAAAATTGGTTGACCTAGCACCTTTTGTTTTAGAAAATCAGCCTTGTGATTATTTGCTCTTGAACTATTAGAAACTATTCATTTGAATTTTAGACACTAAATCCATTAAGAGCCTTTATTGATGTTTCATGAAGGATGAAGAGGGAGATATATGTATATTGAGGGAAGTGCTGCTTTGGTACTTGGTATTTCTCATGACTGGTGTCTTCAGCAGAGGCAGACATTAGTAATTGTGACATTGCCCTTTAGAGTAAATAATGCATATCTCCATGCATGCTTATAATCATAAAATTGTTTTTTTAACAAAGTAAAACATTTTAATGAGGCATAAAAGAAGTACAGCTAATTAATGAATAATCACTATAAATTAAAACAGACCCTGTTGTAATAAAAGTACCCTTGATATCCATAGACATGTTTGCTAGTGTTTGTGTGTATTTTGTAGAAACATATGGGTGATATATCTTCCCAGAGACAAAGAAAGCTGATTCTGTATCTCAAAAAAACCTGATGTTCTCCAATGCATAGCCCACTGCTATGGTTACAAAGCTTAATACGGGCGCATTGTGAACACAGTCAATGTTCTACCCTATTGCATTGTGTCTGAAAAATGTGAAACATTACTCGTCTCTTTGGAAAAGATTATTTTTCAGACATGAACACAATGTTCTAAACTGTAAGAGCTGTTATCTGCTAAGTGCACCATAGAGTGGACTTCATTACTAATGAAAAATGATTTCTGGGTTTAAACTATAAATAGGGAATACAATAATAAGATAGATAGATAGATAGATAGATAGATAGATTAAAATAAAACAGATCACACACTCATCCTTGTTGGCTTTTTATTTACTAATATATTATAATGATGTAATAAATACTATTGCATATTTTTTGTATTAGGGACTACACATTCAAAAGTAAAACTATTAAAAAACCAAAACATAGATTCCTTGTATTTTTGTGTTCAAGAGACATTTTCATATTAATAAAGTACGCGCTGACTTTTTATATGTCTACATGTTGCAGCATAAATGTAATTGTTTCATCTATATGATTCACTTATATTGTGGATGTCCTTTCGAGAGCCCTGTTTCTGACACTGTGGAATTATTGGAAGGTTTTCAAGCATTCAGATTTAATTGTGGTCCATATCTGTGTCAAGAGTGCCAGGTTGTCTGTTTGTGACAGGTACAGATGGATCCTTGAGACAACCTTCAGTGTACGTGTCTGTCCTAAAACTTATAGAACTGACAGCACTCATTCACTTGAGTAGTGACACAATTGAGACTATTCAATAAAGGCTGAGTTGGCCTGAGCTAAAACTTTCATCTGTACATACACACTAAACATTCTATGGGGTTGGGTTATTCCATCCGAAGGACAAAATCCCAGGACCCTATTGTGTTAAGTCCTACAAAGCAGTGTTTGTTGGATTTGACTGTTCCTTACATTTACATTTCTGGATAGCAGCAAATCTAATATGCCTATTCCATGCCAAGAGTGGCATCTGGATCCTTTGCATATTCCTGTGGCAGCTGTTGGCTGCTTTGGAATTGTATATGACTCTGTCATGGGGCAAAGCTGCAGATGCTCTACTTTGTCCTTTGGAAGTATTTTGTTTGTGAATGCGCAATCAGAGTAATTTTAGATTCAAATATATGTTTTATTTTGCATTATTGTTCAACTACAACCCCTTAATAACAGTTTATGTATTATAAAAAATCTTTAAGTTATAATTAATGTATTAAATATAAAAATAAATATATCCTAGATATTGATTCTCTTGTGTGTGAGAAACAAGAAAATACTAGAAGAAATGTAAGATGGTGTATTGCAAAACCGCAGTGTTCATTTGCCAGGCTGGTGAACAGCGATCTATGTAAAGGTACTGTACATGCAGCAGACATGTAGAAAGAGAAGAGATTATTAAGAAATTAAAGGGACAGTCCAGTGTCCCATGCAGCCCCATCAACAAAGAATTCATATTGAAGTACGTACTTGAATATGGATTTTCTACCTGTAAAAATGATATTTACCCAAGTTGTTATTGACTTGTTCTCCAATGCAATGCCTATGCTCCTCTTCGTCCTTACTGCTGAGTGCTGGTATATGAGTGTGAGTTAAGGATGTATGTCGCTGGCCAAAAGTAAACTATTAAGGTGGTGCCAACGTTGTGCTTATTGGTCGGTTGGGGAGATCAGGGAGCTCCCTTTCATTGGCCCATTGAGTTATTGCACCACAGGGAGCCCGATTGCCCAATAGGGTGATTGGCTCCCAGGGGTCACACGCAAAAACAGGGGTGTGTTTCTGCATGTGACAGCATGGCAGGATAGGAGACCAGTTAGGGTTATTTCGACTAGTTAAAAGAAGTGGTTCTGAAGTGAGGACCCAAAAAGGCCAACTAACTACGCAGCCAAAAGTATCTGCAAGGTGTTCACAGTAAATCAATGGGAAATTAGGCCTCGGTATAGCATTGGTAGAGATTAAGTTTGGTGAGTTTGGATTTCAAGAGGAATGAAGATTAGAATCAGAAAAAAATATTTGTGGACACCTCTCAGAAAAAGGCAGTTGGGTATTTCCAGTGATTATGATATTGCCCCACAGGGTTGGGGAAGAAATTGGAGCTCTTGCTTCAACCCTTCTGCTTTATGAGGGGAGGGTAAAGACACTCATATATTCTAATAATTTGGTAACGTTGCGTTTGGGAGATGTTGAGGGGCTATACTTTATCTTTACAACTTCGACCTCTACCTTTGTGTTGAGCTATAGAACTGCAAGTTGCAGCTTTATTTCAACTTAAATTACAAACTCACTTAAACAATGATTCCGTAAATAGCCCAGGTGAATAAACTCACGTGGCATCTCTGGTGATTTCTGTTTCAGATTGGATTTTTACCTTTTCCAGAATTCTTCAACATTTACACTCTGTGCTATTGTTGGATTGTGACTTATTCAAATGCTAACAGGTTTGCATCAGAATTCATTTGCAGATTTTACACTTGGGGATCATTATCAATTAAATCAAAATTAACATTTTTAAAGGATATTTATAAAAATATCATAGCATAAATTATTTAGGGGGTCTTCTTTGTATGTATTTTCCCCAAATCCAATATATGGAGCAGAGCTTTCAAATACAATAACCAAGTGACAAACACAAAAGAAAGAAAAAAACAATCGCATGCTGGCATCCGTAGAATAATGTTTATATTGTATTAATATTATACATTGATATTCAGTATAATGTCTGATCATTGCCAGCAGAGAAGTGAATAAGGAGATGTGACATTTAATTGGTCTGATGCACCACAAGACAAAAAACTATTCTATTCTCTTAGATGTGTTTCCATGGAAACTGCCAATAGATAGTTGGTAATATCAAGCGGAAATGTATGATGCTTCACGCACCTTCGTTTTAGCATTTGCAAATATCTTTTTCTTTGTCACTTTCTCTTCTTGGATTTAAGCAATTATGGATTCATACTCTAAAAGATTACAAAACAAAAAACTCATTACTGAAGCATACAAACTAACCTTCTAAGACGTGTCCAAAACAGGACACACTGAATTATTGTTCAGTTTAAGTAGAATGTGGTAAATCATTTCCATTAGTTTCTTTTTGGAGGTGGGGATGTTTTTCACATAAAATGAGGTTGTTGCCAAATAGTACTATGACCTCTTGTGAGCATATGGCCTATTGAACTCATATTCACCAAATATTGTGAGCCATGAGGGAAGGAAGTCAGGAAAGAAGGATTTGGGTCCCAAAGACAAAAGGACATTTTGAAGATATGAATATAATTGGCATGTTAAACTTTTCAGAGGCTTCACACCCCGGGCTAATGAATACAAAGCAACGTTACTGTAATATTGTGTCAACTTCCATTGTTGATTTCACCCACTGTTCCACCGAATTAATTTACAGTGTTTTTACCCAAATGCTTCCCAGATATATGTTGGTTCAATTAAAATGATGTCTCATGCAGAATCTTTGCAGGGAAGACCTAATTTTTGTTCTTGACTCACTAAAGAGATAAAATACACATTTGCCTCCTCCAAGGACTGAAATGAAAGCGGGGGAATGCAATTCTCTTTCAGCCTGCTCCATGTATGTACAGGGAAACATAAAATGTTCCCCGACAGGGATGAACTATGCATTTTCATGCCCCAATGATCCAATCTGCTCCAGACTCTAGAAGCAGCACATGCCAAGAATAATATTTTATTTTTAGATATTATGAGAAAATGTCAGTTTCTGGAGAAAAAAAATTAAATAGATTCTCCAATTGACCACTTTTTACCTCTCAGAGGAAATCCCAGCTAACTTCCTGGCCAATAACATTAACAGATTTTTATCACAAGAAAAACTATTCTTATGGGCTTGATTTTTTTTTTCATTTTAATTGTATTTTAATTTAACAATGTATAAAATGTAATTATTTTCGATTCATTTACCTTTAATATTATAATTTAATTATATGGAATGTAGTATTTTTTATGCAAATTTCCTTAAAAAAATAACTAGAAAATAATATGTAAAAATGAAACATCAAATAGATTTCAATTCTGTTAGCAATCGACAAATGATTGATTACAAAATTCAAAAATAATCTTTGTTGGTCTTCCTAAGGGTCGCAGAAGAGGTGAGTACTTTTACCAGGGGCACCAGACCCCCATGTAACATTCCTATATTTTGTTACCAACCTACATTTGTAAGGAGGGTACGTTTATTTAAAGGTGCTGTTTCACTTGGGCAAAACATTAATCCTGCTCCCTAGAAAGCTAAATACATGAATTTGTCAATTTATTCTTTAGTGGTTTCATAACATAAAAACAACACATATACTTCTACATTTCTTTCTTTTAGTTTCTATGACAACAACCTATCAGTGCCTGCATCTATGTCCCAGAAACGAATTCTGAACAAGGCAATATTTTATATGATTAAAGAATTATTTCAAGAAAATGTTTCAGCAGTACTAGTAGTAATGGTTTCAGCCCCTGCTTTTTTATTTTTACATTTGAAACACAAACCTAACTAGCTTAACACAACAACAAAGTAGGTTTTTTTTTTATATTTGCTTTTTTTTAACCCCTTAATGACAAAGCCCATACATGTACGGGCTCAAAATGCATTGTTTTCAATGGGGTTAGGGACTGCCCATTGTCCTTAATGGGTTAAACTTATTATTGCTTAATTGTATTTCTTTTCTAAATTTAGTGTTAGTGTAACCCATTGTTATACATTTGAAATATCATGTCATAATAGTATGCTGTCATCAAACATAAAACATTAGTTTTCCTAGGTATGACCAATTTCTTAAATAATATATACAATTTAATCTTCTATAATGTTTCTAATACATGAGTTTACATGTTTTACATAAATCCCTATTTGAACACAAATGATTAATCCCTAAATCCCATAGAGACCGACAGACATACAGGCTGTGACTGTTATCGAAAGTAATGTATTTCTTCAGAGAATACATCATTGTTTGTAGTTTCGGTATGTACCAAGTCTTTGTGTCTGCTGTCTTCAATTTGTGTCAGAGATTTCTGATGCCATATACATTTTTTTTCTGCATTACCCACAGTGCATAATGTAAAAGGGATACTCCACCCATCATATATATACTTTAAGGCATACGATAGCTGAATGTCCCCTTAAACTTAATATTTCTACCATTGAACATGTATGCAGGGGGATTAACCAAGATCCCCTATGCATATGCGCCATAACCCCACTGACCAGAGGAGGGCTGCAGCAATGCTTGGATTAATTTTTCAAATTCCTAGAAATGATCTATACCAGTGCTCTTCAACTGGTGGCCCATGGGCCTTATGCAGACTTCCATGTGCTTATTTGAGGCCTGAGGCAACCAGCAGGGAAGGGAGCAGGGTGGGCTGGTGGTGCAGGGGGTAATTTCCTCTCAGGCCTGTCCAAAATTGTTCAAGCAGGGCTGAGCCAGGGTGGACCGGCCCACTCGCGGAGCGTGTGCGACTGCAAATGTGTGTATTAATGTGATTGTGTTTTGTGTGTGAGTATGTGTATGAGTGTGCTAGTGTAAGTGTGTATGTATATTTGTGTTTGTATTCTTGAGTCCAGCCCTCCAGCTTGATGGTCTGACAAAGTCTGGCCCTCTACACCAACAAAGTTGGACAGAATTAATCTATACTATAGTAGAATATGAATCAACTTAATTACTCCTTGCCTCCAAAGATATATGGATGTGTTGACCTTTGCTTCACCTCCAATAGGCTTCCAGAAGAAACACGCCTTGCCCATACATGACTTTCAAACCAATGTACACGAATACTTCCTAACAGTTTACCGAGGAGGGACTTGAAAATGAAACCCTAGACAACTGTTCTTTCTAATTCAATAAGTATTATTAGCAGGAACTCGATTCTGACCCCCCCCCCGCTTGAAAAATCCTCAATGAATGATGATTCACTCAGTTTAAATTATTTACGCTAAAGAATGCCTGATAAATAAAAGATCAATGTGTTTTACTAAAACACCATCAATAATATTTGTAGGTCTTTAGTCTCTGTGTAAATATATATACATCTCCCACATTTATTCAATTTATTAAAATGATCTGTCTTATATTTATCTGGGTAGCACTATTTAAATGTAAATTCATTTGTTCGCTGGGGACGGTCAGACTGTTTCCATGGTTACATGGAGTAGAACTAAATCAATGTCTTCTATAGGAGTGAATTTTCTTTTGTTTTAGAAAGTAATATTTTTTTGCCTTGAAGCACTTCACTGCTGGATGGACTGCAGCAATCCGCTCTGCTCTGCATATAAATTAGGTATATTTACCTTGCATGCATCGTTAATGCAATAGGCTTGTGTATCAAACATAAAAATACAGCACAAGGAGACCTAATAAAACAAGGTTTAAGAACACTACATGAAGGCACTGTGCATATACAACTAGATAGTTCTATTTTTATTACTATAACCATATCCCTACTTCCATGACTTTAAAGTTAGTAGAATTTCCACCTTAAAAGGGGACCCCCGTTTTCTAAAGGATAAGGGATTTGCTACATAAATGTTAATAGACTAACTAATACCATTACTAATACCATTACTAATTGTAACAAATGGATTTTTTAAAAAGGCTTGTTTAAATAACATCTTGTATTGTTCTTGTTAAAAACAAAATACTTAAGCAATTAAGTAATTAATAGGTTGTAAAACATCTAGATCAAGCCCCTCCACTTAGCTTATTGTCTATAATATCTTGTTTGGCTGGCCGTTTCACTGAATTCATTGTGGTAGGTGCTTTCATCACTCGAATCAGTTTTATGTTACTCCTTATTAATTTGTTGGTGTGTTTTTTTAATCTTTATCATGGCATGTAACTAGTGCTCGCTACTTGCAAGTGCAGGTCTTACGATGATTCTCTGGTATGACCTTTGGCTTGGTCTTGCTTGACCGGTCTCCTGCTTTGATCACTGGTTTGATTACTGCATTTGTCCACTTATCTGATTTGTTTTTACGGTTACAGCAGTTGTGTTCTATTAAGCCACCTGTGTGTTCTCTAGCAGTTTCTAACTTAAAAAAGCCCAACCCTAGTGATCAAATGGTTGCATCTTTGACACGTGTTCCCTAAATCCTTCAGCCACAGAGATCCATACCCTTTGTATGTGACCCCCAGCATGTGCCTGGAGAACATGGGACAAATGACCTTTAAATACATCTAAGTACAGTGGCTCAGGAGCTGCCCCTACCACCACCAGCAGTTGGTTTAGGCTCCTGTATACATGAACACCAAGAAAAAGTTTTATGCTGGGTATTCAGAAGAATTTGGGTCTCAAAACAGGAACCCTTGAAAGGAATGTGTAATAGAATTGAATACTGAATCGAACAGCTTTATGTGTAGATTGTAAGCTCACAGGAGCAAGGCCCCTCTTCTCTTTCTGTAACAGTTTGATTTCATGTATGTTAATGATATTGCCATTTTAAATTAAGTTAATTAATATTTTCAGTGTCCCACCATTGTAACAGCCCTACCGAAACTGCTGGCGCTATATGAATAAATGCAATAATATGTACACACTTTGGAGAGAGGACAATTGGAAATTGCTTGCAAGAAATACAGATAATGGAATTCTCCTGCACATCCGCACAGCAACGGATTTTTCTGCTGAACCAATGAACTCATAGCTCATTTTGTAAAGGTCAGTTTTCAAGAGAAAATCTGTCTCCATCGCCTGGCAACAGAATGGCAATAGAATACTAGACAGAGGGTGTTCGGAAACCTAATACACAGGGTATTAGGATTTAATTGTGTTTCTCTCTGTTGTAGAAAAAAATAATTTTATGTGTGTGTTCGTCAGTATTTCCCTCTCATTAAATGCTTTACGTTCATGAATACTCACTAGGGTTGGCCCTTTATAATGTATAGCAAAGTCACGGAGTTCAAATGTTCAGCTCTGCTACAAACACCTGGGTTAGTTACACCCTTGAGAGTCAACATAAACCCTACAACTCATTGTAAAGGAATGATTTCATGCTCCACGTCCAGAAACGGGTGCGTTGAAAGATTTTCCCAATAGGATTTCATCATTGGCTATTTTTTTCCACGGCACATATACATTTCACGTATATCTGCAGTACGCAGGATGTATAGAAGCACAAGGGGAAACAGATATTTAATGTAAATGTAATCAAGTAATCCAGCGCAGTGCCTGGTTGCACCCATGTTCTTATTACCAGCATATGAAATGCGTATGTCTCATGGAAAACAAGTGGCTTATGTGACAACCCGACCTAGCAGAGTCACTGTTCCTGACCCCCAGTCTCCACCTAGGGGGTCTGTGCAGATACTGTATATGTAACATTCTGTAATGATTGATTATAACCACCTAAAAATGTGAATTACTACTCCAGAGGTTTACGGTTAAAGTGATATTAAATGATCTAAGACGGCTCTGAATTTTGCTAAATTATAAATCCAAACTATGTATCGCAAAATATTTAGAAATACAATTGTTCATTTTCTTTTTTTTATTTATTCAATATATAGCGCCCTCACATTTCTCAGCGCTGTACAATGTATAAACATTACATAACAAGTAGGGAGTCACATAACAATTTGGATTTAGAGAAAATGAAGGCTCAGATGAGTTTACAATCTAGAATAAATCTAGAAACCCAAAGCGTTTTCCATGCAGTGGCAGAAAAAACGTCAATGAGCAAAGATAAAGTTTAGGAACCAAAAGTCCCCTTACTTTACAGGTCACTATATAAAACAATATATAGTTTAAAATGTCAAGAATGTGTTTGTAAGAAAAGTACACTAGACTAAGATTAGTACCCCTTGTTCACACACGAGTGCTCAACACATCTCCTGCTGTGTCTTCTGGGAAATTTCAATGAAATCATTGGTGAGAATTTATATGCGAAACAAAAACAACTCAAACATGCAGAACGATGGATCTGTATGACCATGATTCAGTATTGTAGCTATTTGGGTCATTTTCTTTATACTGATGTGCCCACGATGGACATGTACATTTGCTATAGGGATAGACAGACCCAAACACAATTTACTGGCCTCATTTAATATATTGTCCATTTTTATTATAATGTATGTAGCACCATTATACTCCACAGTGCGGTACAAAGGAGAAACAGGACAAAGCAAGTAGAATATCACATAACAATGTAGACTTAGAATTAAAAAAAAGCGAAGGAGGGTTCTGCTCAAAGGAGCTTACAATCTATAATACTTAGTATGCTCTGCTGATTGACACCCTCAATTAACATTAACATGTTAAGCATGTTGCGTATTAGATACACAAACCGTATCAACCAATGATGCATGAAAACAGGTCACATAAGTCACAAATGCATGGTCAGGATGTAAAGGATGTTATGCATATAAACTAGATGCTCTTACGTTTCTATCCATATTATAAGACTAAGCCGGAAATGTGAAGTGGTTTTTAATCAACCATATGCATTAATAATGCATACAAAGGTTGTGATACCAGAGTATTAACATAAATAATCTGGTGTTCCATTCAAATTACAATATTAAACATTACTAGTTTTTGGGTCAACCAAAATAAATATGTGGAAATTCCCATTGGGAGGAATCTCATATTTGCTGCAGCAAAGACCCTAATAATATTATCGTGTTATCTAAATTATTGTAGTTTGTTGCTTGAAACTAATATCCCCATATGTCAAGATTGAACTATAACTCTAACATCCAAACATCCATAATAGAGAATTGTTACATACATGCCATGTTGCCCGGCTTAAAAGAGTAGCCATTAAAAAGGCTGTTTCATTTGTTTGTTAGAACCAGGTGAGGCGGACAACATGCAGACAACTGTACCTTTAAAAACGGTTTCTCGTTCTTTCAGCAGACAGAGTGGCACTCCATGGAAAATAATTATCTGCCACTTGAAACCACTGTGGCTTCATCCGCCATTCCATTCTTCTGATCATAAAGGGTATGTTACCCCTTTAATGTTTCCCAGAGGAGAGAAGGATTCCATCTGACATTAGTCAGAAGGTTGCTCAGGCAATCATTTCTGGATAATGAAACCCTATTGAATTACCATCAAAGTGCTAGAACCTTTCTGAAACTGTCCTGAATCAAACACTGCCTGTCTTCTGCCACCTTTAACACATTACACTCAGCTGTCACACTGTGCTTCACCGAACACATTCACTTCACACATGGAATAGACATACGATCGGACTTATTGTGCATTCCATATATTTAGAAAAATGTGTAGTATGTGTTATAAGGAAGCTTAAAGAGCTTTAATTTACCATCCTGCTAATTAATAAAGTTAATTATTAGCTTGATTATTTATTATGCTAAGATATTTCACAAAATCGTGGACTGCCTACAACATTTGTTGAGAACCAAGGAATTAACGTGATGGGATAAACACAGCCTAGTGTATTTAACATGGCTTACTATACTGTAGAGGTGCCTAGCTACGACGGTATATTTCCACTGGAAAAAGTATTAGTGGGATATATTTAATATGTGGTCTGTACATTTAATTTATGCAGGTTTTATAGGTGAAAAGTCTATTACTAATCAAAGAGTTCAAAATATATACAGATTTTATTGGTGTTTTAGAACTAGCCATCTTCTTATGGACCTTTTATTGCTGGACCATCCTATGAATATATAGAAAGTCAGCTTCCAATGTAATCAAAAAAGATTGCTATTTTACATGGAATATGGATATATATATATATATATATATATATATAACAGAAGCAATGAATACACATGCAATAGCTGATAGATATTATACAGTGTCACGTACAAAAGAAGTACATTTAATGTACCCTTGACCTGCATACAACCGCAGAATAGTTACTAGACTACTAGCAATGCCAACAGCTTGTATTATAGTATTATGTTATAACTTACATGAATGCAATCGTTCAGTGAGCGTCTACACCAACAGATCCACAAATTATACATTATTTTGGATATTGATATATATGTATTTTATAATAGCACACATAAAGAACATTAATGATTTAATCTAACCTCCACCAAAACTGTGGGCTCCTTTTATCATGATATTATTAAAAAATACACAGTATGCATAGATCCGTAGATACATTTTATTTATAGTGCAATTACACGAGGGGAGAGTGGAAATCAACAAAACACATAAGACATACTGGTACAGAAGAAGACGGCCCTGCTCTTGTCACCTTACCTTACAATCCATTACGAGGTTGAGGGGGAGAGAAACTGAAGGTGAGAGACTGCTTGGGCAAGGATTAGATTGTTTCTTCACAGAATGTAGGTGGTTGGTATTAGGAGGGTAGATTGTATTCTTCTCTGAACTGGTGGGTTTTAGTAAGTATTTAAAGTAGTTTTAAGTATGGTAGAGGCTGTTGGCATGAGACAGAAAGTTCTAGAGGATAGGTACAACATGAATAAAATACTGGAGAAGAAAGTAGGAAGTGATCATGACTAAGGAGAGAAACCCTTGAAAGTATTTTGAGATAAGAAGGGAGATATATGAGGGCTTTATAAAGTCAGATCATTTTATTCTGGAGAGTATGAGAAGCCATTAGAGGGACTGGCATAGTGGGTCAGCCAATGAGGACTGATGGGATAAAATTAGTCTGGTAGGCATCTTCAAAATGATTTGGAGAGGTGAGGAGAGCAGAGATGATCTTAGCCAGAAGGCTGTAAGCACTTATGGTCATGACAGTGGAATGTCCCACGATGAACTGCAGCTCCCCGACGTCCCACTTGCAGGTAGGTCATTAATTTGACTGTATGATGTCACCTGTGCACGCATGAATGATGTCACAGCAGCCATTTACCTTATCTCCATCTCCTGGTGACCCCAATGGTTGGCGTTACTCTTTGTGTGATTCTGCTGTTCAAGTTTGAGACTATCAGTGTTTGTGACCTTGTTCCTGCATCCTGATTCAGCTTATTCGGTCAACTGAGGACAGCGAGCTGTAGCAAGGAACATAAGGGGATGGTAACTGTACAAAGACAGAAGCCACAACTTGGAAACACTCAGGCATGGGATGAAGAATGAGGGGCTGTTGATTTAAGGATCCTCCATTAACTTTAGGGTGCCACTTCCCTCAGAGCAGGTCTTGCCAGATACACCCCTTTCAGCATCCCCACCAATGAGGACACACCTTAGAACAGCATGGCATGCCCCCCCATCAGGTGAACATGGCGTGAGCGCCTTTTCGTGATGAGGAGCAGGCCTGGAGGGAGCAGCACTATAAATAAAATGTATCTACAGATCTATACATAGGCCTGACATACATTTTCTAGACGTTAAATATGACTTCTTTCTTGTTGCAGCTCCAGTGCCTGTAGAGAGAGTAGAACATTATAGCCGGGGATATTTATTAGTGAATTGTAGTGAGTGTTCACTGCATACACTGGAGTTGACCCTTCATAAAGATAAAGTTGGTGAAAAAACAAGGAATAATGGAATATGAGAAATAGTGTCCAGGTTTGGCCTGAGTCTTTGGGTAAAGCTCTGTTTCCCCGGCTCGGTTTTTTCTTTTTCCAAGCAGGGTATTGGCATTGCCTAGAATTATTCTCTCCAAGGCATGAAACCCACTACGGTATTTCCAATACATGCATTTAAGTGACACAAACTCTTATGGATGGTTCTTATCAGAGTTTTCTATCTAGATCATTTTTCACCTTCAATTCACAATCTAGCAGCAGAAGTTACAAGCTAGTGAACTTGTTTATTAACATATTGTTAAAACAGTCTGTGAAACAGACCCAAATAATTCAGGAATGACACTTGTTCAATATTTGGTATTTTGGATTTAAAGAGCAACCCATTCATATTGTGTGTTGTAAAGAGTGTCGAGCATACAGTTTGGGTTAAAATGATAAATTAGTAAACTGTATGTACACAGATTACTTGAAGTATACAGAAAGAATTTGAGAATAAGATGGATTATATATTAATGTATGGGTCTGTATAATGGTGCGCAAAAGGGATTTCAAACATTGGATTTCGTTCTTCTGTAGAAACAAGAACATAACCAAGTGTGAATGGATGTTGACGCACATCATATGTTTCTGTTTCAACAATTACTAGATACGTTCTATTTCCACGACCCAAAAACCCAACAATAACTTACCTTTACCTTATAATGATGTCTTTTTTTAAATGTAAAAGGGAAAATTGATCTTCAGAATCAATACAAGATAGTACGAGGAAGATAAAACCAGTACAAACTATAGTCATTCATACATAGATTTACAGCGCAGCTCATGACAACCGGATAGAAATGGTCTTGATCATTGCAAGCCAAAAAAAGCAGATATGGATTATGGAAGGCAGTCCATTATCGGGGGTAGAACTCAGGGTATTCTGTGGTACGGGAAGAAGTTTATGAGCTACTCAGTTGCATGCAGAGCCATACTGGCGGACACGAGCACTTGGCCCCTGCACTTTCTGGGCAGCGACCCCCTGATGACATATATGTGGCTGAGCAGCTGCACGTTACATTTTCACACTCGCGTAGTGTGGTGCCAGGCATATCCATCTGATTGCGTGAGTATGGGACGTGATCTGCCAGCGCCCACTGGGCATTAGCCTGGTGTGCTAGATAGCCTGCCTGGACCTGGTTACATGTGTAAGCCAAAACTCAGGCCTGGTAATCCATGTTTGATGCCAACTGGACCTACCTGCCACACATAATAAGCCATATTATGAACATGTGGAAGGACCAAAATAGGGTGAATTTGCTGGTTTTGCTCTGGCTTGCTCATCTCCACTTTTGACAAGCCACCTCCTCCAGCTATAGAGAAGGGCATGGAAAATAGCAATGCATTTATGTTGGGTGCTTCCCTGGGCCTGACCCCCTCATCCCCAACCACCATCCTTGATGTAATTTTCCTGCACTCTGCCTCTTATGGACATGCGGTGCTGGGTGCAGTTTGCTATGGAGTTTTTTCATAGTTCTCCATAGTATAAACAGGCCAGATCAGATTATCAAAGATTTCCCTTGTAACCACTCTATTGACAAGAGGCTCTCCATCGAGCCTGATTGTCCAATAAAATATCTACTTCCACTGCCTGGACCTGTCACCCTAGGTCTTGATCTAGCGAATTAACAAAGCAAAATTCATAAACATTATAGAAAAATGAATTTCGCATCAGAATATGTTGTAGTAAGCATGTTGGACATCCACAGGTGGAACAAGTGTGAGTGCTTTGCAAATTCATAACTGAAATCATTGCTTGAGCTGTCATGAATTTTCTATAAATTGAAAAACTCTCACAAGGTTCCACAGAACTTAGAACGTGATTGTAGGTAGAACATGACCCTGGTGGGGTTCACTGAAGAAAAGGGCTAAGTGGGTATTCAGCACCCTGGAGCGCATTTCTCTACAGGTAAATACAGTACCGGATTAAGACCCATTCTCTATCGCATTTGAATTGCAGGGTAACAAAGTGCCTCCCAACTTCTTTCTGCACCTGGCGGTGGTCTGCTGGCACATTATCAATTTGCGCTTGGTGCTTGATGTATAATCAGCCAGCGGTTAAAAGTATGTAAATGTATTCTGTAGGAGGTCAGGGTTTAGTCTGAATCTGAATACTGGTAGTACAAGATGCTGATAATTAATAATGTATAGACTATTAATATTACATTGTCACACCTGCAATAGCTAAAATGAGTTGTGTTGAGTTGTGATTCTTCAAGGACACAAATCTTCAAAACTGGAAAAAAAAATGAAACATACAAATGCTAATTTTGCATTCAAGTAGCTGCATGCGGTCTCTAACAAAATTTGGCCTTCAAGGCTACAACATTACGGAAACATTATATGTTGGAATACTTTTACTTCGGGGCTCTTGAAGGAGTCATTGGAATTTTATGCCAATATTAATCCAAGTTCAGTCCATGCATAAAAAGCCTTTTATACAATCATCACAAAGAAGGAAACTTAGAAAAAGCTCGATGACCCGCAGCACTGGCTACTATGGGTACTAGTATAGACTGTACACGGCTACTAGTCAAAATGCACAAAAGTACACAACTAATGCGATATTGGAAAGCATCTACTGGTTTGAAACCACATTCCTAGACAGACTTAAGCTTATGAACATAGCCCAGACCTAACCACTCATCGTTATCATGCTAGTGACGCTTGAGTTTGTGACGGGCACACGCTGAATATCCAGACATCACTTTGGTGCTGATGGCACGAGTCGCATCGCAGCATCTACGTGATGGAATACTACACTACCCATCTGAGCCGCATTAGCCACACGGGAGAAGGCATTCGCCTATTAATTGGAAAAGGCAACACGCATCTCATCTGGAAGCTGATGTTGGTCCTATGCAGATACCCCGTCAGGAACATGGTGCGGTGATGCATGTATATTGTGGCCATGTACGTCAGACACGGGGGTTTATTCACTAAAGGAAGAGTTGTGTTTTAACTTACTTCACTGCTCATTAGGGCCAACACTGGCAGATTGCTCCAGCAACAAGTATAGTGCATAGTTCAAGGTGTGAGGAGACTTTGGAGAGATCTTCTTATCCATCTTTTTAGTGAATAAACTCCACTGGCATATATCATAACCTGTACACATCCAAATGATGTCCATTTTGGACCTATCGATACGTTATGTTATATCAGGGGACTCTATGTATAGCTGGGAGAAAGTATCTATTATTACTGTTTATTTATCAAGCGCCAACAGGTTACGCAGCGCTGTACAATGTAACACGTACAATATGACGTAAGCATTGCCATTAGCTAGCTGCACAGCTGTGTGTTATATAGTCACTCAGCGAGCCCGCTGTCTACTGCTGGAGCGGCAGATCAGGTGATTATGGGGGCTGTTGGCTAGTGGCCCACCAGGCATTTGCCCAGTGTGTTTATTATATTTTTCATTCACTCTTTTAATTAGCCCCCACCCTTGCAATATTTTAATCTGAAGAAGAGACCAATGAGTGACTACCTTTTGTTGGCTCAATAGAAGCCATCAACTTCAGACTCCATCTAAGCTTCCAAATAAAAGCTTCCTTCTCAGCCTTTACGTTTATCTCAGGGCAGGCCATGCGCACGGTGCGGCGGCACCCCGATGACACCCGCTCACAATGACAGTCTGCTCCTCTCTCCATTATTGAACACACCCCTCCTCCATCACTCCGAACCGCTGGGCAGCAGGCCAGGAATTCCATCGACTGCCAATCAGAGAGCTCGGAAGGGCGCAGAGGGGCGGGGCTACACCTCTTCTCCTGCATTATTTATTTATATTTTTGTTTTATTTTTTATTTTTTTGCGAGAATCCGGGAGCGGGCCGGGTGACGTATGAGCGATCTACGGGATTGCTGAAGTGGAACGCGAAGATAAATAAATAACACGCCGCGGGTTCCATCCGCGCTCAGGATTCTGAGGCCAGATCGCTATCTCCCGAAACACCGGCCCTGTGATCGCTTCATCAGCCAAGGGCACCTGGGGGACTTCGGCTTCTCACCCCGATCGGAGGTCGGCAGCCACTAGCAGTCATCCGGGGGGCTTTTGGGCACAGCCGAGCCTGGGCGGTGTCAGCGCCGGGAGAAGATGGTGTCGTGGATGATCTCCAGGGCCGTAGTGTAAGTCGCTTCAGGTTACGCTACCGATCGGGGCCGGGAATCCTCTAATTCCGATCCATTTAACCACAGAATGCAGAATGCAAAACAGGGCCTACAAGCCGGCCGATCGTAACTGTACGTTACATTGTGCCACATATAGAAGCATAAGCACCGGCTGTCAGTACGGCAGTCCTTTCCTATAGAGCTGGGGGGGGGGGGCGCGGTAAATAATGTCTGGGAGTCACCGGGCGATGAGCTGCCCGTCGGGCCCGCTGCTGATCTTCCGCTAATCACAACTTTTATAGACCTGATCAGCAGCCTTTCTTTTCTATACTTTGGTTGTTCTTCCAGTTTAAAGATGGATCCTGGCTTTACGTAATATGATTATTAAAGTGTGAATTTATTGTTTCTTATAATGGCAGGATATATGGCATATATAAATACATATGTTTTTGTAATTCTTCATTGTAGGAAAGCCTTACAAGAGTCGTCCATGAATATATTTTAAATTCTTATTAATTGTTTTATTACCCAATAAATATATATAATTATATATTAATATATCAGATATATATATGTTAAATACTTTATATTAATAATGGAAGTTAATGTCTGACCCCCCATTGAACCAACAGTTTCCTTTCCTTTTCTGTAACCGTATTAATCGTTAATTCCAAGCTTATTTGGAAACATAATTTCTTTGGAAATATGTTGGGCACCCATGGAACATCTTCATAATCTAGAAAATTGTAACAAAATTGTAATAAGTAGAAAAAAATATAAAGAAATACCCCAAATGCCAACATTTCTTTACAACTGAGGACCACCTGAAAAGGTCTGATAGCAGGTAGTATGACCGTGGCCAGTCCCACGACGTTGCCCCCATAGTCTTTATCAGTGAAGGAACGTATAGATATGCGTAATGCTGTAAGTATGTTCTTGGTTGGAATCCAGGCCGTGTTTATGTAAAGAACATGAGGGTGATCTGTTAGCATTTGTTATCCTGGTGTTTACTTTGGTGTGTGTTCATTATATAATTATCGTGCCGCGACAAGCCTTGCGTAGTGTTGTTGGTTCCGTAGTTGTACAACTGTTTGATGGCAAGTTCCACCATGTCTAGGTAGCCAAGATATCCAGCTCTGTAAGTATGGATCATGTTACTGAAGGAACCTGCTGAATCCCCATCATCTAAAGTCTACTAGATCAGCAGATCGCCGTGTACAGAACATCAAAAGCAGCAGGTTCCAAGATGCGGAAATGTCTTGCAGAGGTCAGCTGTAGGATCCTATAGAGAAACGTAGAATCTGACGGCACATAAGATAAGCCTACTGACAGTATGACAGCTCCACAGGCCATTCATACCTATTGAGGCCCAATCAAAGTGTCTGTAGATTCACTGTACTTATTATACTTATATTTTTAATATAATGTAAATTCTAAAGCACTTAGTGTGTGTGTATATATTTATATATGTACATAATATACACCTAAATAGTAAACACAAGTTACTTTTAATGACATATGTTGAGCCGTTCTCCAAGAGTTACAGGTCAGATACACAGACTGGAAGCATTATTGACAGACCCATAATAACCAGACACTATCTTGATGCTCCAGTTCCTTGTAGGGCCAGGTTCTCATGAGTGACAGCTGGATGGTGGGACACTCGCTGAACCATCTATGTGCAAGGAAAGTGGGGAACAGAAGCCCATATAGTGTTGATTGACAGCCATAGCTGCCAAAGGCAGTATTTTTAGAACGACCCAAAGGCACGCATTAATGCCCGGGATAGGTATGTGGCTCCTTGCAGAAGGAAGAGTGGACAGGCCAGGTGTCCACATTGGTTCCTATCAGTCATCATGACACTTGCCTATGCGTTCTTTTACCTACAAAACCGGTTTATTACTCCGTTGGTGGTGGTAGTCTGGGAAGTAAAAGCAAGTTAATATCATCTGGGTTATACAATCTAGTGACGTGTTTAGTTCAGAATAAATAAGAACAAGGACTGATAACGTTTTTTACATCAGGAAAAATGGGCAGACTACATGGGCCGAATGGTTCTTGTCTGTCGTCAAATTAGATATTTCTGTTTGCTAGACTGTGATTATTGTTTACACAAAAAGAGAAAAATAAGTGTATGTTTATTCGGTTCTACAAAGGTCAGACTTTGAGTAGCGTTGTTACTGCAATTGTTTTTTTTGTTGCTGACGTTTGTAGCTCTGCCCATATACATGCTTTCCTCCGTATTGCCCCGTATATTCCGTAAAGGGTAGCCCAAAACTCCCACTACTACAGAAGGATGTGCGTTATGAATGCCTCTAGAGTTCAAAGACTTTTTACAGTTCTATACGCTAATATACCCAATATGGTGGTTCCATAGGCCTCATTTCAATATTATGTTCGCATTCCATTTATTTGTATAACGCCACCAGATTCCGTAACGCATGTTAGAAGCTGCGTAATTATCCTTCCTCATTGAGTTATCTCTCCGCTCTTGCTAAGCGTTGATCAGTTCATGAAGCCTTTGTAAGGGTGGGAGAGAGGCCGATAATACTTCAGCACAGGAAGTCGATAAGATAACGCTGATGGCGCCATATTGGGAAACAGACCTTGGCGTCTTTGACTTAAATATCTCCAAAACAACGTGACTGACTGCTAAAAAGACATGGCTATTTTTTATGAAATAGATTTAGTATATTCGGCGCTGTGACGGGGATTGTTCCTCTTTAAATGTAAAACTTTTTTTGTAGTTACAAATCTTAATAATAGCTGTACGGCCCCTTTCCTTTTTCGGGGTCTCCCCCTTGCAAATGGATAGTGGATTCTGCACAATCCCCCTATATACATGTATCCCTGCTCTGCCCTGCATTTGGCCGAATGCATCTCCCTACATGTGGAGAACTCCCCTCCAGTCATATCCGGTGCTGGCTCTGCTGAACGCGGCGTGCGGGGGTCTGCTTAGACCCTAGTGCACACGTGTAAAGTGCATACATTGATTTTGATTGGAGCTCTTTGGATCCTAAGAGGTAGGGCAGCTGCAGCTGTAGGGCTGCACCCTCTACCTTGGGCAAATTCCTTTTTTTTCAGAATTCACATTTAAGTACTCGCAGAGTAATAGGTATTCTTTAGTTGGGGCGTTGAAAGTTCACCACTCTGGAAACTTTCCTTTATCGGTTATTTTTATATACTGTAGCTCTTCCTGGTTAACAGACGGCAGCGCTTCCTTTTCCATCCTGTTTCTTCTCATTACAGTCTTCTTTGTTCGTCTTTTTCCTTTCATCCATCTATCCGTGTCTTTGAGCTCCACTGTTCACCCTCCTTCTTTCCTGGCTTCGCCATGTCCTTATCACTCCATTGTTTCCAGTCATTTGCCATCAATCCTCTTGCCTCCTTGCCCTTAAACAGGAAGGTGATATAGGAAGGGGAGATGCATGCACTTCTTTATTCTATCTTTCATTATTGTAGTGAATGAATGTGAATTAACTTTCAATAAGGGGTTAAAAATAGTATGAATGTCTTGATGCCCTTCTGTCATTTATTGACGCAGTATTACTATTATTTATTTACGTAGCGCCAATAGCTTATAGCGGTTTGCTTGTGGCGTGGGGTATGATATCCACAGATTGACAAACTATATGGATAGGAGGGCTCTCCCAGGAAGCTTGCAATCTAGAAAACGTCCCGTGTGTTTGCTACTGCTTAGGTAACACATTACAGCTTCAGGTTGATTTGTAGATATCTGATTTTAAAGAGAGATGGAAATGATCTTTCCGAAGCGGCAGGTTGGAGGAAAACCACATCAAAACCGTTAGTTAATTGAAGTTATTTGTCTTTGGTTTCCTTGCTACCGCAGTGCTTACATTCTGTGTGTGCACCTCTGATTGTGACTCTTGTGTTCATGCGCATGGAAAATCTGAAGACATTAACCGGACGGTTACGCAATGGGGTTTATTCACTAAAGGAACTGTTACCAAGTTAGTTTGAAGTAGAGTTATGGCTTTTAATCCTTTCATATTCATGATGAAGGTCCACCACTAGCCAGTTTCTCCAGAGCTGAGTAGGGCCTATATAATGCATCGTTCAATGGGTGAGGAAACCGAAGAAATCTCTATACGTTATTATATAGGGCCAGCCAAGTGCTTCCCATAGCAGAGGCTCGCCGGTCATAATGTGAGGTCAAGGAGCTCCGCAGTCTCTCCATTTAGTGAATAAACCCTGTTGTCAGCTTCGTGTAGACACCATAAGAGCTCTCGGTTTAGCTTCTCAGAGGTCAACTCTTTAACTAACTCTCTCCAAAACAATTCCAGTGATTTGCCTTTAATCTGCCGTCACTCTTACACCAGGCTGGGAGGACGGAGACTGAAGCGGTGGTTACCTCCTTACATGACTGCCTTTTCATTTCCTTACAGTTAAAAGGCCTATTCTTTGTCTATTGGGAGTTGCAATGCATTGTACTCTGCTGATAACCATTGTGACAGTGATAAAAACCAGCTTCTCCGGGGGGTTACGATAAGGCCATTGGCTGCGCTCTTGAGGTTTATTTATCTAATTGAAGAAACCAATGCTAGTTATCTATCTGAAATTAAACAATATTTAAGAATTTCTAGCGAGTGCTTTACTGATAAAAACAGACTGAGATGTTCATTTGGTTAAAGTTCAGATGTTTGTTTCTTTCTATATGACAAACACTGACAGCATAAATTCTGCATTTTAAAGGGTTAATGCATCCTCTGGTGGTGTCTAATGCCCCCCCCCCTGCATTTTATAATTAAAGACAAGGGAAGACCAAATTGTGTAGCTCATTTCACAACAGGTGTGTGTGTGTTTATATGTTAGTGTGTGTCTGGGAATGTTAGTGTGAGTGTCTAGCTATATGTGTTTGTGTGAGTATCTATGTTAGTATGATTATGTGCGTGTGTGTGTGTGTGTGTGTGGGATTGTTAGTGTGAGTGCTGTATGTGTTAGTGTGAGTGTATGTGTTAGTATGATTGTGTGCATGTGTGTGTATGTTTCAATTTTCCCAATTGGCTTATCTGTTACAGGGTAGACTTATCCATCAGTTAGTATATATTGTATTTCTAAACGTACCAAAAAAGAACCAAGGGCTGAGGAAATTTGAATTGTTGTAGAAGAAAGGAGAAAATGGGCTGAAGAGAAGAAAGAAGGAAAGCTCAAATTGAGTATATGATTTGTAAATGTCCTAGAAAGAAAAAAACTGCCACCCAGTGAGCTTGAGTAGGACAGTAGAAGTACTGTTACTGTATGATGCATGGCATAGTCCTCTATTTGCTCTGGTAAGGCCAGCATTTGTCTATGGTTTGCCACAAGGCTGTCCTAGGAAGGCAGAAATAGGATAGGCAGGCTTGGTTCTCATTCTGTGTCGTATTTTATGCCTCTGTGACAAGCTCACACGATACACACTGGAAGTGACTACGCAATCCAGTTTCGACCTGTGATTTTAGCATTCATGTGTAAACCTTTGAGCTTCACGTGTTACATAATTTGTTGACGGGTTAGGAAAGGTATTTTCAGATGCACGTGGCTTTAACATGTGGAGTCGGGAGGAATGATGCAAGAATTCAAGCTGTAGTGATCAGGATATTTTGGACGTTTGAGCTGTGAATAAAAGCACAATGCACTTATTAGTTTTAAACAAAATAATGCATAAGACAAGGGTGTGCAGTGCCGGATTTTCCACATTGTGCATGCGCAGCTACCTGCAAATTGGCATCTGGTTAGACATAAGTGTGACTGTTGGTACTATCTCAGATTTATTAGTAATAATCTTTTTTTTTTTTTTACATCATTTCGTTTTTATTTTTCTTTAAAATCACTCTCCCCAAATGAGATCCATCAAAAGCCCCTTTTTTGAAAAGTCACGAGGAATTCTAATGGAATCTTGCTTTCAGGCTTTCTCCGGTCTTTTACTGTTTACAGTTTGTAAGAACCAGGCCGTCTCTTTCTTAAAAAGGGCCTGCCAATACTTTTTAAGGATTCGGATTCTCTTGTTGTGAAAGAATGTAACATTAAGCACTTTTCCATTACCTGTTCAGATATGATATAGGGTTACATTACCTTGTGATCTCACTGGTGCTGTTTAGTATGGATTGAGGACCTCATTCCATTAAATCATGATGTAATAAAGAGGTTATTGTATTATTTAGACTGTTTGCGGGCTAAGGAAAATCCTGATTGCCACTTGACAGCCGTGATCTACTATATCCTTACAATCCTCCTCAAAAAAATCAATCTAAAGCACATTGCATTTTTGCCTCATGACCTTGAACCTCCACATCTTATATTTTGTTAGTACAGCCTACAGATTGTTTTTATTTTAAAAGGGAAAATTCAGCATTTTTTATTACTATTCTAACAATAGAAATGTATTTTTAATGTGTTTCATGTTTAAACACAATTCTAGCTTAGCTTTCACATAATGTTTTTAACAGCTGCGTATTTGTCACATGTTATGTTATAGTTCTGTTATATCAGCCAATGACAAATACCCTGATGCCTTATCGTACTGACTTATGATAAACAATAAAATGACTTGGTCTTAATCACCCACAGGGACCCTGTGACTCATAACAGTCTATGGAATAAAGGACTTAATAAGCATTACCATAATCAGCTCAGTGTGATGTTTGAACATCAAAAGTCACCCAAAATATCACAATGGCGGCCTCCAGGTCTGCACATAAAGGAAGCTTCAAATTGTGGGGGGTCGTCTTATAATCAGGGTCGTTTTATAATTGAGCAAATACGGAATTTCAAGTTCCAGTCATATCTACTCTCTCCATTCTCTCTTCTTAGGTGATTTTGTTGTATTTGTTAGCTGTATTTGTTTCTCCATTTGTAGTATTGTGTTTAGGACAATTTCCCCTGCTACAAATGTACTTTATTTTAACTCCAGCCCTACCTGCGCTGGATGTCCACAGCACACTAATCTGGCGTAAGCCTCCCGTATCAAATGCATTGATCAGTGGTTTAGACTTTGATGTCCTCTGACCTTCTATTGTCACCCAGATCTCGCTACGTCTGGCCGGAGATGTAATATAGATTGTACTTTTCCTTCTACAGTGTTCACAGGAGGTTTGGAGTTTTGCCGAAATTGAATTTGGCTGATGAAATATATATATATATATGCATTATTCTCATTCAGATTTCTTTAGCCATTTTTTTTTATATTTGTTTGTTTTTCTAGTTTCCATGCGCAGACATGACTGATGTTTACAAACAAATTGGGCAGTCGATTTTCTGTCCAATTTAGAATCTCCCCAATCTAATCAAACACGTATTGTTTACGCCGTCTCTTGGAATAATAACATGGTTGCTGGTCTTCCTGTGGAATCGGATTCAGTAATTAATTCTGAATATAAGCTCACATTTGCTGATCAGATAACCCCTCGGCAGTGTTCTTTGTTATTTCCGTACTATAAAAAACATATGAGCACCCAGGGCTATGAAACCGCAAAGTAATGAAGCTGCAAGATCAGAAAAAATGGCAAAATTTACTTTACCCATTCATAGAAACATAGAATCTATCTAGTCTGCCTGTTGTAAAGACTGAGACCTTAATCAGTTCTTGGTCTTATATTCAGGGTAGCCGTATGCTTATTCCATGAATGTTTAAATTCCCTCACTATATTCGCTTCTACCGCTTCTGCTGGGAAGCTGTTGCACTTGTTTACCACGCTCTCTATAAAGCAAATGCCTTCCATTACACCCTCTGCTTTTAGATTAGAACGGGACTGTGTGAGGTCTCGTTATAAGGATATTTCTTGACTCCTCCAACACTTTTCTCCTTCCTTCCTAGGGTTTAGTTCCAATGCCTTCCGGCTCCATTGGAAAAGATAAGCAATACTCAGCGCTGCTCTAAAACCGCCGTCATTTTCTCCTTCGTTCTGGTTCCTTGTGAGCAATAACTACTTCTATTTACTAGGGAGCGCAGGTCCTCCTAGTGATGGACGAAGGAACAAGTAAAAGAGATTATGGGGTGACCGGCACCCTCCTGACATGTCACTGTTGGTGCATATATGTAATACCTTGTACGCAACATGGAGACACTTATAAGAAACCCTAATGTACCACCAGCCAAATGTGAAATGGATGCAATTAAAGAAAATCCATTTGGGGATTAATTCACTTAAGGCAGAGTTTTCAGGAGAGTTGTGGTTTCAACTCCTTGACCTCACTCTACATCATGAAGATCCATCCCCAACAAGGTTCTGCTACACAAAGAGCTTGGTTAGCCCTGGATAATGTATATATGAATCAGTGAGGGCTCTCCAGTCTCCTCACCTTTTAAATTATACAATATGCGCGGTCAGCACAGTCCTTCTCGCTGGATGAACCTGCCAAGGTTAGCCCATTGAGAGCTGATACTCCAAATCTCTGTTTAGTGGATAGATCCCTTTTCTGTACTTGGCTATAAATACAGTTTAAATGGATTGTGTTGTGCGTGTAGACTCCGGCATTACAGTAAACGCAAACACGCACGCATCTCATTATTCTACAAAAACTCTGCACTGACAAATGTATATGCAAGCCTCAGAAAAGTAAAAATGGCAAGTGGAATGTGCGGAGCTTTCCGTCCGAAGTTTTCAACGCTCTTTTTTTTTTTAATGTTCCCAAAAGTTCCTTAATACTTTCAGCAAACGATGAAATAATACGTGTTTCTGAGACCAATATAGCTACAAACAATCTATAATGAAGTGTGTAAGAAATAAATGTGAAACGAGTGAAATTGTATGCACAATGTCTTTGTTGGGCTTGAATTGAAATTAAGTAGCTTTTCTGATGAGGAGATTGTGGCTCCAGGTTTTTTTCCAGGCTCTGCGATTGCAATCACTGAAATATCTGGAAGCGTTTGTGGTTTCCTTAGACCTTCTAACGGTGGTGCCACGTAGCAGGGTAAATGAGATGTTAGATTCCAGAACGAACAGTCTGTAACTCCTTGAGCTCTCTTTCTTTTTTTATGCTAAGGCATAAGGCTTTCCTATACGTGACAAAGTAGTGAGCGTGTGCATAGCACGTCACAGTCTTTAACTCATTGTTTTCTATGTCAGAGGAGACATAGTATGGTTTTCTTCCTCGCATTCGTTCATGTGAAGGTCATGGCAAGGTTTAACCCTCATTCTCATTGTTTAGTTCAGTCTTGCTGCGGGTCTAACAGTTCTGAGCCCTTTTATATATTGTGTGCCCATCATACTTTTATATCCTTTTGTTGTTGTCTTTATTGTGATGTGTTGGTAAGAAAAAATATTTAATATTTGTCACAAAAATAGTACCTTTTTATACTTTTATTTTTGTGCATGACATGAGTACTTGCCTACCATGATCCTCTGCTATTAGACAAGCTGGTGACCCAGAAGCCTGCAACATGGCACACATTGCACATTACGTGATTCAGACTATAACGTTATTCTACGTTTGCTTACGTCTTTGTGAAATTTGCTTGTTTTACCTGGAACGCAACGTACTAATCTGGAACACATTGAGGTAGAGCAGTCTGGTGATGACCCTGCTGTTCACGTCTAGTTATATGTGTAGCACTGGTCCTCTAAGAACAAGGTGCATCCGGCTATATTTCTGAATGAGCTGTTAAAATTGTATTCCTTCGGCACAAATATTTATGGTTTACGTGCCCTGGGAGTAGTATTATGCACGGTGTTAAATGATGGATGGTGCGATGTAATATTTGCATGATAAGGTCTAGTGAACAGAGATTTCCACGCCGTTTCTTTCGGGAGGTTTCAGATTGCCACAGATCTCAGTGTTCTGTCTCTACGGAGTGCAGGTCGGCCGGATAGCGCAGCGTTTTAACAGTTTGTGGTTGTGTAAGCTTTGTTATTAATTAAGACGTCAGCCAGTTTGACAGTCATGGGAAAACAGAAGGGTAGCACCTGATCTGGTCCTTTTGGTTTTTGCTTCTGAGACACAAGTTCTTGAGGGCCAGAGTTGGACAGCCTTAATTTAGCTGGAGTGGGTAAAGCATGGAACGTGTATACATTGTGAATAGTTCCAATGTATACACCCAATGTCATTTTATATACAAAGGGCAAGGAGACAGAACCCATAGTGTATGTACTGCAGTTGAGAAGTCTCCCAGGAGCAGAGACTGTTCCAACTCAAACATCCCGAGTTCATGACTGTGGGTGGGACACGAGGACAGTCGGTTCAGGACAAGCTTCCCAAAATGGAATTGAATGTCTTGTGAGATGAGGCGGACCATGCAGTAAATGTCATAATTGTTAAAACGCACACTCTCACTCGCTGAACTAAACCTGTAAAACTCTTTGAGTTATTCCTTATTTAATATAAAAGCAACCGTGTTCAGCCATGATACCGGTCAGGAAGGAAGAATTCATACTCAGGGGTAAAACTCAATGTATTTAATCTATGTCAGTACCTTAGTTTGAAACAAAGAAACAGCACAGCTTGTAAATAATTTTATTTGTAGCCACATACTCTGGCCTAGGCTTAGGACTGCAGGTCCAAGAGAGAGATGGGTAGTCCCCCTACTGCAAAACTGGAGGGCAGATCACTCTCTTGGGCTCCAAGGCCCCATGGCATGCCGCTACACATAATTTCATCTATGCCAATGGTATACTGTGTGTCTGTGAACTGTACAATATATATATATATAATATTCAGATCCAGCAATAGCCCCTATATAATGAATATTTGAGGCCAGTGCTAACATTGTTCCCTACTCCAGTGTCTACCGTGTCTCGTGTCGGTGGATTGAGCACATACGTTTTCAAGGTATGATTCAGAGCCTACCCACTCAGCCCACTCATTGTTTCTGTGTTGTGTGGAAAGTGAGAAACGCCACACATCCACTCCTCAAACACCAGCTGCCACCTGTATAGCTGCATGATCAGAAAACCTTCTGATCAGAGGGTTTACTGAGACAAATATGTTCATTTATAAAGTAAATATAATATTCAAACATCCCTCTAGATTGTAAGCTTGCATGCAGGCCCCTTTCTCCCTAATGTATGGGTTTGTGTTAGTGTCTCAATTCTACCCTAAATATATGAATTGTAAGGAGCACTGCATACATTATTGGTGCTAAATAAATAAAAAATGGAGCTGACTGGCAGTGAGTATATAACATGGCAAATAGATGGGGTACATAGAAACCAGCATACCAGGGACTGCTCAGCTGTCATATGCATTAAAGTCCCTTTCAGCCGGACAATCGTGTACATATGTCTATCCATGTACCAACAGACTTTGTATATATCTCCAACCCTATATAGGAATGTATTTAATGCATTGTATAGTGCAGGGCTCGACAAATCCCAGGCGCCAGGTCGCCATGGCGACAGAGAATTTTGTCCTGGCGCCTAGGTTTTGTCAGCCTCTTACATCCAGAAAAAAATGTGGATGTAAGAGGCTGAGTCACCACACGGGGGCGCTGCTGCTGTCTGCCCAGGAGTCTGGGCAGACAGCACAGCCACTCCGAGCCCGCCCCCGAGCCTGAGATCCCTCCCACGGAGTGAGCCTGTAGGCTGAAAACGTGGTTGCTGCAAAACCAGCAATCGTGTTTTCAGCTGCCACAGGCAGCTTCAGGGAAGGAGGTTCGGTGTTGATTGGGTCCTGACACAACGCCCCCCTGCTGCCTGATCGCTCCATGAGAGCGACAGTGCAGCATTAACCCCTTTAATGCCGCGA
Source organism: Spea bombifrons (assembly GCF_027358695.1). Lineage (NCBI taxonomy): Eukaryota > Metazoa > Chordata > Amphibia > Anura > Pelobatidae > Spea > Spea bombifrons. Next base: position 21,289,904 of record NC_071097.1, on the reverse strand, counting down.
TCGCGGCATTTAGGGGTTAATTCCCGTTTTTGTAAGGGGCTCTGCTGCTGGTGGTCTGCCTGGAAGCCAGAGGCAGCTTCAGGGACAGGGGAGAGGGTTCTTTGGTCTCCCCATGAGTGTGGAGAGCAGCCCCAACACCCCCCTGCTGCCTGATCGCTCCCTGAGAGCGAGAGTGCAGCATTAACCCCTTCAATGCCACAATTGTGTATGACACATTCGTGGCATTGCAGGGGTTAACATTTGTCCCCACAAGCTTGTGGGGACTAAATATCAGTCAATGCTGTGCTCCAATGGAACATCAGCATTGAAAGGGTTAAAAAAATAATAATAATAAAAACAGCACTGACCTGAAAGTCCAGGGTGCTTCCAGGTCAAATGCTGTGAGTTTAGTAAGTGGGCTGATGATGATCGGATCACTCCTGACCAACTGTTAGTTTAAAAAAATCCTGGCTCCTAACTTTTTTACCTGGCGCCTAGATTCACAACAAATTTGTCAAGCCCTGGTATAGTGTGTGTTTTGGTGGTGATTCCCCCTTTAAGAGATCTGTTTTCGGGATTTTGTGTAAGACTAGGAATTTAGGGTGGCGTTCCCAGTTTTAATAAATTTGTTGCCATGGTGTGCCTCTGAAATCTCATCAGAGTAGCAGTGGGAACGTTTGCCTTTATGCTGGCAGGGTACGACCAAAGCGTGGCTCTTCAGCATTATTTTTCTACTCTACAGGCTTCAAGCTAACAAACTAGTCATAAAAAGGTAGTCTGCTTCGCCAGTTCCAGAGACTTGGATTTATTCATGGCATTTCTTGTTTTTCTCTCGAATGGTGGCCAAAACCAATAACGTTCTCACTGTTGCAGTGGGGAAAAAACCTAATCTCGACACAGAGGTAATTGTTATTCCAGTTTCCTTTTGTTAATACAAAGCCTACATACTACTTTTTTTTTTCTCTAGTGAAATATGATTTCTCTGTCTCGATTTGTCTCAACGCCAGAGTATCAGGAGAGTTTTCTGGCCTTGGTTCAACTTCTAAAACATTTTGTTTACTGGAATATCGATGCATGGAGAGCTTGCAGAAATTCTTTTGTCTGCAAGCAATCAAGGTTAACGCAGGTCGTCTGTTGATCCTTCTTTTAAGAGCATGGAGCTGCCTAACACCGAAAAAGTACTGTTACGTTAAAGGGTTTGTAGAATCCCTCCTTATGCATTTGCCCCTTTACCACCCCCATAGCTGTTTGGCTTGCAATAGATGTGTTTGGCTACTGTCACATGATAAACTTACTGCCAGTCAGCTCCAGGTTGGCAAGTGTTTTGAGGGGGTCACTGGGGAGCACACAAATATTACTAGAATAGTACCTGGCATGACCTCTAATCGTATAAAGTGTGTCCCACCAACTATCACAACCACAAAAGTACCCCTCCTTGGCCATTATAAATATTAGAAGGTATGACATGGGGACGACAGCTAGATTAGTACAGTTTGCTAAAAAGTGCTGTCCCATCGACACAAAACAATAGCTTCATCATTTAGTGTGTTAAGCAAAATAAGCAGATCCGTCATTTTATTACTGCTACAGTATGTTGTGCTGGGTGGACGGACAGCTTGGATCAGGAGTTTGATGGGTGATTGGTGACAAGACTTCCATTTAGGGACACAGGGAGACATTTGGCCTATTTTTTGGTCACACCACATTCTGTTCTTCCTCCTCCCTTTCAGTTCCTGATATTTTATTTGAGTCTCTTCTTTAGATCCGTTTCCCTGTTTTTGTGGGTTTTCTTTTCTTTGCTGTCGACAAAGTTTGCTTTTCCCCTCTTATGTTATTATTTATTATTTTTAATATTAATATCTTATTTAGAGCCTGACCATTACACCAACAGGGACTTTGATGACATCGCATTCTAAATACATAGACAGTAATATGTAGTGGGGTCCCCCCTTTGAATCTATAACAGCTTCCACTCTATTGGAAAGGTTTTCCACAAGATATTGGAGTGTTTCTGTGGGAATTTTGCCCTTTTATTCAGTAGAGCTTTCTGCCTATGTGCACAACTCTTTGTGTTAGATTATCCTCAACCCTTGCTGAGAATTGGCGTTGACTGGCGTTAAGCATTAAATATATTCAGCTTGGTCCACTCTCTTTAATGATATTGTCCAAGTGAGACATCACATTTATATGATCCCCATACCATGTTCCAGTAATATGTAGGTTTTCACAATACAGATCTTTCACTCGCGAGTGCATCTTTCTGGTTTTGTATATAGAACCCTATAGAGCTATAACCATTGTGTGCCACTGTTTTGGATTTTACTTAAATCATTGGTATGGAGACAAAACCCATTTGTGTTGACATAATCACCATTCTGCACACGCACATCCATAATTTGTTTTCTGTGCGTGGGAGGGAATGAAATCCAATCCATAGCCTCAGCTCTGTCTGGCTTGTTGTCTGATTCTCAATTGTTAGATTTTCCTGGAATATACAGTAGATTTTTTCCCTCAGTCTGCTCGGTACGCCTTGTGCTGTCGTTCGAACAGCGATGTTCCAGGTCTGGGGTTAGTCGGTTTGCCAGTACCCCACTACACCCCCCTTTGCTTTAGTATATCATTTTCTTTATATAGTTCTAAACCGAAGAGGAATAAGACTTTCTGTAAGGTGAAGAGAGCAAATAAATAACACCGGGTTGGACATCTGTCAGGGCAGTATTTACCATTAGCTTTCTGCTGACATCTAATTCCAAATAGCGTTTTGGCAAGACGAATAATGATGATTTCCAGCTGTTCATCCTGTATCTCTGTGGGATTTTCAACTTTGCTACTAACCAAACAATGGAAGAGAACAGGATTTTTTTTTTGAATAAATAATGTTCTAAATTTATGTTTTAAAAGTGAAAATGTATGGTATATAGTAACTCAATAAAAGACCAAAATGAACAGTAAATATTAATGTATGAATAAATCTGTTACAAATGGCAATGACTAAATATTCTTCCTGTAATTTTTTTTTTTTTTTTTTCTTTATAGCGAATTGTACCATGGGGAAACTGTATTTAAGGAAAATTCAATTTGTATAATATAATTTTATATAACTGCCTCCGCCAGTCTCCCTGTGCCCTTCATGGTGTTTTCCCGTGGTGGCTAGGTTCCTTCCATTTGGTCGCACATGCACGGCATGGACAGGTTCTGCTAGGTTTGTTGCAGATCCCAAGCAGCAGCCATACAAGCAAAAGAGCAAACGTTCTTGCAGACAGATTGCAGAAGATGTGAACAGGCAAGCAAAAACGTAGTTTGCCTTACAGATCCCTGAAAAAAGTGTCTACTAAAGCTTTTCACAGGTCTCATTACTTGTGCTATTACAGCTCTGGAAACCTGTTACTGAATTCATAACACCTCACGTTTGACTGATGGCACCCATTGGCCTCCGTGAAGAAAATGATTTCTAGCTATTAAATAAACAACAAGCCCTGTTTGCTAAAATAGTCTGCTTAAAATCAGCATGGTTGCCCACCGTTGACTATTTTGCCAGGTCAGCCTGAGTAAGTCTTGGACGGTTGTGCTTCTGCGATCTGCCTGGAAAAGTCCCCTACTAAGCCTTGTCATATATCATTTTGGACAACAAGTCTTTTTCTAGAGCGCCGCTTTAAAGTAGGCTCTGTGGGTTGGTGTCCCAAAAGCGTTTCAGATTTTTCCTCCTGATCAGACTAAATTGCTTTTGACAGTAACATTGTATCATTATAAATCCATTACACATTTTGTGGCATTGTCTGCTGCAGTGGCCTTTCAAGAATTCTTAAAAGGCTAGTGTAGTGATGAACAGATTTAAATTCTAGAACCATATCGTTTCCAAGATTAGTTTCCAACTAAAACCAGGTCATAACACTCACCATCTTGTTGTCTTTCATCCTAATTGGTTAAAATTGAGTAGAATTCTTATAATGTGATGAAGTATGCCTTGAGTTAAGAGTGAACAATGAGACAATTTCTTCCACTCAATATATTGGATGATCATAATGAATCTCTTCTCCTGATAACTATAATACTGAATTCTGAATCATCCCTCCACAAATGAACATAATCCTATATCCACGACACACAAAATAATCCATACCAATAGCAAGCTAATATTGGAATGTTGTCAAGTAATGGAATATATGCTTATTATGCCTTATGCCTTATTATGCCGTATAGGTTAATGTGTGTGTGTGTGTGTGTGTATGTATATATATATAATATTAGCATCATTTTAAAAGCTGTCTTAATTTTACTCTACATTTTTGTGCCTATTAGACTTGGGCGCCGGTGTAAAGTTTGTGTTAGTTTGTCGGGTGAAGAATTTTCTTCGTAAGAAATAAGAAAGCTGAAAGATGCAACACAGCCATCGGACAAGCCCGAAGCATGATGTGACAGGAGTGAGCTGATTGGACAACCGGAGATCGGCTCATTCAATGTCTCTAGTGCGGGCAAAATGGCGAGATGTCCTCCTCTTATTGTAGGTAAAATGGCGGCCAACGGCAATGGAACAAATGAATGAATATTTCCGTATTCTGCATATTTGTTTTTTGTTTCTTTCTTCCAATGTTGCATTTGTTATTTATTCTGACGAATGGACGCAACAGCAACATTTGGCACAAAAACGCATTCGCCCGAAAACGGATGCTCAAGTCTAGTGGCTACACGCACACACACAATCGGTTCAGAATTGTTTGATTATGGGAGCATGTAAAATCTTATAATGGCTGTTAAGAAACAGGCGGTGAATGATCAGCTATTCGGTAGTAACTGTCAGGTAGCAAATGCTGAATGATCACGCAAGTGCTTGCTGGAACATGTCAGAAGGCTGCAGTGCATGTAGAATTCAGAATGAACTATGCTTTTCTGCATGCTGATATGTGAAAAAAAGATTGATTTGTTGGAAAGAAAATAACTAACTCTTGAAATATGTTTTTATTTCATTATTTATTGGATGATCTGCTCATAAATTATGTTAAAAATGTGTAGCAATTGATTTAATAAAACTACATTCCAACGAACTGGTTATTGATTAGGTAATTAGTTCACCCAGAAATTGATAGATGTGCTTTGATTTTCACCAAATTCCGATTTATTCTAAGGATGTGGCATTTGGCACTCTGCTCGGTTTAGCGGTAGGTGCATTTCAAGGTACTTCGTGGAGCGCCCTCTCCAGACATGCCAGGTAATTTTAACGGAAGCTCAGCCTAGGGCAATTTAAGATTTGATTGACAGTGAGTGAAATTACTATGGCAGGAAAGTAGCTATGGCTTGAAAAGTGGACAGGTTAGCATCTCGTACAGCCACGTTGTAAGCACTTGCATTCTTTATCTGTAAATAGGAAATAAAATAAACAATTCTGTTGAGAGGTATAGCACATTGCCCCTTGGTGCTGTGTTATTTGTTTGTAACGATAATTGAAGGTGGGGGAACCTAAGTGCGGAGGTTGGACAGAAGAATTCTGAAGCAGGACAGCCCAGGACAAACTGATGACAGTATAGGCAGAGTCAGGAACCAAGGACAAGCAGGCCAGGACAGCAAGCGTAGGCAACAGCGAAACCGCGGGTTGTAGCCTGGACAGGAACCAAGCCAAATCATCAGAGCAATAGCAAAGTCCTGGGATCTAACCGGGCCAGCATTCAAAATGCATGGGACAGGAACCGAGCCAAATCAGCAGACAGGAGTCGTGTCACAGGAACAGGCCGAGTCTGTCTGAAGTCATAGACTCCCCTTTAAAAATGAGATGTAATTCATGCACACGCATGTCATATGATGACCGTTATGCGAGGAAGGCCTAGAATTAAGCCTATTCATGTCACTGAGGGATGCGGGAGACGGAGGAAGAAACGGAGCGCTGCGGTCGAGCACCACATAGGTAAAAGTTCTAACACAATTTTGGCTGCTTGCAGCAACCAATATGAGTAGGATTGCACCTGAAAAAAGGAGGAAGACCCCTGTAAAAAAATAGCAATGAAATGTAGCTTGAAGAAAATGAGATTTTGTTTCATTGTTCCCGTGAACTTTGTTTATCTGTAAACCTGGAAGTGGCTGTTATGTGATAGCTTTAGGTATTCAAAATCTTTTATGAAGATATTTGAAGCTACAGTACAAATGTTGTTGTGTATTTTATGGAATTTTGTTTCCTTTCCTCCATGTCTTACAGACTTTTTGTATTCAACTTAAGAAAGAAATAACACTGTCTAGTGCCGTGAATAAAGGTTTCATAATTAAAATTTGTTTACTTGGCTTATGAAGCTCAATAAAAAAAATAAAAGCTTTTTAGTTGAGTACCATAACTACCCCCCCTATTTCCCTTTACCCATCCCCCGCATAGATGAAAGCTTGGCAAATATATAGCTTGGAGTCTGGCCAATTCCCAATGCTGTGTTTCTTCCTAAGGCCAGAATTACAATCTGTTGTTGCAGTTCTGTTCTGCAAGTTGCCATAGCAACAGCAGAAAAAGAGAATTAAATGCGGGGTGGACCTCTTCGGCTAAACCTCAAGGGAGGGAAAAAAAAGAAAGGAAACTTACAAGGGCATAAAACAAATGTGGTGTTGGCGCTTCAAAGCTAAATTACGAAGTTGGATTTATTTACAAATTGTATATACATTTGGATGGGGTAATTACGTTGTTTGAATTGTGTTTGTAAAATTGTCTTAATTGAATTTGCTTGGATACGTTCCCAATGTGCAACAATGCTTTCTGTCTGGCATGGAATCATGGAGCGGGGTTTTGAAGCATTTTTCTTGGCCAGTGCGTGACAACTCCTAGATAATAGGTCTTTGCGAATGGAGCCAGTCATCTCTGCTAAGGAATGTCCCTAACTTTCTCTGCGAGAGAGGGTGTTTCTCGCAAATGCCGATTGGGGGGGTTCTGCGGAATCTCATCCATATGATTCTCCTCCATGTGCATTTGCCTATTTCCCCACCCTCCGGCTATTTTTTTGTGCAGGATATGTGATTTTGATGGTTTGTGAACAATGCAGGTTGGGAGGGGGTCATCAGTGGTGACATTCATCAAACCATTGAAACCATTGAGGAGATGGGAGGCTGTAGCCCGGAGCTGCAGCTTCTCTCTAAAGTAAGTGCTTTTCTTTTTTAAACCTTTTTAATAATGCATAATCATAATAGTGCATACTGAAGATTCGTCTTTAGGAATGGTGTCTGGGATATTAAACTGCCTCTTTAAATAATACTCAAAGCTGATATATTTTATGACAGTAATGCCACGACTTTGTTTTAAAATCTCTTATGTGTAATTGCTCTTCCAAAATGTAGCATGATATTTTGCTGAACTACAAGTAAATGGTAATTAAAATAAGAATTGTTCGCTTCAATCTGTCCTTTGGTTGCCCACTGCTTCTTAAGATGCTGTGCTATATACCTGCCTTTTGTTTCTTATAAGTAGTCTGCATGAAAAGGCTTCTGCTGTTACCATGGCGACAAAGGTACTAAATCCCAATCCCTCGGCAGTTCATGCGTCACTTGATTCAGCAGCAGGGAGAGAAAACAGGACAGGCAGAAATAACAGGACATCTCGTGTAATTTTTGACTTACATGTCCATTTTGATAAAATATTTTTTTAAGACTGTTTAGGAGCCTTAACTGGACATTTGAACATATTTTATGAATTCTGAGCTTTAAAGAAAAGAAAAAAACATTTTTTTTTCAATTTGTTGTACTTGTTAGATAAGCAGAATATGTTAACAATGAGTTGTATTGATCTCAACAAATCTTGCATAAACACACCCAGATACATTGTAAGTTTCGTTGATCATTTTTATGGATATGCTGCCGGTTGTCATCCAGTACCTCCCGAATGTCCCAGTTTTGAAGAGACAAACCCTGCTGTGCCTTCTTCCAATCCTGTTTTCCGTGAGCTCAGAATGTTTGATGGGTGTATCAGAGTGTTCTGCACGCAGACGAATAAAAATGTTCATATACACAGCAGCCATGTATTATGTACATGCATTTATTCCTTTTTGAAATGCCTTACTCCTACACCAAGAAGCCTCGATGGGCCCCCCTTGCATTGCAGCTGCAGGGGTCCGTGTTATACCCCTGATGCACACCGACTCATTTTCACTTCAAAAGAAGAAGAAAATGGGAATTTTCAACTGTTTATATAAAAATTGGTTTGTACTTATACAACATCTGGAATCCCTTTCTATGTTTTCTTTTCATACTGTACTTACAGAACGACATTCCTGTTATTTTCTTATCATTTGTATATAGTTACGTTAACCATTTTTCAAGATTATATGAATCATCTTTAGTAGGCTTTGTACTTTTAACTACAGTACATCTGTCTGTAGTTTTTACATAAGAAAAGTGTGGAAAGTGTTTTTTTATGTTCTTATATATTTTGCTTTATAATAAAATGAATGAAATGAACCATTTAAATGTGTGTTAGCATGAGTGTGTAACTGTGTGTGGTAGCATGAGTTTATATGGATACATGTGTTAGAAGGAGTGTGTGTTAGTATAAGTGTGTGCGTGTATTTGTGTGTAAATATGTGTGCTACTCTTTTAGTTACTGGGGGGAGGTTAAGAGCCCAGTAACCTGCCCCCCCCCCTCCATGGGACCAGAAGATGTCCTCCCCTGCTGGTGTCTCTTGTCGGTTTCTGGTTGCTAATGTCACCTGCCTCGGTTTTGTGTAGTTATTCCTCACCATCGGGCTGTTTTCTCTTTGGTTCTTACCATTTTAGGAGGAGGAGTGAGCAAAAGTAGATCAATTTAGGCAGAGAATTATGTATGTTGTCAAGCAAAACACTAGTTATTGACTGAGCTTTACAATCAGCTGGTCTCAGGTGGGTAGTTATTTTGTACAGAAAGTGGCTTTATTACTATAGATACATTGGGTAGACATGCCCAAGAATAGATTACAATTCTGAGCTCAAGGAATTCAGTGTTACAATAAAGCAGTCAAACCTTCACAAACTTCTCAGTGGTAGAGGAAGAAGTCACTGGGATGCCTTATATTATAATTTAATGATTTATAAAGCACCATCGTACTCCACAGCGCTGTGGAATGGGTAAATAGGACACATCAAGTAGTGTAACACAATTTGACTTATAGAAACAAAAAGTCCCCTGCTCCAACGAGTTTAGAATCTGCTATCACCTTTCCCTGGTGAGTAACATTCTAGGAAACTTATGACAACTTGACAGCTGCAAGCCGCACCTCGAGTTAAGATCCTGCGTTAATTCCTCCCAAAAATCAAAGGTTACTCAAGTCAGGACGACATCTGCAATGTGAAGATTCTATGTGAACACTGAAATTGTTGAGCATGGCTGCTTATTGTAATGTGACATATCCCTAGGCAAGACAGCAGTGATTACATACAATGTAAATATAACCCCCCCCCTCCGAAGTCCTCTATAAAAGACTTGCACTAAATTGTTGTTGCTCTAGCAAATTCCCTATGCATTGCTGTAGGAACACACTGTGAAGGTTTTCTAAGGTTAGGCAGCAGTTGAAGAATGCTACAGTTAATTGCTGTGTGCAGCCAGGAAACTGAAAGCGGGGCATTTTACTGCCAGCTCTATACATGGCTAAGCAAGGCTACCCATAAATCTCACAGTGCAGAACATAATAAATTACATTCAGCTGAAACCAGCTTCCAGATAAAAGACTGGCTTTGTTCCCACTTGGTATTAAACAAAAAAAAAAACACACACACACAAAAATCTGCACCACCATTCTCTCCTACAATAGCATCGCTAGTTAGTGTTCCATATAGAAAACTGTTACTGCTCTCTGCTTCCCTTTCTGTTCTTTTTCATACACATTTAGATTTTTCGCATATTTTTTTTTCAGTGTAATAGTGAGCAGCAGGCACCTTTTGGAAACATTTAGAAGTGCATTAAAGTACGATAAATTATTTTTCTCTCTGGGAAGCTGTCTTTAAATTGCATTGTAAAAAAATAAGGTGGCATTTTAGAGATGGTTGAATTTGTACATTATGCCAGGAATTTTATAGACATTGTGTATGCCTGTATATAATACACCAATCAGCCATAACATTATGACCAACTGCCTAATACTGTGTAGGTCCTACTTTTGCGGACAAAACACCCCTGACCCGGCGAGGCATGGACTCCTTTAGATCCCTGAAGGTGTGCTGTGGTATCTGCACCAAGACGTTAGCAGCAGATCCTTAGGTCCTGTAAGTTGCAAGCTGGGCCTCCACGGATCGGACTTGTTTGTCCAGCACATCCCACAGATGTCCGATTGGATTGAAATCTAAGGAAGTTGGAGGCCAAGGAACTTGTTGTGTTCCTCAAACCATTCCTGAGCCGTTTTTGCTTTGAGGCAGGGTGCAATATGTGGGGTTGGCCATAACATTAAGTTATTATATACTGGTACAGGAGGAGGAGCGAGCCCTACTCTTGGAATCTTATAATCTATTAATAAAAAGATCTGTCCTCATTTGATTGTTTCTTAGATAAGTATTTGGTAAAAGAAGAAACCATATACCATATTATTCCACTCAAAGGACTACATATGTTGAGAATGTATAGTGTTTATCAAACTGTAAGTAACCCAGCTTTTCCAGAGTTTACAACTAAATCTGTTGATGCCAAGGATGACGTTCATCGCTGAAACCATCTGGAAGAATGTGATGATTCCGTGGCATGACCCATGCCTTGCAACATCTTTAGCCTTTTATGTGGTATTGAAGTGCACTTCCCATGATGCTCATTCGGCCTGTTGGGAAGCTGAGCATCATGGGATTTTCCCCATTCCATGTATAACCCTTAGGGTACCAGGACCATGTACTAGCTGCCCTTCTAACTCTAAATTAAAATGTGACCGGGTGCTTTGAGTGTAATGTTCACAGCTGCATTGCTGGCAGGCTGCGGTACGCTGCATATCTCCCACACGCTAGCACAATAAACAGTACACGTAAATGACTGAGCAGATGTGGCCTTGAATTTAAATTGACCTTACTTGCTCGGATTTTGTTGAGGCAGGAATGCCAAAGAAGTGTGATGGAACCCTATGAATAGACTGGACTGCTGTCACTTTGTAGTTGTCCATCTATTAAGTCTCCATGAACAGACTAGATGGGCCGACTGGTTGTTATCTGCCGGCAGACTCCATGTTTCATTGCGATTTATTTTGATTTTTATTGTGCAGTCTGCATTTGAAGCCTTTGGGACTTCTTTATTGCATTTTTTAGAATGTCTGGGTTGCTGGAATACTTAATATTAATTGTACTCCCATAGAAAAACCTGCTTCTTACTTTTGATTTCTCTCTGTGTGTAGGCTGGTGTTTGGTATGCTGTATCCGGCTTACTACTCCTACAAAGCTGTGAGGACGAAAAATGTGAAAGAATATGTAAGTAAGAACCTTAATATTTATCACTAGAAATATAAAGAAAACATTGAACAGCTGTTCCTGGTTTTATTTCTGGTCTCCTGGTTCCCTACTGACATATCCTGTAAAACTGCAAAGCTATTTATTATTTAAAGTGAACATACACTTATTTTGAAATCATAAAGCGTGGGTATAGTGATAGCTGAACCGCAAGGAAACGGATAAAAGGGTGATGAGTGCTGCTTAACATTCAGGGCTGCCGCATTCATGACATTAACGTGACACCGTATGGAAATGAGCTGGTTGTAATGTGCTTGCAAAGCGGTTTGGGCATCTAAGTGACCGCTCTTGCTGTCTATAAGAAGAAAAATGCTTCCCAAAGTTTACCTCATCCATTAAATGCAACTTGGTGTAATGGTGGTAGAGAGCTTTAGTATTGATTAGTTATTGATTGGCTATTTTAAGGGAATTAGAGTGATTGGATGTGGAGGTATGTGGAGACCCTACATACGAGCAGCTCTCCTTTTAAAGGGACACTAACACACCACATACAACCAATCAGCGGCAACAATCATCGGACCTCAGAGGAGGAGGAGAGCTAAAGTACAGAGCACTCTTCTTTAGTGGGTCTGTCCCTTTAAACTATATGCTTCTCTGAGTACCCAATTATAGATGTTTGTGTGTGTATATATGTGTTATTTATGCGTGTGTGTGTGTGTTCTAAACACATGTATTGTTATATTCAAATTTGCCAACCAATAAAAGAACAATGATATTACATTTTTTTCTGAACAGTGCTGAGCTTCTCAAAATATCCTCCTCCTTAATTAAAACCACAGCTCTCCTCAACTTTTGTTGTTAAGAATCCCTAGCGTGGACCTCAATATTTTCCAGGTCATTCCAAGTTCTACTCAGAGTTGATTATGGAAAGATAAAGAAAGCATGTTTGCCGTGCTTTCATGGACTGCTCCATGAACATGTCCATATATTTGTCGAGCTTTGACCCAGCCAAGCACCGAGCTGCATGGTTCAGTTAAATTATCTTTCTTGTGCGGAGCTTTAAGAGGAGCGCGGGTTATCTATCGTTTACAGTACATCCTTCGAGTAACATGGCACATTTTTTGGCATTGTAACCAGATTCAGCTTGGTAAAACCAGTAAGCCGTTGCAATTTAAGAGTTACTGGCCAGCTTGCTTTTGTGTTCGTTTTATTCTATGGGCCGTTCTTAGGGCAATCTGAAAGTGCCAGAATAGCGTATAATATACTTATTCTTACAGGACTTCTATTTGGAAACTAGTAATGGTAAAAGTGCATTGGAATAATATAAAGATTTGTGCTACAAAAGATCCAGAATGTTTTCTTTGATCGTGTATCTTTTGGCCCATTTATCTTTTTTTGGATACATTTTTTGTTATTTGCACCGGTTTAAAGCATGTGTGAAACACACAGCCAATACTTCTTTGTGTAGTTATGATTGATTCCATAAAGTACAAAGTACTTTGCATCATGTATAACCATATTCCTAAAGATAACCTGTAATACATATGCACTAAGATTTATTTTATATGTAAGAGGTTGGCTAGATTGTGAGCTCATTTGAGCAGGACCGTCCTCAAGATGTTTTTGGGATATGAATATGTGTGTGTGTGTATGTATGTATGTATGTATATATATATATATATGTATATATATATATATATATATATATATATATATATATATCTTTTATTTATGAAGCGCTAACAATTTACACAGGGATTCTTCTAACACATATCTTCAAAGGGTATGACAAAACTAGAATTGACAGACTATGACAAACTTTATTATTTATTATGATTATCTTTTATTTATATAGCGCCAACAATTTACGCAGCGCTTAATACAATACATATATTCAAGGGGTATGACAAGACGAGAATTGACAGACTAAGACAAACCGATACATTAGGTGAAGCGGGCCCTGCTCACAAGCTTACACTCTACATATAGTGTGTGTTTATATATGTATGTGTAGATAAACACATAAACATATTTGTGATGTATATGTATAGGCATTTTTGAATAGTCTACAAATATACTTGTAAAAGGTCAGCACTAATCAAGGCTGCAAATATCAAAATTATCAATGTCCAAAAAAATAAATGAAAAAAAACCTTGCTCTTACACCACATTTCTGGACAAAGTTCACAGAATTGCTTCATACTCAGTATGTCCCTTTTCCAGCTGTTTTTTTTCTGACTGAATTAAACTTAGAGATCCCAAGCCAGTTTAGGAAACGAAAGGGTTAATAATTCTTTGAATATGCAGACCTCCCGACATGTTGAGGTTCCTGTAACAAAATGAACACACAGAATTCCCAAGGATAAGGAAGCCAGATGGTCTTCCTCTCATATGTGAATCTTGTGGCAGTCGTAACATTCATACAAGAAGAAACGTTCTTGCCAATAATAATTGCGTGAAACTCCCTTTCGGGCCTCTGAGTCATAATTTTAGATCAAAATTGCTTCCCGTATCCTTACTTGTCTCACTTTTTTTGGCAGTACATTTGTTGGGTCTGAAGAAGAACTGCTGGAGGATTAACACGATTTCATAAACGTGATTAGCATGAGGTTGTGGGGGTTTATGTTGTGCTGGTTATCACAATCCTTTCTTTGAAAACCAATGAACAAAAGTCTGAACCATTCAGAGTAATTTACATCATCAGTGCATAGATTTTCCATAATCTTTTAATTTTTACGAAGGGAACTCTTTGCTCTGGATCAATGTGCAATTTTTCCTACTCCATAAAAACTGGTGGTTTTTAGAGCTCTTCCTCTTACAAATACCAAAGATTACGCTACCTTCATGCGTCAGGGTTCCTGACACATTCTAATGCGGAATCTGGAAAGACTCTGTTTCTAGTTGACTGTTGTCACCCTAAAGCCACAAGAGATCAGATGTAGCCCCTAGAGCATTGTGTCTGGCCCTTTATACTAAAGGCCAGATTTTAAGGACATTGACCTGCCAGACTTGCTCATGTGTTAGTGATTCTGTACGTTAATTGATTTTTTCATTTAGAAATATCTGGAATAGCTGTGTATATGTATAGAGTGCAACCTTCTCTCGAAAACGCATCAAATTCACATGGTGTTTACTTACTGCAACATGAATTGAAGAACTGTAGTCTATTTCCCAGACTCTGCATCCACAAATATGAGTAACCATAATAAACAGACACTATTTAAGTAATTGTAAAAAGGCTTGTATTGGTACACGTACGAATTTCACGTTTATGAAAGTGATACGTATCGCACAGTAAAGTCTATGATTGTCGTGTTTATCGTCCTATCCACATACGACGCTTACTTGCCTAAATAAATGGAAAACTTGTAACTTCAAAATTGACCCAGAGAAAATGAGAAAAGATGCAGGGGTTCACGTGCTTAGACTCGCATACGGAAAGCCAAGAGGAAAAAAATCATTTGCATATAAATAGCTCCAGAATCCAGGTCAAGAATCCACAATAGTTGGTGTGATTGATGAGGTCTCCAGCTGTCCATATAAAAAGTATATGTGCGCAGCTGGGGCGATTACTACAATTCAATCTCTGTACTAATCTCAGGTTTTGTGTGATTCTCGCTAAAGACTTTATGGAATAAACTTGCTCAGTTTCCTTTTTTTTTGGCCTTCATTTTATTAAGACATGCTATCAATTTTACCATGGCATGTCTCAATAGGAGAATACAAAAATAAATCTTCGACAGTGTTCTCACTGTCTTGGTCAATGTTTGGTAGCTAATGGATAATTGATAATAACCCCATACATCTCATCAGGGGTAGTTTTCATGTGACAATCCTGATTTTTGGGCACTATTCTACAACCTTTGGTAGCTGACCCACTTGCAGGCAATGATGATTATTGGCAGGTTGGGGAGATATCCTAATCTCCCCTGAAATATCAATGAAACATTGTGCTGTTGCAGCCCAGACCTCTGTCACCGCTCCCACGTGGCCCTCTTGTGTTGTTACGCATCTAAGTGCTGTACAGTAGCTTTTCGGGTAAGGTGGGTGAGTGTACAGCACCTAGTATATGGCAAGATCATCCATGGGTCACCACTTAGTGTAGCCCTTGCGTTTTTTTACATGTTTATACTGTAGTAATTTTAATATGTTATAGAGGAATTTTATTGGCTTGTATCACCAACTGAATTTCTCAAAATACTTGATTTCGTCTCATTTTACTAGATTATGTTTTTCAAGAGTTTGGCCAACATAAAAAGCTTTTCATTATCTTCATTATCAATTCTCATAATTTTTTACTAATAAAACAAAATCCCTGCTTATATCCTTTCAGTAATTTTAGAAAGGACCCCTTTCTTTCTTGGGCGTTGAGGTACCCCAATTGATATGTCATTGATGTGATAACCAGACTCCCCCATAGACAGCCCCAGGCTCTCTTTTTAGCATCAGCTGGAAATGACCATCGAGTGACATGGTGGCCAGCGGTCACATGTCGCTGTGACAAGTCAAGTGGTCCCTGTTGGATACAAATGGTGTTTCTGGATTGTAAAATAATGTAGAGCTGAAACAACGAATCGATAAAATCGATAATAATCGATAACGGAAATCATCGATAACGATTTCCGTTATCGATTAATCGAGTGATCAATTCGTTGTTCAATGAGTGATCAATTCTTTTACTTACCTCCGCGAGCGTTCCCCGCTTCTGCTACACGCTCTGCAGTCTCCGCCTTCTTTTAGCTACGTGACGGATGTGACGCGTTCCGGAGGTAAGTATTCTTCATGTCTATGTGCACGGATCGCACAGAGCCACTCGCACAGAGCGAATCGCTCTGTGCGAATGGAGCCACTCGCACAGAGCGGTTCGCTCTGTGCGAGTGGCTCCACTCGCACAGAGCGGTTCGCTCTGTGCGAGTGGCTCCATTCGCACAGAGCGGTTCGCTCTGTGCGAGTGGCTCCATTCGCACAGAGCGGTTCGCTCTGTGCGAGTGGCTCCATTCGCACAGAGCGGTTCGCTCTGTGCGAGTGGCTCCATTCGCACAGAGCGGTTCGCTCTGTGCGAGTGGCTCCATTCGCACAGAGCGGTTCGCTCTGTGCGAGTGGCTCCATTCGCACAGAGCGGTTCGCTCTGTGCGAGTGGCTCCATTCGCACAGAGCGGTTCGCTCTGTGCGAGTGGCTCCATTCGCACAGAGCGAACCGCTCTGTGCGAATGGAGCCACTCGCACAGAGCGAACCGCTCTGTGCGAATGGAGCCACTCGCACAGAGCGAACCGCTCTGTGCGAATGGAGCCACTCGCACAGAGCGAACCGCTCTGTGCGAATGGAGCCACTCGCACAGAGTGGCTCCATTCGCACAGAGCGGTTCGTGAGTGTGGGTGCAGGGCAGAGTGGGGGTGGGGGTGCAGGGCAGAGTGGGGGTGGGGGTGCAGGGCAGAGTGGGGGTGGGGGGTGCAGGGCAGGAGACTGGGTGCAGGGCAGAGTGGGGGTGGGGATGCAGGGTGTGAGTGTGGGTGCAGAGCAGAGTGGGAGACTGGGTGCAGGGCAGAGTGGGGGTGGGGATGCAGGGCAGGGTGTGAGTGTGGGTGCAGGGCAGAGTGGGTGCAGGGCAGAGTGTGAGTGTGGGGGCAGGGCAGAATGTGGGGGCAGGGCTGGGTGCAGGGCAGAGTTAGAGACTGGGTGCAGGGGCACAGTGCAAAGTGCTGGGTGCAAAGTGCCAGTGCTGGGTGCAAAGTGCCAGGGCTGGGTGCAAAGTGCTGGGTGCAAAGTGCCAGGGCTGGGTGCAAAGTGCAAAGTGCTGGTGCAAAGTGCTGAATGCTGGGTGCAAAGTGCTGGATGCAAAGTGCCAGGGCTGGGGCAAAGTGCTGGGTGCAAAGTGCTGGGTGCAAAGTGCCAGGGCTGGGTGCAAAGTGCTGGGTGCAAAGTGCTGGGTGCAAAGTGCTGGGTGCAAAGTGCAAAGTGCTGGGGCAAAGTTTCTTGAACAGTAATAGTCCACCTCTTTTCAGAATGTTTGGGGTTATTTTGTTTCATAAATATTGTGTTTGGGTTCTTGTACTTTGAAAATATTGTTTTTTATTACATCATAACAAAATAAGAATGTTAATGTAAATTTTAAGTTGTTTTTTAACATCCAGTTCATTAAATTCTTTTAAATAAACGAAAAATTTGCATATTGTTTTTTTTTATCCGATTAATCGATTAATCGAAAAAATAATCGGCCGATTAATCGATTATTAAAATAATCGTTAGTTGCAGCCCTAAAATAATGGTTTGAATGTTTGGCAGCAGTTTTGAAGCTGTAAGATCCAATTTAGCCACTTGGTGCCATAGTTTTTTACAACGCAGTGTGTTGTCTGTAAAGGGAAAGTAAATGCAAATTATACGTTGGCTAAGTAAAGACTAATTAAGTCTGGTTTAGATAAATACCTAAATTTTAAGGAATCAAAGTCTCTGTATTTAAGATATTTGTGCTGATTTAAAAAAGACTGATGGTCCACAATTCAGCCTTAAAGAAATATGGTTAAACTGCATATTAGTGTGTTTTAAAGCACAACAAATATATTTTTACAAGAATCACGGTAATTATAACGCAAGGGCCAGTTTTTCTGTATACCCCACTTCCTTAGGTGTTAAAAGGGGAACTCCTAGTATGAGATTTCTGTATCAGGAATGGACTTAATTAGAACTGGCGATAAGAATCAGCTCAGTGTGGTAACTGCAGAGAAAGTCACCCAAAATATCACACGACTGACTAAAATGGCCGGGTCTGCAGATAAAAGAAGTTTATCGGAACAAATGGAGATAATACCCTTGGCGATGTGAACAGTGTATATAGCGCTGTATTTTATGCTCAAGTTGAAAAGTGCTTTATCGTGGGATTTCCTCTTTAAGGTCTTGGTCTTTACTAACAACGTAAATCGCCAAGTCAGACAAGACATCAACTCACACACCTTCCCTGCTGCTTGTGTGTCTTGGTTTCCTTCATATGGAATCCAACTGTATTACATACATGAAATATTTGCTTAAGGAGAAAACAAAAGGAGAGGTCACCTTAAAGGGAAACCAGTTTTTGAGCGTTATATGTTAGCTCAGTAGCATCCTCCCATCCGCCGAACAGAGATGCCCTGCAGCTGCATTCTTTTCTACCTATTGGCATGGGTTCAACGCACATCAAAGAGGGATTCCTTGGTTACTATATAATAAGCTCCCAGAAGCAGTTAGTACAGGCTAACCCCGTATCTCTGCAATTCTAGATTTAGGAGAGACAGTTTTATGTCCATTGACTGCCGCACCAAAGAAAAATGCATGTGAAAAACTTGCATTCTTTACAATGACATGCACCCCCAGGGTCCAATGATTCTTTCAAATCAATGGAGTTAGACACCCCCTTGTGTCGTAGCTGACTGGAGGTAAATATATCAGGATATACGTTTGGCTGAATCCCCCGTACATTTTCCATGGGGACACCATGGGAATTTTAAGGGACCTCCCAGCTGTCGTATGCCGTAGAGTTCATGTGATGGCTGGAGTGTCCCTTTAAGTATGTAAACATTATACATTATTCCTATTTAATGTTGCAGCTGTTGTGTAATGATTTTACACACGGCACTTGAAAGTGAATGGTGTATGGTTCAGCGTGGTGCAAAAATAGGCAAAATAGTAAATGTATAACACATAGGTATGTTGTAGTGATATCAGTCTACTGTTCTATGGATGAGACGATTTCTTTCCATTGCTCTGTTGCATGTACAAACAGTATAGAACAGTATGTTTCAAATAAAACATGGTTTAGGTGTCGTTTTCCACCATTTACTGTGTAGTATAAAAGTGGCTGTGGATATAACCCTGGTTTGTTTGCGTAAAATCATTAATTATTTACTCATTTTTAGAATGATTTGTTTTTGTAAATAGTATGTAGTAAATTTGTTGAGGTTGTACTATGAGGTCAGCCAATACAGAGAGTAAGTTGTATACCATTTCAGCACGATTAATATATGTGTCATACGGTAGATTGCAGCAAAGGATTTAGAGAAGGGTGAGAATTTTTGGTACCGAATTGTGATTTAGTTCATTTTAGCTGTGGATAACTTCATAAAAAAGGATGTCCTTGCAATTTGCCCATTTATGCCCCCAAACGTCTCGATCATTCAGTAGCCGCTTTAATTAAATATTTAACCTTTTTTTCCAGATTTTTTTTTTACCTTTTTCTTATCCAGATCTGTATTAACAGGTGTATGGGAAATAGGAAAAGGTATTATCTGTTCACTGCTTTGTAAATTACCTTTTGTAGGATAGTACAGAAGAATAAGTGCCTGAAAATAGTATCAGGACATTTCTCCATGGAGACAGGATATCTTTTCTCTGATTCGTACAATAAAATCTCATTCGCTAGGATACAAATACCTCGGCAGAAACATCCGTTATTGTGTTGCCATAGAAACTAGTGTAAATGTAGCATGATGTACAGGTGAAAATTAACCTCTCGGTAAGTGTTGAATCCAAGCTTTGGATAATTCAAATGCATCTCGTGGACAAATTGTAAATATTAAATAAATATTGTTGGGTTTTTTTCCCTGTCTATATTTTACTTTTAAGTGACTCATAATTCTGTTGTATTTTATTTTTTAATATGCTTTTTTGATGTTCTTGGCAACATTTTTCTATTCCACTTTTTGGTCGAATAACTAAATCTTGGCATGGCGACATTCATCACTGTCTTATGAGAAGAATGTTATGATTCTCATTCATTCTTCATGAAACTGTCAAGAAGAGAGACAAAAAAGGATCTTTAGTTTTGAAAAACACGTTTGCATAATGTGAGGATTTGGAAAAAATATAACTGTGTGTGTTCGTGAAAGAAATGAATGTAAATTGACTTAATGCAAAACAGGTTTAGATAAAATAACAGGAATCTGATCGGAAAGTATAAGTAATTGATATGTAGTATGCTTAACACTGATTGCTTGTTATTTGGCCCCTAATTTCACTCTGCCCTGTCTGCTCATAATCAAATGGCTTATAAACATATACCGCTTCTTAACCCCTTCAGCACCGGGACGTACCTGGTACTTCCTGGTTACTGGTCACCGGTAGACCGGGACGTACCAGGTACGTCTCCTCCAAAAAACGCCCCCACATCACCACGATCGCGGTGATCGTGGAGGCGCCGCTGCTACTGTCTGCCCAGGACTCCTGGGCAGACAGCACAGCCTGTCTAAGCCCGCCCCCATGCCTATGATCACTCCCACGGAGTGATTTTGTAGGCAGAAACAGCGATTGCAGAAAGATCTGCAATCGCGGTTTCAGCTGCCACAGGCAGCTTCAGGGAAGGGGGGGGGCTGTTGAATGGGTCCCCACACAAGTGTGGGGACCTGACCCA
This sequence comes from Spea bombifrons, assembly GCF_027358695.1. Classification (NCBI taxonomy): domain Eukaryota; kingdom Metazoa; phylum Chordata; class Amphibia; order Anura; family Pelobatidae; genus Spea; species Spea bombifrons. Next base: position 21,269,202 of record NC_071097.1, on the reverse strand, counting down.
ACACCCCCCTGCTGCCTGATCGCTCCATGAGAGCGTCAGTGCAGCGTTAACCCCTTCAATGCCGCGATCGCGGCATTGAATGCCGCGATCGCGGCATTGAAGGGGTTAATTCCCGTTTTGTAGGGGGCTCTGCTGCTGGTGGTCTGCCTGGAAACCCAGGCAGACCAGCAACAGCAAAAACGAGCCCCCAGAAGTCCTCTGATCAGTCCTGTAGGACTGATCAGAGAGACTCCTCCCCTACAATCTCCAGTCTGTTGGAGATTGTGTCCCAGCTGCCAGAGGCAGCTTCAGGGACAGGGAGACAGGGTTCTTTGGTCTCCACATGAGTGTGGAGACCAGCTCCCCCACCCTCACCCTTCCTCAGTTAACCCCTACCCTCCTCTTCCTCAATTAACCCCTTCAATGCTGTGATTGTGTATGACCCCCATCGCAGCATTGCAAGGGTTAATATTAGTCCCCACAAGCTTGTGGGGACTAAATACCAGTCAATGCTGTGCTTCAATGGAGCATCAGCATTGAAAGAGTTAAAAAAAAAATGTAAAAAATAATAATAAAATTTTTTTTTAAAATAAATTAATTTAAAAAAATTAATAAAATAATAATAATAATAATAAAATAAATAACAGCACTGACCTGAAAGTCCAGGGTGCTTCCAGGTCAAATGCTGGGCTGATCAGATCGCTCCTGGCCAATAGGAGTGATCGGATCATTATGGCAGCCCACGGATGACCCTGCTCTACAAAGAGAGAGGGGTCATCTAGGGTAATTATGAAAAAACAAATTATTAATAAATGAAAAAATCATAATTATTACCTGATCACTTGTCGGTGACATTTTAAGTCGCTGATTATTGATCGGTCTCCCTGATTGATGTCAGCGGCCTAAACCTGTCACTTACAAGTAATCTGATAAAAAAAATATTTTAAAAAATGTAAATGCACATGTTCCAGTTTTGTCCTCATAGCTTCCTCAAATAATGCATGAACCATGCATGTGAGGCCTTGTTGGAATCATGGGATGTTGGTGAACAAAATGTGGTGCTTTCTTCCACTGTTGCACTTATGGTGTGCAAGAAATTCAGTGCAACGTTGAAATGTATGCCTTAAAAACGCAATAAAATAATTTCCCTGTGAAGTTTGGCAGACATCAGTGAAGAAATGGCTAACTGAAAACTGTCAAAACTACCTTGACTTGTCTACTGTTCATAAATGTATACTTTTATGGGGTAATTTACATTGGGGGGCTTCCAAAATCTCCCAAATGGGATATGGGCCCAGGAAACCAATTTCTGAAAATTCCAAATGTGAAAACGAAAATGCGCATGTTCCAGTTTTGCCCTCATAGCTTCCTCAAAAATTGCATGAACCATGCATGTGAGGCCTTGTTGGAACCGGGGGATGTTGGTGAACACAATTTGGTGTTTTTTTCTGCAGTTGCACATATTCTATACAAAATATAATATAAAATCTAAAGCAACATTGCAACATATGCAAAAAAAAATAAAAAAATATAAAAATACCTCAAAATTTGGCAGCAATTGGCGATAAAATCCCTGTTTGAAAAGTGTCAAAATGACCCTAGTTGTACACCTTGATTTATCTACTGTTCATAAATATATAATTTTGGGGGGATAATCAGTATCTGTGACAACTATTGCAGTTATTAGACTACCATGCCAAATTTGAAAAAAATTACATTTCAAAAACGTAATGCATGCCTTGCAATATTTTCCCCTATACTGGTCAAAATAGATAAAAATCCTGGCCATGTTGGGTGGTTTCCAAATCAGGACAACTTAATGAATATATTTGGGATAATTTTTTCCCATTGGTTCAATGTGTGTACAATTTGTATGTATACAAAACTGTAAAAAAATGCATTTTTTTCATTTTTTCCCCACTTTTTCCAGTTTATTTCAAATAAAACAATGTACTACCCAGCTTAATATGGTTTCAAATGAAAGCCCTACTTGTGCTGAAAAAAACAATATATGATTTGTGTGGGTGCACCAATTGATAAGAGAGAAATTACAGTTGAAGAAAGACATGGCAAAAACACAAAAACGGCTCCGGTCCTTTAGCGACACCCTAGCTTAAAAATCCCGGTCCTGAAGGGGTTAAGGATGGTGGGCAACAGTCCCCGGACATCTTTTTTCCATGTGCTGGCGGCTAAATGCTACACACCCAGCGTTTGACGTGACCACAGCGGAAAGCTTTTGTTTTAGATGACATGACGTTATTAAGGAACATTTTCCTCCTCTTGATAGAGAACAGTATATATATTTGTTTACACAACTGAATATAAATTGCTATTTAAAGGTTTAGGGTCACTTAGACCGTTTTCATGGAAAACAAATACATTTCTAGCTGTACTAATTTATATGCCAAAGAACCTTCTAATGATCCTTTTAAACTAAACTTAAACTTGGATTAGCAAACACAATGTACCATTAGAACACACGAGCGATGGGGGTGATAAAGTGCCTATGAATATATTAAAATCACCCGTTTCCAGTTACTATAGTCATTTACAACATAAAGAAATATCTACACTGTATTTCTGATCCATTTGATATTTTAATTGATAAAATTAGTTTGTCTTTAAAAACCAAGGAAATGTCCAAGGGACTGCAAACATTTGAGCAGTAGTGTAAAAACACATTTCCCGCTATGTATAGACACCTTATTTTGACTTTTATGGCTGTACACTCTTACCCGGCAAACATTCAGAGCCCCTTAAAAAGGAACACATTAGGGAGGGAATCGGGACATTTGGATTGTTGTAGCACTTTGTAGCACTTTGGATTGTTGTAGCACATCATTTTTTTTAACCTTTTAAGTATTGAGTTGATTGAGTCAAGAGATTATTAATGTTTTAAATGAAATAAGGTAAAATGATCACTGCTGGTGTATTCACAATTGGTGTTTATTTGTTTGGCTTGACTTTTGCATTGAGATATTTAGTGTAACGTTATTAAGGGTTGTGCTTAAAAAGTGTTTCTGGTGGGAAGTTACAAATTCATTAAAACATTAGTCCAAATTACCGTTCCAAGGTAAAAGTATGAGTAATGGTTCTGTTGGTTTAAGAGTTGAAGAAAATGTGTTACTTTCTTGGTCCGGTTTAGTTTATATAAATATTGGCTCAATGCTTTTAGAAGGCATTAGAAATCTGTCACGTTCTGTTTTCACGATTAGCTTAGTAAAATAAGGCAAGACCCTGCTTTATAGTAATGTGAATAATGCGTATGGGTGTGTTATTTTTAATGGGGGTTCTTATGAATTACACAATATTTTTTAAACTGGTTGTTTTTTTTTGTTTTTCGCTTTTGGGTTCAAGTCTCCTATGCTACAAGTGATTTAGCTGTTGGAATGCGCTTGGCGGAGGGAAGATGAAGGTTGACCTCTGGCTGTTGCTATGTTCGGCCTACTCTGGTTATTGTTGCTAAGGCTTCTGGAGCCTGAAGGGAAAGCTAATGTAAAAGCTGCAGCCCTGTGTGAAATTTCCAATACTGCATCTGAAAGAGCAAAGCAACAAGAGCACAAGGGACAGAAACCACACAGAATACAAGCCATGGCTTAAAAGTGTCTTCTAATTGTTACTTATTTAAATAAAATCTCCCTTTCTCTTTTCCATCCACACATTGAAGGTATGACATTCACTCTGTTCAGTGGCCGTGCAACCCCCTGTTCCTGTCTCCTTGTAACGGTTCAAAATAGTTTAGTAAGGGCCCAGTGGGGTTCAGGTTGGAAGGGCTCTTTCTAAACTATTTTGAACCCGGCATGGGGAGACAGTCTGCACGGTGTGCAAGCAGCCAGACGGGACTCTGCTAAAGAGGGGAGAGGTAAGCGGGGGCAGAAGTCAGGTAGAAATTATTATGTATGTGTGTGAGCATGGATGTGTAATTGTGTGGGTGTATGTGTGGGCATGGATGTGTAATTATGTGTGTATGTGTGTGAGCATGGATGTGTAATTGTGTGAGCACTGATGTGTAATTGTGTGTGTATATGTGTGTGAGCATGGATGTGTAATTGTGTGAGCACTGATGTGTAATTGTGTGGGTGTATGTGTGTGAGCACTGATGTGTAATTGTGTGCGTGTATGTGTGTGAGCACTGATGTGTAATTGTGTGTGAGCATGGATGTGTAACTGTGTGTGTGTGAGCATGGATGTGTATGTGTTTGTGTGTGAGCATAGATGTGTAAGTGGGGTAAGATGGAGTGTGTGCTAGAATGAGTGTGTACGTGTGTGTTAGTGAGTATGAGTAAGTATGTGTAATTTGTGTAAGTGTGTTTACATATGTGTGCCAGAGTGTATGTTGGAAGGGGGCAAAGAAGGCACAGACAAGTTTTGGGGATGGCAATGATGGCACAAACCAGCTGTTAAAGTCAGGGGGCCCCAGGACATCAAGGGCCAGTGTTTTCTAGTTACGCCCTGACTCTGCTTCTTTCGTAAAACTAGGAAGCTGAAAAGAAAATGACCCTATTTGATATGGCAGCTCTGCCGGCTTTAGATTTGCATTTTAAAACTTGACCGAGCATTTTTCTGCATCACAGAGATTCATTATCTGGCCATCCCTGATAGAAATCATCTCAGATTAATTAAAAATAACACGAGGCTGCAATACCTTGTTGTGAACATAAACCGATTCCATAAGCAGGACCTTCATCTAACCATGATTCTGGAAGTAGCAGCCTAGAATAGGTTTTACCTGGAAAACTGTAGCATCAAGAATAATGTACAGAAAAATAAAGCACATATTAAATAACAAGGCTAAATGTTTACGCCTGGCAAAACTACCCTGTCTTGAAATGTTTAATTTCTTTTAAGTGTGAAATACTGTGGTAGTACATGATAAAACATGTATAAGTATGTTTGGAAATTTTCGAGCGGATATGAACAGTTTGCTCCAGACTTTTCTGGTTCTAGTAATGTCAAAACACATATTGTGCCAAAAGGAAGTCTGGTTACGTTTACAATTTTTTTTTATTCACTTTAACAGAGGCCTTCATAACAAGAATTAATTTAATGCAAAATGTATGCGTGTCCTTAGTTAAATTAGTATTTTTCTACTTATTCATTACAGACATTCTGATTTACCTTTAAAATGAAAGGCAAATAATTGTGCTATTGTCCATAAAACCAATTTCTGGAGAAACAGGAAAGTGACCCGGAGACCCTAGGAAGCAACGCTTCACCCGAACACTCTAGGTCACACCTACAGGGACCCCATGACTGGTGGACATGTATATACTTGGAATGAATGTTACACGTGTGTCATATACTTGTCATGTGTCATCATATACTGTGGTCCATAATTCACACTACATAAACCCCCTTGCTGCAGGACTCGCATGTGAAATATAACAATATAATATCTGTTTATCACGTATCTGAACAAAAGACGCCTGGAACAAATGTAAAATCTGAGCAGCCTACTGACCCTGCTCACATCCTCATTAATTTTGAGTGTAGAGTTTTTGAGTGACTTCCTGGAGCTTTGAAATACTTGCACAGTGTGATGGGTGAGCTGCCAACGAACAGAGTAATGAATATGTAATGTTTTTTGATCATGCCGTTTAGTATTCACATTTTCCTCCTATTCAGTACACCATCATTGTCTGGTTTTCAATTTGCTTCCAGCTGCATGAGCCAATATGCAATGAATTCCTAAAGACAGGCCACATGTCTGTATAGTGTTTCACTGGTTTTACCATCCCATTTCCCAACTCAAGCTGTGTGTGTAACTTGCTTCCAAAGCCAATTCTATCAGAAGCTCTTTTGACGCTGTAAATACCAGATGGGGAACTTGCAATGAAATAGTTAAATACCGCCTCTTTGAATGTACACTCAATTTCCTAGCGTTCTAATTGGTGTGTATGGTGGGTGTACAACATGAATGCAATGTATACGTTACAAATCCAGTAAATTGTACCATGGGAAATCCACCGTCCCCACTGTGGATACCCCCCATAAGTAAGGGAGCTGTTACCCCGATGTTAAATAGAATACTTTTGCAACTGAAAACTTTAGAAACATCATTCCAAGTTCTGCTGAATGCTCAAACCCTTCCCAGAAAAAAATATTTATTTACGTAAAGGTTTGCCTCATTCATACGTCTTTCTGGGAACACTTAATTGCCTAGTAGAAAGCACCGTAGAGACTGAAAAAAGCATTTAATTTTTATTTGATTAAACCTTATAAAAGAAATAAAATCCCAAGGTGTTTTTTTGTGCTTAGCATGACCCAAAGTGTAATTAATATTTCATTTAAGTGGAACAGCGCCATTAATAAGAGAGCAAAGAGAGCAATATACAATGGGCCAAACATTTTAGAGCCCAATCTAAACTTATATGGGCCATGGCTACCTGACTCCTAGGGTTTGGGAAGCCCTGTACTACACACTCCCCCCACCAGTTAACAGCTGCTAAGCTAATTGTTACTTTCCGCTGCGTATTGAGGCATTAACAATAAATTTGAACTTTTGCACATCTACAGTGTGAATACGGTTACCCTACCTTACTGTTCATAGGAATTTGCACAGTGGGTGATTATTCTATCCTTGCTGTTTGATGTCATGGAGCGGAGGTGTGAGAACAATGTTGCTTCTAGCTTTAGGTCCTCTTTGTGAGATCTACATTTTTTCTTTAATATCCTTGAACAAACACATTTGATTGACGTGCAGTTTGCAAGATTAAAGTGACATATTATGGAATTCAACACTTCTTAGTGGCAATTCATTTCTGTCCTTTCACTGCTGTTAATTAATCTTCTTGAAGCCCTGAATTTGACCAGATATTTTATTTCTGAGCCGTTTGAAGCCCCTTTATTCTTTTTGTAAAACACCTTTAACATTCCTAATTCTGCTGCAAGTCCAACACCACCTGCAGCCTTTAACTGAATAGCGACTTAAGGTGCCAGTAAACTCTAAAAATAACAGCTTTTTAAGAAGAAAGAAAGCCCAAGATTAGTTTTATAACACCGCAACGTTAGAAGTAGCAGGCTGGTTTCTGAGGGTTCCCATTAGAGTTGGGTGCCGAACTGGACAGAGTAATCTAAAAAGGTCTATGAAGAGCGGTGAGAGAAGCCATGGTTGGCCGCCGGTCTCAGTTGACAGCCCTAGAGTAAACAAGTTGTTTCTCAGTAGAGTTTCAGTTTTCTGAATTTTCTATGGGGCAATAAGTATCCATCAGAGAAGCCAATGGTATTTTAAACGTTTACAGCCTCTTTAGATGATGATGCGTATGCAAAATGCATCATGAAGGACAGAGATGATCTTAATGGAGTGATTTTCAATATGGTTAAAGGGGAATTAATTGCACCCTACATCCTTTGTCATTTGCAGGCATCATATGCTTGGCATCGCAGTTGTCCCTCTTTCTTTGGAGCTCATAATGTTGGGTATGAGTGTATCGGAGGCCTACAAGTCATAATGATGAGTGTACAGGTAGCAGAAAATTGGTTTATAAAATCCATGCTATAAACCAGATACAGTCTTCCTCTTTAACTGTCTTACACAGTTATATTAAAAGCTATCAAATAGTCACAGTCACATCATGCAAACACATCCCCTTAAACAAAATTGTCCTTTTTTGACCATTTCTAATGGGAAGTATGTGAGCTCACCCAGATCCATGCATTCACACACAGCCATTCATTCACACTCCTTTGAATCTGGAATAATTCAGCAACAGCACGTTGAAGTTTCAATACATGTTTATGTTGAACAGAACCAAGGTGAAACCCCAAGGACCTCACAGTGAGTGACTTGCTTTCCTTGCAGGAATCCCATTACTTGTCCCTATGAAAGTAATACAGAGGTGCTATGCGATGATAACATTTGCTGTTTAGCTGAGCGATCTTTCTTTTTCAAATGCTATTTGCAAATCAGAAAATGATACTATGCATGTAATGGTCTTTCTACTTAGCATTGCAAGTAAATAAGAGAGATTCAAATTTAAATGTATCTGTCGGTTTTCATTTACATCCATGTATGTGTGTGTGTTTGCAATTATACTGTGTGGGTATCCTGAGTGTAACGCATGTTGTGAGTATGAGCACATATGTGCTATAACACTTCTCTTCAATATAATATTTATGAGGCTTTTTCTGATGGTTTTTTAAGTGCATTTGTCATTTAAAAAAGTCAGCATGATGGTACAGGCATCTGTGATAACTAGAGAGAATGATAAATATCGAGAGCTGGTGAAAGTAACTTCATACAAGGAAACACAATCAGTCTGTGGACCTCTTGAATCGGCTCTTTAGAAATAGAAGATAGTAATAGTTCTTGTATACCAGATGATGAATGTCATGTTTACTTTTTGTTTTGTCTGCTTGCTGTTTTGGTGGTGGCAGGGTAAATACAAGCGTAGCAACGCATGCATGTGTATGTTCACCAGAGTGCAGTGCTTATCTGGGCCAAAGGAAAGTAGATCAGACAAAAAACAAACAAAAAAAAATGATGACCAAGTTTAGCTGGCTCAAAGAAAAGCAGCTTTCCCTAATCGCTGTGGCTGCTTGGTTTTATAGTGTAGGAGATCAAAATATAAAAAAATACTAGAGCAATCCTTCGACCCATATTCTCCAAATCCACAGAAAGCCAAATCCCCCTCCAAACAAACATAAAACAAAAACCACCACCAAGTAAAAACACTATTTGTGATTGGTGATTGTGGAATTTTATACTCATGGCTTCCTTGTCGGAACTTTGTAATGTGTCCTTTGCCCCTTTGATGCCTGACCTTGTCATCCAAAAAAATGTACTTTTCTGTTTATGTAACTTCCACTATTGGGAGATATAGTAAAGAAACGTTACCGTGGATTAGTGTTAGAAGATTAAACAGCCCCATAAAAAGTCCTTTACCAATAAACAGAGGTTGGCGATGGCCTCACTAAAAATGTATTTAAAGCATATTTTAATATGTTGTGGTTGATGGAGACATGGGAGCAGATGGGAGGTGTTGAGTTGCTCATTAATAAGGTGATGGAATATTTGTAATCAAACTCTCGTTAAAGGGAAATAATCACATGCAATTAAATCTGCTCCTAAAAGACCCAGATTGCTGCATATGCAGCCCCTCCTTGGAGAATCGTGAAATGGTTTATTCATCCATGGTGCTGGTAATCGGTGCGCAGTCTGTATTGGAGCCGACTAATGCAATGCAGCACTGCCTTCCCTTTGTGGCTGAACAGGATTACTCTGTATGAATGTAAATTGTGTGGTCCATGTCTGTGGAGCGGCATCGCATTGGAGCTTAATCAGCAGCACAAGGCTGCGTTTCATTAGCAAATACCAGTCCTTGCATCTGCTTCTGGAACAAAGGCTTGAGTATGTTTAAATAATGACTCTGCAACGCAGGGACTGTAGTTACGCATTAGCTGTAGGACCACGTCCCAGAGCTAGGGATGGGAAGGGTCAGACCTGGCACTTGCTGCATCCACTAGTAAATTATGTACTATTAGGTCCACTTCCTGAGGCTAAAGCGTGACCAGACGAGCGATCGCACAGCTGTAATCCTGTATAACAATAGAGTTACTGCTTTTTCAGTATAGATGAGAAGAACCAGTGATTCAAACATTTTGTTGCTACATAGAAAAAGAGAATGACTCCTTATAATGTATAGTTTGGATAGGGGAGCGTTGGAAGCCCTATTGAAGACCATGCTAGTGAATGCACATGCGAAAGTAACTGGAGTTGGTAACTGGATGAAAAATAAGTGAAACACTACTCATACTAACATAGAACCACAATTTGTTCTGATGATTTAAAACCCGGATCTATAGGACAAGGAGTGTTGACGTTCAAAACCTTCCATGGATATGCAAAGTGGGGAAATTTATTTAAACATTAAAGTGAATGCGATGGCTGGAGTGTCCCTTTAACAAGTGATCTTGAATACACAGTTCCAGTAAAAATGTTACTGACATTTTGTTCTGAATGACCATAATTTGACACAGTGTCCATTTAATTTGAAACACGTCCCCAGCATGAATGGCCGTGTAGTTGATTTGATAGTAGCTGTGGTTTCTGTAGGATGAGGATGGTTTTATATATGAGCAGCTGTGTAGTTTCGGTCTCTGAGGCTTTTTCATGTAAACCTTTACTGACCGTGGCTTTTGGATGAGCAGAGGAGGTCGAGTCTCTGTTTGGCTTTGTAATCGAATTTGTTTTTTATAGGGTTTGTTTTATGTGACAAGTTGTCACCGTGCTACTTTCCATAAAGAAGGCTGTCAAATTCATGGCCTTAAAAGGGACACAGTGTGTTAAATTATATAAAAGCTGTTCTCTGAAGATGAGAGAAGGTTAGGTCCAACAAACAATACATCCCTTTGGATTTAGGTAGTTAAAGAATACATCCCTTTGGATTTAGGCAGTTAAAGAATCCATCCCTTTGGATTTAGGTAGTTAAAGAATACATCCCTTTGGATTTAGGTAGGCTGCACTTGCCAATGGGATCCATTCACTAAAGGGAGAGTTACCGGGAGAGCTTGTAGGAGAGTTGAGTTTCAGCTCTTTGACTTCACTATGTACTATGAAGGTCCAACCGCAGTGAGCTTCTGGTACATGGAGAGCCTGGTTGGCCCTGTGTAATGCATTGTTAATTTAGTGAGATTTTGTTCATCCATTGAGTTATCATTTCCGGGGGGGGGGGCAACTTGGAGATTGCTGGGTGAAGCACGGCTACTCCGGGTCAATTTTTCCTTTAAATGGGGGTGTTTCCCGCTGCCGCCTGCGTAAACGCCCCCAACCTCAGCAGGACCTCCCACCGACCTCAGCGGGACCTCCCACCGATGTCAGTAGTCGGAGCCCAAAAGTTCCCTGGTATGCAGACGACAATTGCCCTTCATAATGAATAGTGAAGTCAGGGAGCTGAAACTGAAATCTCTTTCCAACTCTCCCTTTAGTGAATAAACCCATTAATTTTTTTTAATTCTGCCTGTACACCACATTATATCTGATAGCAAAGATTGTATAATCTAATCTGAAACAGTGAGCTGACTCAGCACACGACAGACAATGCAATTTTACATCTTTACAAAATAATTACAGTATAATTTACACATTAAAACAACCCCAGCACTGTCAACCACTAAAAAAATATAAATGTGTCGAATGCATCATATTAGCTTAACCCTCAATTTGGATTCCAAAATTTTTTATTAGATTTCCAAAGCAGCCAGTAAATGTAATGCTATGGGACTGTTAGTATTTTTCGGTATTTTTTACTGCAGTCATTTTATGCACCCCAACACATATGATAGCTGAGAATCACCTTTTAAGTAATCTTTTACCAAAGATTGATCGAATGAGACACCCCATGTGAATACGGAGAGTGTGCTTCCTTCAACTTCAAAACAGTTGCAAAATACGGACAGTGGATCCTTTTTCTTATTTGTAATCGGTAATGGATGTTGTAAAGTAGCCTTTAATCAGTCATCGGTGACGTTTCCCTTTTTTCTGTGGCTTTTGCCAGCAGTTGGCTATTACAATTCTCTTGTAGCTCTGCATTGCTAGACCTTAAGATAAGACAGATTTCCGTCAGATTAAAATAATAACATGGTTTACCTGATGCTCTGTTTTTTTTTTTGTTTGTTTTTTTAATCTTCACATTGTTTCTCGCACATTGTAGATCCAAAAAACCTATTAAGGTGTAATAATTCTACAAATATTTTGATTGAACTGTGAGATATAGGTCGTCACTTTGACTTTACGATAAATACCAGTGTGACCTCATCTGGCACTTGGATTATTTCTACAATCAGTGTGTTCTAGATTAATTCTATTAATCTAGAACTCCTAACATGTATGTATTTAACCCAGTGAGGGGCACAAGAGAATATAAAAAAAAAACCAATACCAATATGACTTTTATGATTTCCTCAACTGCCGGTGGTTTATAGAACACACAAAAGAACCTCCGGCGGCCTGTGATTGTTTTCATTTTCTTTAAGCAGCTCATACAGGGAATTTTTTTACAGACATGTCCAAGATGAACTGGTTTACAGTAAGGTCAACAATTAATCATCACTGTGCCTGGTGGTAATTTCAGATGTTTATTCATTTTATTTTGCTCTCCGAGGCTTAAAATATCCTTTAATTCCTTTGAGAGACTAAAGAGACAAAAAAAAGGTCATCACATGACTGTCTGGCTTTCTGTTCACATTGAAAGCTAAGAAGTCTTTGTAAACGTGGATGATTGCAAGTAATAGAGCAAGTAGTGGCACGCACAGCGTAGTGTACACATGTGGCGCGCAGAACTCTAGCTTATTTTCTCAAGGGTTTGTAAAATGTGTTACATGTTCCTGTTTCACAGCCCATTATATTTTTTTCTTTGCCATATTTAATTTTTTTGTGTAAATAAGATACATTATTCTTCTATATATTGCACTCAGAATCAGTAGTTCACCAAAGCCTTGTCATTATCTGCACCCCTGAAAACAATAGTGTCTCCCTTTGGGGAGTCTATGCATGGTGTATGAACAGGGTCTCAGATCTTCTATGTTATTCTGTACATGGTTGGAATGCCGCCTCCTCTGTCTAAATGGTCTGTGCCGTGCCAAGCAGTCTTCATCAATTGAAACTGGCTTAAAGATGACAGACGCTAAGACAGGTTTCAGGAGATAGCTTGACATTTCAGGAGAAAGGCCCTTTGGACATGCCATTTGCAGAAATGGACCACATATACAGCAGGTACATTCATTTAGCAACTAAAGGCACGGAACGGCATCACCCCTGCCAGAATAACGTTTAAAACTTGTTTTTTTATTCTTTTAATGGTTGCATTTTTTTCTGGATTGCTAATACCAAAAAAATATTGGCGAGCTGAAAGGGGAAGTCCCGTGGGAAACAACAATTTTCTTCTTGATCACAAAAAAACATCAGCAATATAAATTAGCTTTGACAAAAACTTGGTTTTATTTCATTTTGCTTATTTGGGCGATCATTCCCAATTCAGACACCACACTGAGCTGATTTTTTTTATAGCAAAGTTAAAAGTCCTCTGTCCCCATAGACTTTCATGAAGTCAGAGTCTCATTATCGGCTATTAAGACCAAGCCTTTCCAATATTTACCAAAGGCAGTATAGTCTGGATTTTGTTCTACTAGATTAAGCTAGTATAACAGAGCTGGATCAAAGGACATTATGAGAACAATAGATCATGCAGACACTAGAAGTGTGTTTAGGTATATTTTTGAATGCTTATCTGTATCTGACATTAGGAAACGGCCCCCCTTTAAAGCGTAATAATGTAGTTTAGTGACACACAGGCTGTAGGGTTTTCTGCTGATGAGATTTAGGCATCTGCTGTATCTGACACGTGCAAATCCCAGCAGACCTAAAGCTGATTGTTACTGCTAGTATACAAAAAAAGCATCGCTGCGTTTTATAAATAACCAAAGCCCATCTGAAGAGAGGACCATTAGTGAATCTCTGCCTCGTTCATTATTGGTGTACATTTACACTGTGTTCTCCTTCTAATGGCCATAATTATATAAATGCTTTGCAAAATGGCACGGAAACTTAAGGGCAGATGAGAGCAGGTTGGTCTGTCTTGTTGGTTTTAGTTACATTTATGAAAGGGATTTACATTGTGGCAATACACAAAGTGAGTTTAACGTAGCCATAGGTTAAAGCTAGATAAAAAAATTACCTTTTTAAGCATTGGAAATGTTGCATAAGATTAACCCATGTTTGATTATTGTTATTGATTATTAAACCAATTAGACCAAAATATTCATCTGCATTGGGTGATATGTGCGTAAAAAGATTAATAGAAGAGGCGAGTACACACTGGGATCATGTAAATATACACCTCCAACTCATGGATGTCCAAGTACATTTGCCCCTGTGGTTTGGAATCAGGTGCCAAAAACATAATTGAGCAATTTACTGATCCCTAAAAAAAATAACACAAAAACAGGCACTTTAATGTTGCTGTTCTTGTGAATCCTCCCCCCTAAAACATTCATCACAATATAGATACAAAAGTAATTTTCACTCCGCCTAAATCCACTAACATATTGACGTTGCAAACTTTTCCTTGCAGTCTTGATGGATATAAGGATTATTATAGGATTGTGTGATGAGTTAGGTTTCCTACTTGCCTGCTAGAAGAATAATTGCTTTCTAAATTAGACTGTATTCCATATAGGTTTTTGAATACCTCTGGGACCCCCATTCTCCACCCATTTCCAATTCCTTGATGACTTCCTTACTATTCTTTTTTTATTTTTTACTGAATAAAAATGAATTTTACATTTCCTCTCTTGTTTTTTTAATTTCATTTCTAGATTTTTATTTTTTATTTTTTTGATCTATTTGGAAGGTTCCTTCTTATCTTAATAACCTATCTTCCTCTGCTACTTCTGATGGTACCTGCTCTCTCTAATTTCTTGCATAAACCTTTTTAATCCGTATCTGTCCTGTGATCCATCCAGACATAGCTATCTGCGTTAGGGTTTCATCCACATCATAGCAAAAATTTGTGACTCCTTTTATAATAAATTATCACTGCCTACCTGCAATGGAACCTGTGTTCTCATAAGTATTCTAAATCCATGTTCATACATATGATTAAATGAGTTTTGTGCTAAGGCTCTGGAGTTAGTTGAAGGTATTATTTTCTATTGTGCCAATATAAGGTAAAGGTGTAGTGTTATGTATGCTTTATGGACCTCAGATTTCTCAGAGTCCTAAAATGTTGGCCCAGCAAAAGCTATCACCTTTGACCAAAGACTCCCATCTTCGCATAGACCAATACAGTTATTTAAATTTTCTGTGCCAAAGCTCTTGATTATTATCTTTGATTTATATAGCGCCAACAATTTATTCAGCGCTTCTTAAAATACATATATTCAAGGGGTACGACAAGACAAGAATTGACAGCTCTTGCATTTTAACTTCATTTGTGGGGCCTAGAAGACCATTAGATCTTTTGTTTATGTTTATTTCCAACCATTTGACTGGTTGAGAATTATAAGACGTACATTAAATGCATGGCCAGTCTTGCTTTATCACTCTGCATAGAACAGAGAAGGAAAAGGAGACAGAGGAATTTGGGTTCAAAAGAGGACCTGCTCCACCTAAAGGCCAGATTTCTTTAGTGGTATGCATTCATTTTATGTAATTTATCACATATTTTAATGAATTAGGCTACAATTTCAGCAGCCTTGTAATTGAGAGCATTTTAAGTTATATTTTGTATTTCTGTCATTTATATTGAAATCATGACATTCATATTTATTTTTCTTCTGAATAACACCTTTTCAACCTGTTCTTCTGTGAAGGAGTTAAGTCACAAAATACATTGTGAGATTTGTTCTGACATTATATCTAATACATTTTATATGTGACCTATCAGGAATCAGCCGGAAGATGTTTGAGACACAAATGGAAAGATTAAGGGGTGACCGCTTCAGACAGAAACCCATGAAATGACTGACATAGCATTTAAATTTAAATGGGTTTCCTCAGCTCAGGTTAATGTTATCGACCAACAAGTTGGGCTTCTGCCTGCATGATTATTACTGTGCAATTATGTCTCTCTCCTTGCCACATAACCGAGATTGTCAGCGGTAGAAGAAGCTGTATTATAAACAAAGCAAATGTACGCTAAATAAGTCTGATTTAATTGCGACATGTACTGGGATGAAACGTTAAGCACTCATATACCTTACACACTATGTGAGTATCAGTGCTAAACTACGTAGAAATAACTATATAGATTATTAAAGGTGTCATTTTTCTGTTTGGTAGAAATCTTAGGTAAATGGTCTGAAGCATGGAGGTGCACTTAATTAAAAATCGTTGTCTCTTTTGTCTGTATGTATGCCAGCTAAATAGTTAGCATATGTATAGGTTGATCCTTAATAGTAATTCTGATTTTTCCGCCTGTATATTACTGGGTACCGTGGACTGTTGGCACATCCTTTTCCCTAGCGATGGTATTCAAGCCTTAATGTGTTTTCGAGGTGTTGGCCGTATTTGACATCTAATGCATTATCTGTGGCCATAACTGTCAGTTCTTGGTTATCACAATATTCTGGACAAAAATCTGTATTTCTTAACTATTTGACAACTGCATACCGGGAAGCCAGGAAGAAAATGGTTTAATACTGTTAACATGTAAGAGGTGGTTTGAGTTTGGCTACTAAGGTTGTAGTATTTATGGTTTCTTAAACCGAACAAGTCAGCCAGCAGGACAATAGAGAGAAAGTAGCACACGGACAGGCTTAAATTATCACCCCAAGCAGGGAGCGAGTTCACAAATAGTTTAATTGCAGGATTAGAGCTGCTGCATACTGTGTGGTTGCTGAGTTAACCTCTACCTCCAAACACAAGCCTTTGTGTTATTTACCAGTAGACTCATCTCATCATTTTCCATTTATACCCACATGTTCTGAATTCTGAACGTGCAGAAATCACATCCAGAAGACTTACTGTAACCTATTGTGTTTGAGGTTTAATTCCTGCTTGTGTTACAGCTGTAAAGAATGTCGTAGGTAGTCCAACTTCCATGCTACGTCTATGGACTTCTTCTTCATTACTGTTCTTGTGTAAAATGTTCTATCTTTTGTGTGCAGCCCTCAGTGTTGTTTTTATTACCGCATCCTCGAACAGAAGTTGGGGGAGCGCAAGGTCTCTATCATCCACCAGCTCTATGATTTCATCATGGAGGAGTGGAAGAGGACTCCAGTGGCAACCTGTGAAGGTCTGGTGAACTCCATGCCCAAGAGGGTTAAGGCAGTGCTGGAAAATAATGTTGGCCACACAAAATATTGGGTCCAATTTGGACATTTTCACTTAGAGGTGTACTCACTTTTGTTGCCAAGGTTTAGACATTAATGGCTGTGTGTTGAGTTATTTTGAGGGGACAGTAAATTTACACTGTTATACAGGCTGTACACTCACTACTTTACATTGTAGCAGAGTGTCATTTATTCATCGTGTTGGACTCTGACTAGCGGTGGGAATGGGGCTTGGCCATTTCAGAAGGACTGGGATCAGGCAGGACCCACCTGCCCCCCATACCACCTTGTGGGTGCTGCAATAGAAGGTTTGCACGACAAGCATCCTTGGCCAGTCATAGGAGATAAGAGGATCTTGCCAACTGGTCTATGATCTCCACTGCCACAAAACTGGCAGGAACTGTTACCTCCATGGCTTTTAGGAAAGCTAAATTTGTAAAAAGTACCTGAGGTTTACAGTCGCACTGATTGTTTTTGAGATAAAAAGTAAGAGCTTTCCAACGTTCTAGACAGTGTTATCTCTCTCGTTCTTCACTGTGTTAGACACCCCTATTGCTGACAAATTGCCTTTTCTCATTTGGTATTGTGTTATTATAGTGTGATTTGTTTTTGATGCTACTATTCAAGCATGAAACAGTTACAGGGGAAGCTTTGATTTTTGCTGCAGGGAAATCCTTGAATGATTATAATTTTGTGTCTACATAACTTTTACATTTGCATGATTTACCATACATTGTACCATCTATTCTTTTTAAGCTTTTTTTCCTCATGAAAATGGTTCTGTGATCTCTGTGAAAGAAAACAAATTCTAGAATGTGGTTTGTTTCATGAATATTTAATTGCATAAAGCGAAGTATATGTTCTGATTTTAAATAGAGCTAGGTAATCGATTTATAAATAATTGAGGAGGTGTCGCAGATTGAAGAAACATCAAGTCAGAACTTTCTTCTCACTTTGTTATCATTATTCATATCTCATAAATATTTATATGTTATAATCTCCCATCAGCACAACTTTAACTATACCTGACGTCTTCACAAATAGCGTGTATTGGAAATAGCCAAAGAATAGAACAAATATCATTTTGCAACATGATTATTTTTTTTAATTTACCTCTTACACAAAACATTAATTGCTTAAAAAATTAAAACCAAATATAAATTCTAATTGCAGGTATTTAATTTCAAATAAAATGTAGAGGAGTTGTCATTTCATTATTTTGCTCTGAAGGTTTAGTGACATAAAAAGACAGAAATGTCTTTTGTGTTTTATAAGAACAGCCTGCTTTTCTGTCACATTACAAGCAGTCTCTTAAAAAATAAATAAAGAATTGTTTCTTGGAAGAATTTGGAAATTCGACCATGATGCGTCCACAAAGTCCCAGTTTTCACACACTGCCCTGCTGTCCCGGGTAATTGCCCTGCTGTCCCGGGTTATTGCCCCACTGTTTTTGTGGGCAGCGAGGATCGTAGTTAAGTTAAGCAGATCCTCTGCTCTCCTCCAAAATGGCCCAAATTGCTGCAAAACCAATGGAGATGTGTGCCGCAGCAGCACAGACCTCTATTGCAGCCATCAAGAGGCCACCTTACAATGCTCTGCAGCATTGCCCCCTCCAGCCCCACCCCTTCCTGTCTCTAGCCACACCCTACAACATTGGTGTCCTAATTTGAACACTGGAAATAGTTTTTTTTAAAGCCACATTTAATTACGAATCGGTTAACTTTAGCCGCGGTCTAACTGAATTTACTATTCTTTTCCCAAGATTCCTGATGTGCCGACGGCGCTCGACTCTATAAATAAAGCGATTTAAAAATTAGACTTTCATATGCTGTGAATGACAATTCAGCCTTATCTTTCCGGAAGATTTATTGAGAAAAGAATAGAGAGAGAAACAACGTTCCATTAATGTCATGGTATTAAGACAGTAATGGGTCATTACAGTTATTGATGTTGACAGTCACGCCGTCATGAATGCATGGAAAAATGATGTACGTAATTAATTAAAGGCACTTTCACACCATTATATATGAAAGCACAAGTTCTAAAGTGAGCCTGCTTGAGAGTTAAAGGGCTCACAGAATCCCTGCAAAAATGTGTTTATCAATATAAACATGTAAGAAACTAATATATATTATGAATGCGTGTGTAAAGGAATCTTTGGTTCTGAAGACTCAGAAGTCTTCTGCTAAACCAGGAGATGGTGTGTTAGTTCTTCCACCATGAGTTAACAGTAGGCATGAAAAGCCCTGGCTACGCCTTACCCCACGGCTATGCCATTATACAGCACAGTGGAATATGATGGTGCTATATAAGTCAATGGATAATAAGAAATGTGATAATGCCGCTGGAAAATAATAATAATAATAATAATAATATATCAGTGTAGCATTACACCTTCAAAAACAACACTAAATGAACAAATAAGGTGATGACCTAGCGATGAGTTAATTTGTGGGCTTGTGGAAGGTGGTACAATTCTCTTTTATGGATTGTTTTGCGGCACTGGCATAGTTCTCCGATGTATTTTGCTAGATTTCCCTGCCTTTTTATAACACTTTTACCGCCTCTCCCTGTCACTAAGGACGGCTTCTGCTTTAATGTAACAAATGTTGTCGCACAATAAATTTCTTAAGGAAGCTTGGATTAGTAAATTATACATTGTCATAGACTTTTATTTGTATAACTGGGTTAAATCCTTTTTGTGAAGAGGTTGTTAAAGTAAAGACACACTTTATATTGTACTATATATAAATGCTCCTGTCTGCAGCTCGGTGAAATTCTAGCACTCTTGATTGGATAAGCTTTAACCAATTACATTTCAGGACCCATTCGCAGGCGTGTGTAACGCTAACAAATGCATGGCTGTTAGCCAATCAGATTGGAGTGAAGTAGCTTGGCACACCGTAATCTTGATTAGACTAAGAATGAGTTGGGTATGAAACTACTTTCATCTGAAGGAGCCAGACCGGCTTTTGTTTTGTATATTCTATAAAAGACATTTCGATAAGCTTTTCCATCAAGTTGGATCTAATTATATCAGAATATGTTGGTGCTCACCAGTAGTAATACTGAATTGTCCCAATTATAGGTCATACCATTATAGAGTTTATAGATTTAAATTAGGGGGGCACCCTATAATCTGGACAATACGGCGATGGTAATCTGTGGCGTTATTACCGATTCCCTGATAAAATATATAATGTACAATAAATTTATAAGGTGCAGCCACTCTCGGGGTTGCTGGTGGACTGGCAAATCCCTAAGAGATTATAAGAAGCAAGCGGCTTGCCTTTACTTTTTAAACTTCAACAGGATACCCAAATACAATACAGTTCATCTCAAAGCAATAATATTGTACAATATAAATAATATTGCATATTGTTTGTTTTATTTATTTATTTGAGAATATCGGGCTGCCCATTTCAAAACCATAAACCTAAGAACCCAAGCCATGTTTTTTCTACATGTTGTTTCGTTACACGCACCCTTTTATTTTGTGTTAATCTTCACATTACTGCAGTGTGTTGAAATCTAATTCCCATATATTGTGTTATTTTTTTCAGGTTCGATGGATGATGTATTGGATAGTGTTTGCCCTCTACACTGTGACAGAAACAATAGCTGATTTAACCATATCCTGGTAAGCTTGAATCTTTTATTTGTCTAAATGTGGAACTTTTTTTTTTTTTTTTTTTTTACACTTGGCATTTTATTGGGTTATTATGAACGTAATACAAGAGATTGCGTGGTCTTGCCTATAACCAACCAACTATAACCAGCCTCTCTCATGCAGTGTTTAACGTTATTACTGGGTATTGTCACATATATCATAGGATGTATAATATTCCCCAATGAAACTTTGAAGTGGGTTAGTGAATTAGTATGTAGACATCTGACTTTAGATATGGAGAAAGCCACGATCAGTGGGAATTGTAATATGTTTTACATTCTCAAATACTGCATGTTGTATTGTTGTATAAAATCATACACTCGGCGCAGTGGTGGCCAACTGAAAGCTGTCCAGATGTTGATTTATATTCCCAAAAGGCAGCGTCCAAGAACATCTGGAAAGCATAGAACTGTCATACCTCCCAATGCTTGAAATGGACAAAAAAAGGAGACCTTTTGTTACAGAAAAGGCTAGGAGTCAGGGCTTTACCAAGACTTTATGGGACTTAGTGACCTCTTTATAGCTATTAATGTAACTAAGTAAGGCATTTACAGGAGGAAAACATATTTTATATTTTAAATGTAATGTATAAACCAATTTACTGCTGTTTCCACACACGCTATTGTGACTCTTAGAGCAGTAGAATGCTGTATTACACTCACAGCCAACAAACTTATTTCCAGAAAAGAGGGACATCAGGGGGGAAGAGGGATTTGGAATCCAAAGAGGGACAATTTTGCCTAAAAGACACTTGGGAGGAATGCTGAGTATATAATGCCTCTGGGGAATCTGTGAACAGGGCCTGTACAGAAGTATATACAGCTGGAAGCGGCAGCATTTTAATGGATTGAGATACTGAAGTAGTTGCAGTCATACCATGACATAATGACAATTGGCTCTTCTATCTTTCACTCCGCCTTATCCCTATCATTTAATCCTTTCATATCTGAGCTTTTATTTCCTTGATGCTGTACATTGATTGCTTGCAGCTCATTATTGCTTACACTGTTGCTTGTGACACTTTTGGTATTTATTTAGTATGTTGGTATAAGAATTAAAGTCAAGTTGTAAGGACTGTGTATGTTTTGCCTTAGGTTTCCTCTTTATTATGAAGTGAAGATTGCCTTTGTTGTATGGTTATTGTCCCCATACACTCGAGGGGCCAGCCTGCTGTACAGAAAATTCTTGCATCCTCTTCTGTCCTCACGAGAAAAGGTAAGCAGAACTAAAGGTTGGTACACATTTGTGCCACTTACTATACTTAACACTTACAGACATGTGTATTACATTGCAAAGGGCAAATATTTACTCCTTATATACACTTTCACTTAATTATTCACTTTAAATATTAAGAAGAGTAGATATAAAGTATAAAGCGCAGAAGAATAAGTCACAGATCCTACATTTGAAAGATCAGTTCTGGTATATACTACCTTAAATAAGGCATGAATAATTTCAGAAACTCACCTTATCTGTATATATGAGGCTCCATGCACCCCGTCTCAGGATCTGTGTGATTATTTCTCCCCATCGTGTTATCTCTCCCTAGTTGTTAATTTGCTGATTGTTGCTGGTTGATTCTCGACTTTCAAACGTCTGTAAGCTGTGACGGGGTGTTTCACGTGTTCATACGTTTTTACGTGCGTCCATTGCACTGTTTTTCCTTGTATGCCACCTGCTTTCATGTTTATTTTATAAGCTTGGGTGTTACAACAAATGCTCTGTGTTTTTAACAGGAGATTGATGAGTATATTGTGCAAGCCAAGGAAAAGGGATATGAAACAATGGTGAACTTCGGCAAGCAGGGGTTGAATATAGCTGCTACCGCCGCTGTGACTGCTGCTGTGAAGGTACGATGAGCACTGAAGTCTCTTACTAAGATTCTAATGATTCCAAATGAAATATACCAGTGTCATATTAGAAATGTCTGTTTTATTGCTAATTTTCCTGCTGTCAGACCGTGTGTACTGTTGTAATTACAGTCTGAGATGGCACTGACAGTAAAAGCAGTTTCAACAGCTGCATATGGTCTGTATGTACTGATACATGACACTGGACACTGGAAAGACATGTACAACGTTGGCTGACATTACTATAGAGTATGAAAAAAATACAATTTGTTTCTTTGTTTGTGTCTGATAAAAAGAGGATTCCTGCATTTTTTGCTGAGAGGAGAAAATATTTGCCCTTCTTTATTTGACATGGATCTGGCATGCAAAAATATCAGAAATGTCCTTAAATGAGCAGCCAGCTTAATCTATGTTTGCACTGATTTACCGGCATGGATTATCTAAAGGTGTAATTGTATTTTTGCCATTCGGTAGACCGTGTTTCCTTCCAGTGTGTTCTCACAAGCAGGGCTCATGTCAACGGTATTCATTTTCGTTCAATTACTTCTCTAGAAATTTGAGACCGTGTCTCGGTTTGATCAATATCCGATGGAACTGTAATTGTTTTATCAGGGATCTATCACACCAAAGTAAATTTGCTTTTTTTAATGTATACATCACTGTCATGGCAAAAATATATTAAACTAGACAAAGGAACGTGGAATAAGAAGAATATACAATCTGTCAATCAGTCATTGGTATTTATTGTAATGCTTAAATGAAATGAACGCTCCTCCGATGCATATTGGTAATATTTCAAAGTAGACCTGTTCTATTTGATTTTTTCCACTTTGATTTATGAGATCCCTACTGAAATACAGGCGATATCTCCAGTCCTCCGCTTGCACGGGCTGAAAGGAAGCTCTGTGTTTTGTTCAGACACAATTGGTTCAAATGTTGGCAGGACACGTTATGAACACAAAGGACATGTCTAGAAATAACTGTTCCCCTGTAGATCTTTTTAAAACGTGTTTGCCACATTTGCTTTATGTATATTAAAATGACATTCCTGTCCTTTGTGTTATATGTTAATGGAGTAAAGGAATCATCTGCTTGCATGCAAATAACCTTTGTAGGAATTTAGCTTTTTTGCTTTTTTAGCATCTATCCTATTTGAAGCTTATTAAAGTACAGCATACTGATTTATTTCAATGCAAACATGGATATTGCTACGTCGGTCCTAAAGAATACAGTCCAAATTAATTTGTGGTGCTTTCTAGTGGACTAACATGTATCACCGACTTCTTTCTAGATGCATCAGCATGTTGAAAATGCCATCGACTTTGCACAGCTAGGATTATGAAAATAACAAGTATTTATTTTATGTTGTCTCCGATGTGGCAAAAATACAGAAATGTAATTCTACAAATGTTTTCTTCTAAATTTAGAGAATGTTACGCAAGACGTAATTGCAAGCATTTGATGTGGGTTGATGTATGTTGGCTACTTTATGTTAAGCAGATACTATATCTAGCGTTTCTTATGGAGAGAATAGTGAGGGTAGAATATCTGCGGGTTGCCAACCCATAAACATATACATGGAAGAAGAAAGTAAATATTGACAAAACAACAAATACAGTAATTTTAATTCTGCAGATGGTTCAGGTCGTAAGGGATATGTTAAAGGTGCACTGATAAACTGCTGTAGGTTTAAATTTATTAGAAGGACGGTGCTTGCCGAACTGGTACCTCTTGATGAAAGGATTAAAAACATTCTTAGACCTGCAGGTGATGACGTCTAGAATCACGTTTCATAAGTTAACTCTTTCTCTTTTTTTCTTGCCCCTTTTTGCACCCTCTGGCCAGTAAAATTAAGCCTTCTGCAAACTTTCTACCATTCTTCTCAAGTGAAGGTAATTGATCCAAACCAAAGCATGAAAAGGCTAGCCTACCATATAACACATTTTAACATACTGGGCTTTGTTAATATCCATGGTGCTCATCTTGTATATTAATTATGTGCATTAATTAAGTGAAATCGCCGTATTTCAGGGTGTAAATTTCATTTCCAGTAACAGTTTTAAAGCTACATTCTAGACAAAATACTCAATGTGTATGATAAGCCACTGTGTCCCAACACTGTTGTGAAATTGTTACAATGTTTGAAAGCTTCACTTCACTAAGCTTGGTCAGCATTGTTGTAGTTACGCCATAGATCTGTGTTCTCTGCTAGTATTGTTGCTGTAGGCTGTGCTGGATAAATGTATGTAAAATTACATTCATCCAGCTGGACTTTTCTAGAGCTAGGAAGAGATAATTCCTGGATATCAGTAATGCAGGGTAGTAAATACTTTATGGGGTGTGTGTCTCCCTCCATTGGTTTGTCGAGACTAGCTTAAAACTGCTCTTCTACTAATTCTGCTGAATATAACACATAACACACATAGATACATTTTACATTTTGGTCCATCTAGTCTGCCTATTTTCCCTGACGTAGAGTCTCAGACCTTGGGCTTGTCTTAGATTCAAGGCTAAATGTTTATTTCCCCACTGTACATCTACCACTTGTGATCTGAAGTTTTTTCATTTATCTACCCCACTCTCTGGAAAAAACATTTCTCCTTTGAAAAAAACGTCCCTCCTGTACTTCGTTAAATCCCTTTAGGTGTTTAAATGCAGCAATAGAAACATCATTCCTGCTACCGTTGAACGCCTAGAACCTTTCAAAAAATTAGTTATCTTATCTTATATAAAATCTTGCCTCGTTGATATTTTTTGCAGGGAACACTTATTGGTGTTTAAACCTTCAGAGGAATTATTAAAATTACGGCTCTTCTAAAGCTTATTTATTAATGTACTAAAAAATGCAATTCATGTTTGTCCAAGTGGAACAGTGTCTTTAACTGTATGGTCTGAATATCTCGTAATGTTCTGGCCAGAAAAATATGGCCTGTGACTTTTTGTAAAAAAATTCTACTGTAGTACTTCCAAGAACAGCTGAAATATTATTATCCTTGGCTAACCTACTCTATTCTTAATTGCAAAGACAGACATTGCGCACGTGCACACATATATATACACATATATACACACACAAACACACACACATACACATATGTCCTGACTCCTGACATGTAAAAGAGAGAGAGAGATTGTTAATATTTGCAAACTTATATGTCTGAAGGTTCACACGGGCCTTGGTTGTCCAGTTCCGAGCCCTTGCTTTATTTAGTGTCCAACAAACTTCCCCATGCCCTTACCTCAACATTTAGTAGACTCTATACAGGGCTGGACTGGGGATTAAAATGGGCCTTGGCATTTTAAGGCCAGTGGCTGATAAATGACATACATGTGGCCGCTGCATGTACTTTTCAGCTGGAGGACACGTACTAAAGGACAGGATCGGCCACTCAGGTGGACATAAGGAAATGTTGCATGCACCTCAGCCACCTGCCTACCGTACATTTGCCCAGTGGCCCAGTGGTCTCAAGACGCAGGATTTTATTTTATTTTTGCGAGCGCTTTCTATCTTAGCTAGCTCGGTGCTCCGAGGGTGAAATGGGGATGGGACGCGTTTGCCTCAACCCAGCCATTCAGATCAAGGTGACAAATGAATCGCATTAGTTCAAACAGATTTTGTGGTTTAGTGTGAATAATGATCTGACATTGTTCACCTGCCATGCAAGATGAAGCAAGTTAGAAATTGCAAAAGGAGCTCTGTAGGTGCGTGGATTTTCATGACACTTTCTGTGACAAATTGCCAATTTGTCACATTACTTGCCTGGATTGAGACATGGTAACAACGTGTTTGCAAGTACCGTTTTTAGAGCTACATGAACCTGTTTAGAAGAAAACCAGTATCATCTTGTACTGGGGTTAGGGATACATGTCTTATCTGTTTTGGTGTTGCCCATGTAACTGTAATAGCCCTATAATAGCCCTATAATAGCCCTATCGTGATAAAAGGTATGTATCTATAAATGTATATATAAAGACGCACAGCAGTATGTGTCTGACGTAGGTATTTCACGTGGGTATGTTAATATACAGTTTGCATATATTCTTCACTCACATTAGCCTTGCTGAAGTGAAAAATGTGGCAGCCGTGTCTCCTTCTTACCAGCCTCATATTTAAAAAAAAAAAAAATGTTTGGGTGGAAAAATTGCTTTAAGCAATCAGCTATTAAAGACAGGTACATGGTAATTGAAAAATGACTCATTTATTTGTTTGCAATTGAGAGAAATTAGGTTCCAAATGTCAGACAGCAGGCTGCTATTTTCTGCAATTCCGGGAGCATTTTCCTCACCCGCTGTGGGCTAATTAATTGATTATATTCCGAAGAGCACGCATTTCAAGCTATAATGGCTGCTAGCTTCCAGAACACAGCTACAGGGAACATTACTAGTAAAACAAGAATCCCGGCCTCTTTCCTCTTTCTTTTCCTCTGCCCTCTTCTTGTGTGCTTTTCCGTTCCTCCCTTCCCAAGTGATGGCACGTTTTTTGGTGGGCCATTCCCCGTGCGTATCCGTGCGGCCCCCTCAGTATAAGTAGTGTAGATAGAGAGCCATCAGCTTTGGTCATTCACCTGTGGTGAGGATTAAAGGGGACTCTTCGTACCGGGTGGGGATGTTATAAGAAAACGCTTTGAGAAACTGAGCTGCATATATACATTTCCAAAGCAGACCAGGAGATGGATTACTCAATTAAAATATATGAAGTGCACTGTATTCTGGCAAAGAGATAGATTAAATGGAAATCACACTTCAGTGGTGCATCCAAAGTTGTTTTTTAAACTTGTTTAAAATGATTGCATTGTATATGTGTGAGTGTATATAAATCTAATACATATGTAAGTATGTGTGTATGTGTGTATATATATCTAATATATATCTATATCTAATATATATCTATATTATTATATATATCTAATAAATATGTAAGTGTGTATGTGTATATATGTAAGTGTGTGTATATATATGTATATATATGTATGTATGTATGTGTGTGTGTGTATATATGTATGTGTCTATATATATATATATATATATATATATAATATATATGTATGTGTGTACATGTATATATAATAAATATGTAAGTGTGTGTGTGTATATATGTATGTGTATATATATATATATATATATATATATATATATATATATATATATATATCTAGAGTATAACCAGAGCCCTCCTTAGGTAATATATCGGTTTGTAGTCTTTTTTTATCTGTATTGTATGAAGTGCTGCATATGGTGCTATGTAAATAAAAGATAATAATATATTTATAGAGAGTGAGGGAAGGGGGGAGATGTTTCTAATGAAGTGCAAACTACAAATTAGCAGTCAAAATGAATCATTACATTTGTTTAGCTTTACTTGTCTCATTTTTAAAATAAAAACAGCCTTATAGATAAAGAGCCCAGCTAAGTTCCAGCATCAGACCGAGTAAACCGAGAGCTTCAAAGGGATTTGAGCTTTGACTTGCAAATGACTCGGGGGCATTGACAGGGATTCCAGGCAGCGTTTCTGTTGATAGTGGTCTATCAGACCATCAGCTGGGAATTCACAATAACCTGACCACGCTCTGTTAGAGACGGAGAAGAGGGCTCTGCACTTGCAATCTATTAAGAGGTTGAGGGGGGATATGAGGGGCTTCTTTGGCAGGGATGGTTTGATGGTGGGGAGGGTCATGTGGAGAAGTCCGTGGCATGGAGATCTCTCAGGTGGGGACACTGAGCTTTCTGTTAGAGTGCAGCTTGTAGCTGTTAGGAGGGCGGATTATAAACTTCTGTACAGGATAGCTTTTAGTAAGTGTTTAAAGTTAGTGTAAGTAGGAGAGAGCCTGAGAATGAGGTAAGGGAGTTCATTTATTCATGTGTAGTGTTTTGATTTTGAGCTTTCTTTTTTATCCCATGTCTATGGTAATGATCCCCATATATATCGCAGAAAGGCCTTCTTACGGCGGTGGAATTAAAGCTCTGGAGTGCAGCACTTGTGACGCTCTGGTCTGGTGAAGAGCGATCTAGATTATTTTTTGGTAAAAGGAGAGCCATGGTAGGTTTGTGGTTTATTAGTGCTATTGAAGTCAAGGAAACTTTTTGTTTGTCTTCATATAGATTACTTCAATCAAGGATGTATTGGGGAAATTTAACTTAGACTATAAAAAAATGGCATAGACCAATGGAAATCTATGGAAGGCTCAATTACCTATTAACAATATATTTAGCACTTTTTGCTTTATACACATGCTTACATCTTGAACATCGTATGCTTTTTAATTATGGAGTGACAGATGCAGTGTCTGTTGTTGAATACAGAGAGTATGTTTATTTCTGCTGCACGTCGCACTTGTAGATGCTTGGTTTCTGAGACAAGATGTTATTTGTCTGCGTTATCTTTCGGCAAATCCCTGGATTCATTAGGGGGTAGCGTTCTTCGTTTCATTTTTGCTTCATTTTCAGCCCACGGTGGGTTCTGGATGAGTGGCTTGAAGGCAGCGCGTTACAGTACACTGCGCACAATAGGGAATATCTGCCCTGAACACCATCCCAGTAATATAACCGCACCACCTAACGCTTGTTTATTTCCAAGTGCCAAGAATAAACTGTACTCTGCAATGAGGAAGAACATTATTGTAAACCTTCTGGCTAATGCTTATGTTTTGGAAATATTTAACACCCTACCCTGTTTTGTTTTCATGTAATGATTGACAATGGCGAATCAATACATTTCTGCATGTGTGGTGTACAAGAACACAGAAGTGTTATTTTGCTGACATCATGTCTCCTCTTTGCTCAGGGACAGGGAGCCATAACAGAGCGTTTACGCAGTTTCAGTATGCACGACTTGACAGCCATACAAGGGGATGAGCCAGAAGGATGCAGACCCTTCCCCACGCTTCCCCAAAAGAAGCCCAGAGCCCCTAATACAGAAGAGCATGGTAAGTATCCCAGTCAACGCGGCAGCTGTAGATGTGGTCTTGTTTGGGCACCGTGTAATAGTTATAATAAAAATGTATCGTGTGAGCATAATATATAAAGTGTGCATTACCAGTGTTCAGACTTTGCACCTGATCCACTTTCTATACATAAGCCTCACGCTGTTATAATAAGGGTTAAGGGGGTACTGGCCACGGTTTCTATAAAGCACATCCATAATTTCCTTAACATAAATACCATTCTGCAGAGGAACATTGGTTTTACTTTAAGAATACATCCTTTGAAGTGGCAGATATATATGGAGCTGTGAATGTACGCCCCAATGCTGGCTACCAAAATGGCAAAACAGTATGTTATTGGCCGCACATAAATGCACATACATGTTCTCTATCACAAACACATGTACACTCACACATGTATAAACCAATTAATTTACAGTCTTTTACACATATATATACATATATATATGTGTGTGTGTGTTTATACTAAACTTGTATCCATTGCCAATTAACTTTTCTATTGTTTATATATCTTTTTTTCATATAATACAGGTTTCTTCTTTCATTTACATGTCAATTTGTGTAGTCCTTGTGAAGAACATTCTCATCTAAGCTAATCTTCTGCGTTATGGCCTTAATGGAATGGATATATAGTTTGTTTAAAAAAGATTTGTATTAAAAGCTGCGTTTTATTATAGGTTTCTTTTTGTTTAGTGTGAAGGGTTTTTATTACCCCTAGAAATACCTAGAACACTGGGATCTTTTGTTTGGCCAACACCTGATTCTTAATGGAATTCACCCTGTATCAGCAGATGAATATTAAATAATTCTTTGCTGTAGCAGAATACAATTTAGAAAGATGCGAATTCATGAGCTTTGGTACCATGTAAAAAAAAAAAAAGGGGGGAGACAAATAGATTTCAGCCAGCGTAGATTGGAAAATCATTCAGCTCTGGAACATGACTGCAATACACAGGGAGGAGGAATTTTAATGCTGCGGCTCCAAGCCTACAGCAAAAATGTTTCTCCACAATAAAGGCACAGAAAATATTCGTTTTAACACATCTGGAATAAAGCAAAAGAGATTTTGTAGATTCTGCTGTGTGCTTTTAAGTCAGAACCTTAGCTAAATTGCCCAAATTATAATGCTAGTAATGGAAAAATCTAAACTAATCCCTGCATTGACCACTGAGACGGTCAATGTAAAACAATTCATATGGCCGCTGTAATCCAAATAATCTAGGACATTTCATAATAATTTGCGCATTCATAACATGTGATGTACAAAAGGTTTGTTTTAAGTGGAGGCAGGAAGTAGGAATTAATGCAACCCAGATGTCCACGTTACAGCGAGATTTGAGGTCAACATTCATTTGAAGGATGTGGGCACCACCCAGTGGAGGGTTTTAAAAAATATTTTGTATAATTGTAAAGAACAGCAAAATGTATACAATAGACAAGAAACTTTAAAAAGAAAAAAGCTCTAAGGATTCTCGAGGTCCGACTACATGCCTTTGCAACCGTTCATCTTATGTCTCTTCACCTATTTTTGGTTGATTACCAAGTGAGTTAAAGAAACATGGGTTTCTGACATCATAATTCAGAGCTCAACTTTTAGTGTATTGTGATGCAGGGGTTGACAAATTTGGAATGGATCTAGGAGCCAGCCAAAAAAAACCAACAATTTTCAATACATAAAATATTTGGCAAATATATGTTAATGATCGATTTAATAAATAATTGATACATTTAATAAGGTAATAATACATTAAATTACTAGCAAATTGCATTAATAATTGCTTAATATTAAATTGCTAAATAAATTGTAACTAACATACACTTACACACTCAAGCATC
The DNA here is from genome assembly GCF_027358695.1 of Spea bombifrons. Taxonomy (NCBI): domain Eukaryota; kingdom Metazoa; phylum Chordata; class Amphibia; order Anura; family Pelobatidae; genus Spea; species Spea bombifrons. The sequence continues at coordinate 21,238,156 of NC_071097.1, read as the reverse complement.
ACACATGCTAACACCACACTCTTATACACATGCACACACTATCTAACACACTTACACACATGCACTATGTATATATCTATATATATATATATATATAGATATACATACATATACACGCACTAACTCTGGCACTATACACATACACACATACACTCTGACTCTAGCACTATACAAATACACATTGACTCTAACAATATAGTGCACACACTAACTGGCACTATATACACACACACACACACACACACACAGACTGGCTCTAGAACTACACACACTACAGCACACACACTGACTATAGACACAAACACACTGACTGTAACACTACATACATACATATACCCATACACTACCCCCTCTACCTATTGCATCCCGGGGACCTGTCTGCAGTGCGCGTGAGCTGCCTGCTGCTGCCTCTCTTCCCCCGCGGGTCACAATTTGGGGGTCTGGATCCTGTGCCCGCCTGGCACCCCCTGTAGCCATGCAGGAGGAAGCAGCTTCCAAAGTGCTAGGAACTGATTTATAGTCGCCATGGTGACCTGACTCCCGGAGTTTGTCGAGCCCTGCTGTAAGGAACCATATTGAAAAGATTTGGTTAATGTTTTTGATTATCTTGCCATTGACACAGAGTAGTCCTAGCAAAATGAAATGCATCCTGAGACACAGATGGGTGCACCAATGGCTATTCATGCAGTGTTCTGTTCACATGCTAAGTAGGTCCAAACGTGGGTCACTTTCTAGGGTGTGCTGCCCCTGTCTCCTTCACCCGGGCGTGTGGCTGTGATCGGGGATAAGACTAGTCCAGGTTGTGCTTTGGAGGTGCAGAGAGTTGGTTCCCTGCCCAGAGATGAAAGTTATTAAAACCCATAGCCCCAGGCTAGAAGTGATTCACCCCAACACACTGATTGTAACCCAACAAGTACATTTGGTTTTACTACCTACCAGGAGACGGGTAGCAGCTACTGTCAGTGTTTTAGTAAAGCTGCTTGCTTCATTGAAAATATTTAATCTGTAAAGGCCCGTTTGTGGTGTATAGCGATGTAAATCACTCTTTGTACTGATACTGATGCAGAACAAAACAGAATTTAATGCTTATGTATAAAAATGAATACTATATAAATACAAACGTTTAAAATTCACAGCCAAAATACTTTTGTCCTGCTTCTGTTAATGTTGGCCGCCAACATTGTTTTATCTTTCATTTCTGGAAGTTTCACTGTTCCAAATTCAACAAGTCCTTTCCTTCCGATAATATTTGTTAAATCAAGCATGCATGTTCTCCCGCACTGCTCTGTCCTCCAACAAGCAAATAAAGCCAGTTGGAAGCCCTACCTTCTGCCATATCTAACACAAACTAACACACTTACCCAAAAGCCTAGCACAGCCCTAACACACTTATACCAATTCAAGACCTGGTTTGAAGAATTTGGGAAGCCGGGAGTGGGCTGGTTGGGGTTGCCCTGCTTCCCAGACCAACCCCTTGCCCTTTTTCTCTAAGATGGTGTAAAATTATGGACACAAACAAACAAACATATTTGTGTTCCGAGCACTGGAGTTATAACTTGTATGCCTATTTGTTATTATTTTTTTAAAATCCTGCCCTTATAATTTAAGGTCTGTTTCATGAGTCCCTCTCCTTCCCTTCATTTCAAGTTAGTAACCACTGCTTCCAAAGTTTCCGCTCAATGTAAAGATTGGCAAACAGGAAGATGTCAGAAATCCGATTAAACTGTATTTAATTCATGTTACTTGGGGAGAAGTGCAGTCACTGCTGACATATTGACATTGTAAATAATTGCTTTTTTACGTGTAGGCAGTTACCAATGAGGACATGAAGGCAGCTGAGCAGCAACTATATGTTCACAAGTTCGTAACAGATATATATATATGTACTATAGTAGATTTTACTTCCCTTGCTGATTTGATGTTGTCTATCCTATGGCAATTGTACATTGCACTTGCAAACCTTTGTTCACACACCATTTGGCTTTTTTCACTTATGTTCATAAATCATATCAGTACAGTACAATAGTAGGGTATTTGCGTGTTTGTCATTGTATCAGTCCTGGCTCTACCAGATTTGCTTTTAGTAAACCAAATCATTTCCTTATTTTGAATCAAAAAGTGTTTGATCGGCTAGACCAAATACTAATGCCCATTCCTTCTTTTAACCTAGTGTACGGCTCATTCCGAAAAGACTCTGGTGATGATAAAACAGATGAAGAGACAGAAGGGGCTCATTCGGATGATGAAATGTATTCACAGAAGGGCCTTCGGAGGTCCCAAAGTGTGCGCTCAGTAAAAGGGATCAAAGGACGCAAAGAGGTAATATTTTTGTATGCATTGATACACATTGTTTGTTTTGACATAATCCGGTGAAGTTCCCTTGTTAAACCAAAGCAAACACAGGTGATACCAGTAGCATTCACTTATATCAATCCAATGTCCTCATTTATTGATGGGAACGTTCATCTAAAAGGTACAATGATGAGAGTGAGAAACACGATCTGCGACGGGCAAATTCCTCATTTTTAGTTAAATAGGTAAAAACCTCGAAGCTGAGCTTTAATATGTAACATACACACTGAGGCTTCTTGATTGTATTCCTTTCCTTTTTCCCCAAACACTACCCATTCATTAAATATACTGACCGTGTTATGACCGTTACTGTGTGTTGATGTAAATTTGCCTATATCCAGAGTCTGAATGCATGCACTTAAACATTATGTACATCTGCTTTCGAATGTTATTTACAGCTGCAGCACTTGTCATTATATCGCATGACACACGGGAGGTAATGCAGTGAGCGATGGTTCCTCTGTTAGGGTCTCAAGACCTTAGCAATTTCATTAGCTTTTCCCATCATGTTCCACACTACAGCAGCGGGGGTGGCTTATGCCCATTAACCTAGGAGCAGCCACCGAAAATATACAAGTGTCTGCACCAACTTATGTAGAAGACAGCAGAAAACCAATAAGATTCGGGACACAGCCAGGTCCTCACTTAATTATTTTTACTATTTTAATTATTATTTAGACTTTATCGCCAGTTTATGCATTGCCTTACCTATCGCATGCGGTATGACACACAGAGACGATCCAGCAACCTGCTAACACTATTCATTACAAAGTACCAGAATGAAGTAACGAATAGGTACTAATATGATAGGCGAAACAAAACAGTGATTTGATCTGGGAAGCCACTGATGTCCTGGGTTTTTGCTCATTAACTGACTTCCGTTATGTGTTCATGTGATATCAGTTGGTCTTGTACTTCTGTAAAGGGTATCCACCCACAGGGTCAGTGCCTAAACTCATTCATCATTTCATTTTGCATTAAAATATTACTGGCTACACCATTTGAAGATATATCACATTCCTTGCAGAATTCCATAGTCGGCTTCAGCACATTTTATATTCCTGTAACATCTGCTAAATCATCAGTAGCACAGGAGAGCAAGTCGCCCTGGATGCATTAACACTCACTGCACCTTTAGGAGACACAATGATTCAGTACCTCTTGGCGGTGGATCTGTCATTAGAACATAATGAAAACTGCAAATGCTGTCTTTTATTGTATGTCGGGATGCACCGTGTTTTTATTAGTTATATTTTAACATTGCTTGTTTTTCATTTGACTCTCTATAAATCTCACTATGATTCTAATTGTTTCATTTCTGTCTGGTTATGCGAATGTGACGAGTCACTGAAAGCATTACATTTCTTGTCTTCTGGCTAGTCTCCATTCTCCTTCAGATAAAAACAGACCTCTTTGGTAACATGTAGCTTCTTTACAGCACTCATCACTGTCTGTCTGGGCATTATAAAGGTTTAATACACGAAAAATCATTTCAGAATCAGTGTAATGTGTTCTAGGTTCAAGAAACTAAAAACAAAATATCAAACACTAGAAATTAATATTAGTAACAGAACATACAAAATGATAAGATTTTGTATTAGGGTAAAGATTGGCTTCCTAGTGGTTTTATTTTTATTACCTACACATATATATATATATATATATATATATATATATACACATTTTATTGTGTTTTATTTTGTTATGTATGACTTGATATCAAACCAGAACACTTCTATTTCCAATCATGTACTTAGATTTCTCATGATAATGTTTTGCAGATACGATACGGATCACTAAAACACAAGGTGAAGAAGAGACCGCAGTTGTATTTTTGAGGGGACCAGACTGCACTTCTTCTTCGGAACTGCTGTGTTACAATATTTCTGTGTATGATATACGATGATGAGATTTGTACATTTCAAAACCAGCATTAATGTTACACGTTTGTTGAGATTATAGAGGGTTATATCCTTTCATGCTTGATATAGCTTTAAATACATTGTGCCTTAAATAGACAGTCTTACCCATACAGATAAATAGTCACAGAGCAATAAAACCAATGGGCCCATCTATTCTGCCTTTTTTCAATCAAATCATGAAGCCCACAGACAGGGTGTGGTGGCCTACATGGGAGTATGACTTGCCACAGGGTGGAGGTAACTGCCCAGAGATTACTAGACTGTCCAAGTTACAGCTACTAACCAGGGTCTCCTTGGGGAAGAAGAACTTTGCTGTATTTGTAAATCAATGGTTATGGCATATGCCAACCCTGTATAGAAATACACAAAGAGGGCAGACTGTTGGAAAACATTAATACCTCAACAGTTTTCTTGTCGACTTTAAATCTTCTCGCAGATTCGGTGAGTGTAAAATCCATGGATAACATATTTAATGGGACACTTCCATTGTACTTTTTCTTCTGTACAGAGCTATGTTATTGTTTTATTTTTGTCTTGGGTGCCAGTTTTGCACCCAGTTTTGTTGTTGACTGCTGTCACTACAGCAATCCATTGTCTTCTGGAATACGTCTGCTCACCTCACTACTGTCCCTTCACATCTCAGAGCATGGCTGCTATGTCACAAATGGACAGCCGCACGCAGCCTGTGATCGTGGTCTGCACGGAACATTTTAATAACGCACATCCGTGTCCGGTGAGGCCTACCTAGTGATTAATTTAACGGAGCATGTCAGATGTATGTCCGGTTCAGTATTTAAATCTGACCACTCATGCGCACAAATCAATGTGTAATGTCTACATTTGGTCCACATTTGGACCTTTAACTAGAAGCCTCCGCTATGCTTTGTGAACCTGGAGATTCATGCACTGCTCTAGACCGTCGGCTCTAGAAACACTTGACTCCGATATCCTCCTTGTTTCTCTCTTGCTATTTGGAGAACAACACTTCCTTACATAGGACTTTAATCTCTGACAGGGGGCAGGGGTTTAACAATTAGACTAGAGGTTAGGGGCGCTCTTACAGAAAATAGCATTTTGCTTGTATTAGCGTGAAGCTTGTCCAAGACAGGGCTATAAAGGCCCAGCACTTAATACGTTAACCAGTAGTAGCGCATATCAATAATATGGATGAATATGGACATGTCATTTTTTTTTATCCTGATGCTGTATGGGAGCATGGGAGAGCCATTTACCCATTTTATTAAATCTGTAGAATTTCTGCTTTTTGAGAGAACATATAATCCCCCTTTTTATTTCATTTTTTTGTTATACCACTATATAAAGAGAAAAGGCATGTTTTCTTTATAATAATGGATAATTCTGGAAGTAAAATATATATCCAGCTTGCTTTTATTTCTAAGAATACATGCTTGATGGATTGCTGAATGAATTTCTTCTTGTATGTTCCTGCTTTTCTTTGTGTGTATTCTATTCTCCATTTGAGATTTGTTTTAGACTTTGTTGCCAACTTATGAGGTGAAATTCTGAAAGAATATTGGCTTTTGATACTCGCTAGTTCAAACCACTGCTGGCAGCGGAATGTGCCCCGGGTGGCGTAACTTGACAGCCCTGCTAATAAACTTTACCACATGGTGGTAATTTTTCTTGTTTAAAACTGCACTTCCACTTAATGAATATTAAGTGATATATGTTGTCATTATTATTATAATATTTATACTATGATTCTTCCTTCTCCTCCTATTTTGTAATTTACTGCCTGAGGTATTGCAAATGCCAATGTTATCGTAGCCCATTGGTAAACCTAATATTGGCGTAGGTCACGCATCATTAATGACATTGCCAGGGCCAGTAGTGTATTATGTCTTAAGCTAGAACCAGGGCAGTGCCTCCCAACCTACCCCAAGGAGGTCTCTGTTCTGGGGCATAATGTCATAACCTCCACTTTAAACGGATGTGGTGGGAAAGACAATATGTCCATTATAATACAAGCTACAACCCTGGAGTCAGAACGTGTCCCTGACGGGGGATAATGTCAAACACCATTATATTAATATTGTAGATTGTTTACCTGTGTGTGACAACAAGGCCTCCGAGAACATTATATGAGTTTTCAATCCCCATCTTATTTTTTTTAACCCCTTAAGGACAATGGGCAGTCCCTAAACCCATTGAAAACAATGCATTTTGAGCCCATACATGTACGGGCTTTGTCATTAAGGGGTTAAAAAAGGGTAGCACCTTTGTTTTTATTTTTTTTTATTTTGTCATTTTGCTAAAATGTACTTATTTCGCTGGTAGATGGTGTTTTATGCTTTTAATGCTTGTATTAAAAATTTTGCTTGTAAAATTTCTCATATCTTGGTCAAGGTATATTTTAGATTTCATAAACTTGTATACAGCAGAGGCCATACTGAGGGCTGTTTTGTTGTTTTGAATAACGCCTTTCAGTTATTGTTATTATGAAAATTCTGAGTAGGAAATCAGCGCCAGTTCAGTGCTTTCCAAAACCTCCAGGTTGAAACTACTACGACAGCAGGTGCCATGCAAACTAGACATCAAGGCTCCCGCTGCAGGCTGACATTGATAAAGTGTCATATATATATATTTATATATATATATATAATTACGCCATATACAGTATTCAGGGCTGAGTTTTAAAGACAGGGAATGGTTGCTCTGGCAGCATCTTTATGTCCCCTTTTCAGCTCTATGCAGTAGCTTCTGTCTTGGCCTGCGGGCTTGTTCCAGAATCTGTCTGAATTTGCTCCAGCTGTTTGTTCTTGTTGTTTTTCAAGTTTTCCCACTTCTAGAAGCATTTGGTTTCTTTTGACTGAACAAAAGAGGAACAAAAAAAGGATCTTGTGGTACATGTACCTGTGTGTATAATACTGCTCTGAAGGCCACAGGGGAGCAGATCACAGAATATTAAAATATCTATGCATTAGAATTTGGCTGCAAGTTGTGTTTTGGCATCAGTGTGAAACTACATCATTGTATATTCTCATTCTATTTGTCGGATCATCTTGGACTACAGTCTGTTTATCTGATCTTTTTGTTGCACCCACTGAATGGCAGCAGGAAATCATGCCAGGTAGACTTGGGACCAGCAGGCCAGGTGACACATCTTCCACAGGTTCATGCTCACCCTAGTATAAGTATAGAATGTGGGAGTAGTGCACAAACTATTATTTAATTACAATTAATATTACAAATATGTTTTGGCCATTTGGTTTACAATCACTTGCTTCTGTCTAGGGTCTCAGCCAGTCATAGTATGTGATGACATCATTATCTGTCTGTCTTTATGTGGTCACTGTTGAGATGTTTTGCTGTTAGTGGAAAATAAGAGCCCACACTGTTTAAAGACAATAAAAGACGCTGGTAGATGTTCCAATGGTCAATCGTTATTTGTAGACCGCTAGCTACTGACATTTGATGGTATTGACTGATATCCTCCACGTGTCAGAATTCCAGGTACAAATGTGTTAACCAATTGCAAAATCAATGTGCTACGTGTCTGACATTTCCATAAATTCAGAATAATCAATAATTGAAAATCAAAAGTAGCAACATGGCAACAACCAACCGTCTGCTGATTGCAAATGGCTTCCATTGATTTAAATACTGGTGTGTATTGACCCAATATTCTGTGGTTTTGTATTAATTATTGTTGTCTTAAGCACAAAAACCAAAGTGCCTATTTTTGGATATATTGTGTTTGTCTAATTGTTATTTGCGTCCCTGTTCTAGTATGGAATATGATAAATCCTATTTACAATGTGTACCTCTCCTTAACTTTATATGTATTTGTCATAAATTATAAAGAAGGCATCAGAAAATACAACGGGAGGGAAATGTTTACTAAGGGTACTGAATTACTGGAATCAGCGACTTATCTGTTGTATTGTCCTTTTTCTTTTGAGGAACATTTAGAATTGGTGATTGTGGTCCAGATTCCTCTGTGTATGACCGCTTTACAAAACATAGGTACAGATGGAAACGTGTCAGGTAACGTCTGTTACGTGTGAACCCTGTGCAGAGTCTAATACAATATATGTTCACTTTTTTGTAGCAGCAGCTACCACAAGTGGTGTTCTAGCAATAATTTGAAATGTGTTGCACTAAACTAGACTCTTTAATTATACACAAAGGCACTAATACTTAACATAATAACCAACAAATGATGTCTCCCTAACAGGTACAAGGGATCAAGCATATTTTGGTATTTTACTATATTGTAAAGTTACATTTAGCAGATAACACGTAAGATAGTTTTGCGTGAGTGAGTAATTTAACAATTTTGTGTTGCTTAAATGGGATATGGTTTTCAAGAATGAGTGTCTTAAGTTAAAGGTGTTAAAAGGAAATATACTGAAAACATATTTGATAAATAGGCAGTGGGAATGAGTTTCACAAAGCAACTGATTTTTTTTCCCTTTTGTATACTCTGGGAAGTGATCTCCAAGAAACTATGTAATTCTGTGCATAAAGTAAATTATATTTGAGTGTTTCTTCCTGATAGTTAATGGAGACTTTTCCCCCCAAAGAAATATTACACAATATGCATATCATTCTTTCTCCAGAGATCATCACAGATAAACAACAACATTTTGATATTTTATTTCTATGCTGCCTTAGATGAATACTGTTTGTATTATTAATCTTTGCATGATGACAGATACTGTAATACATTAACCCAAAAAGTAATTTTATCAATGCTGGACTTTCTAATAATGCTTGAATTCTGTAATATTCAGAACATGGACTGCTGCTTACTAAGCACAGAAAATGCAAAAGTTCTGGATCTTTTTGCAAGTGAGCCTAATAAAATCTTTAAAAAATATATCATTGTGGATTTGGTTTTTTTTTCAGCCTTGTTGCCATTTACTAATGTTTTTTTTTTCATCAGAAATAATTCATTGATTTAAAACTGCACCAAGAGTGCTCTAATTATATTTTATTATAACTAAATAATAGCCTTAGTAACATTACTATATAATCTGTTATTCTAGATTAATGTATTTAATAGATACAAGTCGTTGTTATATTTTAATTATCTGTGTCATGAACTAACATTATTTGCAGATGTATTGGTGAAACCTTTTTAAGATGATTTCAAGATGGATGAGTGTATATAGCGGGGTATTTCAGGAGTGGAGATGGGAGGAAGGGGGCAAGAAAGTTAAGTGTTAGGTTGAGTTTAAGGTGGAATATACTATATCATCAAAAGTATGTGGACAGCTGACTATGACACCTATATGAGCTCTTTGGACATCTCATTCCCTAACCATGGGCATTACTATGGAGTTGTCCCCACTTGCAGCTATAACAGCCTCTACTTTTCTGGGAAGACTTTCCACAAGATTGTGGAGAGTTTCTGTGGGGATGTTTGCCCATTCATCCAGTAGAGGATTTGTGAGGTCAGACACTGATGTAGTTCATACTAAAGGTGTTTGATGGGGTTGAGGTCAGGGTGCTGTGCAGGTCAGTCAAGATCTTCCACACCAAACTCATCCAACCATGTCTTTATAGACCCTGCTTTGTGCAGTGAAACCTTTATGCTGAAACAGGGCCTTCCCTAAACTAGTGTTACATGCTAGAAGCATACAATTATCTAAAATATTGTAGCATTAAAATTACCCTTCACTGAAACTAAGAGGCCCAAACCCTGAAAGGCAACCCCGAACCGCTATCCCTCCTCCACCAGTTTACAGTCGGCACTATGCATTCTGGTAAGTAGTGTTCTCCTGGCATCCACCAAACCCTGATTCGCCCATCAGACTTTCAGCTGCTCCAGAGTCCGGTGACGATGTGCTTTACACCACTCCAGCCGACGCTTAGCATTCCGCATAGTGATCTGTGGCACGTGTGCAGCTGTTTGAAAATCTGTATTAAGCTATGTTACAGAGGACCGGAGGTTTTTACAAGCTACATGTGCATGCTATGACAGGTGCCATGTTTCAGGTCCCTGAGCTCTTCAGTATGACCCATTCTGCCAGTGTTTGTCTATGTAGATGGCATGTGTATGTGCTTGATTTTATAAACCTGTTAGCAGTGAGTGTGGCTGAAACACCTAAACTGTATAATTAGTCCACATACTTTTGGTCATATAGTGTATCTAATAGAGGACCATGGTGATACAAGCCAAGAGAGAAGTGTGTTTTAGTCAAGTACTAAGTTGCTGTATGTTGATGGAATTGAAATCCAAAACAATGATTTAAGTGACCCAAATAGAAGTATAGAGAGCAATAGAAACACCAAATGTCTGCTCCAACTCCAACAGAGAGCGTGGAGAGCAGGTAAAGACTAAATAAATAAACTGTTACGTAGAAAGTGGAATATCTGGGTTGTGGATTCCACCATGGTAGTGCAATTGGATGAAAACGGCCAACTGTGTCACAATGTAAGATATAGGTGTAACCCAGTGCAGTTATTTTGTCTAATAACATTACAGCTGGGTTGTCATGGATACTGACCTTTCCTTCCAGCACCAGGTTACTTGTCTCCTCTGAGCCAATCAGTATCTCTATGGGACATATGTCAGTTTTCCTAAGCTAGAGAATGTTTCTCAGCCTATCAGAGGAGAGGGTCTAGGAAGAAACTTCTGGAAGAGCAGAGCTAAGCAGGGGAGTGAAGGAGGAAGAGAGACAGACTGTCCTCCCTGTAATTAGGCCTGAAATAAGCCTGCTGCCTTTAGTGTGTGTACTGCTGACATCCAAGCAGTACATTGAAGTAGAAGTGTGCAGAGAATACAGCATGGTGCTGTATGTTCCTGAGTGAGTGTGAGAGACTGCAAGTACCCAGAGCGTCCAAGTCCTGCATCCTGTACCAGTGAGGTGAAAGCAGAGCTGCAGACAGACATCTGTGTGGGAAGACAGTTATTACTCTCAGCCAGGAGGTTAAAGGGGCAGCATCCCAGAGTTGCCTGAAGACACTAAAGAGGAGGTACTTCACTAATATATCAACATAAATATATCCTTGTCTCCCCGGGTAGCGCTACCTGCATCAAGGGCCCCAACAGTGCACCAACACTGGGACATCTGGGTGGGAAGAACACCTACATTTGGGGTGGGGAAGCGGGTGTTGGCAGTTATCTGTGTTAAATATATATATTCTCAGGACTGTGCACCCACTGCTCGAACTGAACTGCATAGGCACAGCAGCTGGGTCTTTATATTATAATACCTGTTTATTATTTCGATATATTCTATAAATAATTAGCATTTTAGTTGTGTGTGTTATTTTCTTGTGTGAAAGGGGCCATTTCTCAGTGGGTGGGTTCCCCTACTCAACATAGTACAAATCACTGAGTGGAGGCACTGCATAAAGAAAGAAGATGTCCCGATCTCCCAGCAATTGCGGAGGCTCAGGTTTCCTGTCACCAGCGTCACTGCAATATGTAACTACCAGCCTGGCAGCGGAGCAAGGTAAAAAAAGGGTTACAGATGGAGGCACCGCTGAGATGAGTTGGGACGTTAATAGAGTTATTAGTAGCATTTCGTACCCCAACTCCCTAGAAGTTCGGGAATGGGCACTGCGAAAATCTATTCCACCTAACCAGGCTGTGGCTATATGCAATATACCTCTTGCATTAAAAAGAAAAAGTTTTGATGATGCCATTCGACAGATACAAGGATTAGAGCATTTTCGTCTAGTACAGACCCGGAAGGATGAAACAGCAGGATTGGCTGTGGCTCTAGTAAGAGGCTATGGACCTCTGAACAAGGAAGATGGTCCTATGTGTATACAGTTGCCAGGGACACATATACCTGGCAGTCCTTTGATTTACGCTTATGAAAATAGCGACGATGACGGTGAAGTCAACGATGGGGACAATGACAACATTTTCAGCCCCGACTCTGATACCGAAATCCATAGTGACAGTGAGAGCGGTAGTGAAACTGTAAGGAAGCATCTTAAGCTGCCCACGCGAGACAGATCTCGAAAGAAGTATCATACCACCCCTGTTACTCACAGAAATGAGACAAGTCCATCCTTAACTGAAGTACTGGCTCAGCTGTCTAAAAGTGTTGTACAAGCATCTCATGAACAGCACTACAGGAAGTTGAAAACCTTTTCCGGTGTTATGCCTGTGCCCACAGGTGAGGAGGATTTCTCTACCTGGAAAAGTAATGCAGTCCAGATGTTAGAAGAGTGGTCCTGTGTTGAGAATGTTAAACGTCAACAAATCATTGAAGGTTTGAAAACTCCAGCATTGGAATTAGTGAGACATCATCTCTTGCTATACCCTGACTCAACAGCCAATGATATTATCGAGGTGTTGAATGAAGTCTATGGAGATGATGATACAGAGGATGAACTACGTACTCAGTACTATAATACCATCCAGAAAGAAAAGGAGAAACTCCCTGCTTATTTGGTTCGCTTAGAGTTGATATTAGGTAAGCTGTTTGAAAAGAAGATAATTTCTCGAGGTGAAATTGATGCATACAGAAGAAAACAAGTACTTAGAGGGACTCGTTCACAGGATAATAGAGTTATGTCCTTAACTGCTCTGTTGCGATCTAGAGGTCCCCTTAGCTTTTCAGATCTAATAAAGGAGGCTAAAGCCATTGAGAAGGAATTCTCCTATGCAGCTAGCCAAAAGGGAATTGACACCAAAGCCTCTGGAAAGGAAGAACGGAAAACTGAGTTCAAGGAAAAGAAAGTGGATGCTCAACCCAAAGACTCAGAGAAGACTCCTAGAGCGTGGCCACAGCCCGAGAAAAGGAGAGAATTTAAGTGTTTCAACTGTGGACAAAAGGGGCATCTGCTAAGTAAATGCCCTCTTAAGGCTGGTTCTGCTAATGTAGAAGTCCTAACTATTGAACAGAGTCCTGCAGAGCTTAAATGTCAGAGGAAGAAGAAGCAAAGGAAGCAAAGGAAAAAGCTACCTAGTAAAAGTAATGATGAACTGTCTACAGATATTAGGATAGGCCCAAAGTCTCTCATATCTCTTATGGTTGAAGGGATTCATGCCTCAGCATTGCTGGACACAGGCTCCCAAGTAACTATAATTTTCCGTCTATTCTACGATGAGCATCTAAGCCATTTACCTATCTTGCCAGCAGATGATGTCAAGTTGTGGGGGTTGAGTTCCCAGGCTTATCCTGTCGAAGGAGTCGTCAAGGTGCAGATTGTGATTCCTCAGCTGGACACTGGAATGGTGTATCCTATGGATGTTGAAGCCTTAGTGTGTCCAAACCTAGGTCGGCCTGGTATTCCCATTATACTTGGGACGAACACTCACATGGTTCGAGGTCTGTTGCAAACCTACCTTAAGGAAATGGGAGATGTCTATATGAAAAGGATGGAAGAACTAGAACCAGCCCTGAGACAAGAATGTCATAAATTGGCTCTTGAGACCCAAACTGGACAGTTTCATTATTGGGGTCCCCAACCTGTTTCTCTAAAGCCTGGAGAAATTAAGTCTGTTACAGCTGTTGCAGTCTTGGGAGAAGGTATGTTTTCTGGGGATTGTCAGTTCTGCCTGGAATCCCTTCCTGAGGAAGACTCCATTAAAGGTTGGACTATTATGCCAGAAGTGAAAGACTGGAGAAGTCAGAAGATCGACATATTTGCAGTAACTGTCTTCAATCGATCTGCTACTGATATTTGTATAGATCATTGTCAGCAGTTGGGAGTTATCCACCTTCTGGAAGAGATAACCCCTCTCACTATGCTGACAGTAAATTGTGAAGAAAATTCTTCCAGAGACCTAAAGTTCAATCTGGATGGGTCCCACCTATCCCCAGAATGGACAGAGAGACTGTTGAAGGCTCTTAGATCCAGAGAAGGGGCCTTCTCTACAGGAGATATGGATGTGGGCTGTGCCAAAAGTGCCCAGCATAGCATTAGGCTGAATGATCCTGCTCCCTTTCGTGAGAGATCCCGACGAATTGCTCCTCGAGATATTGAAGATGTGAGAAACATACTTCAAGAAATGGAAGAGGCTGGAATTATTTGTGAGTCCAGAAGTCAGTATGCTTCTCCCATAGTCGTGGTGAGAAAGAAGAATGGTTCAGTGCGCCTGTGCATTGATTATCGCACATTGAATAAGAGAACTATCCCTGATCAGTATACACTGCCAAGGATAGAAGACCTCCTGAATGCCTTAACCGGGAGCAAGTGGTTTAGTGTCTTAGATCTACGGTCTGGATACTATCAAGTGCCTATGAGAGAAGAAGATCAGCAGAAGACTGCATTCATTTGTCCCTTAGGGTTTTTCCAATTTACCCGTATGCCACAAGGTGTAACCGGAGCTCCAGCCACTTTCCAACGACTAATGGAGAAGACATTAGGGGATCTGAATCCAAGGGAGTGTCTGGTCTACTTGGATGACATAATTGTATTTGGAAAGAATCCCGAAGAGCATGAAAAGCGGCTGCTGAAAGTGTTAGATCGTTTACAGGCTGAAGGTCTCAAACTTTCATTAGATAAGTGCAAATTTGCTCAGAATTCAGTTACATATGTTGGACACATCGTATCCGCTGAAGGAGTGGCCACAGACCCTGCCAAAATTGAAGCAGTTGTTAACTGGCCCAAGCCAAGTAACATTGAGGAGTTGCGTTCTTTCTTGGGATTTTGTGGCTATTACCGGCGTTTTGTGGAAGGCTACTCCAAGATAGCCCGAAGTCTCCACAATCTTCTGCAAGTGGAACCTGTTAAAAAGGGGCGAAAAATTCTTCACCCCAAAGACCCTATTGGGGAAAAGTGGACTTCAGAGTGTGAAGAGGCTTTTCAGCTTCTTAAACAGAAGATGACTGAGGCGCCCGTTCTAGCTTATGCTGATCCTGACAAGCCATATGTTTTACACGTGGATGCGAGTTTGGAAGGACTTGGGGGTGTCCTACACCAACCATATCCTGAAGGGCTTAGGCCAGTGGCCTATATCAGTCGGAGTTTAACCGGAAGTGAGAAGAATTATCCAGTACATAAATTAGAGTTCCTTGCCCTTAAGTGGGCTATTGTGGAGAAGTTGCATGATTACTTGTATGGTGTTAAGTTTGAGGTGCGAACTGACAACAATCCTCTCACTTACATTTTGACTACAGCCAAGTTGGATGCTACAGGTCATCGGTGGTTAGCTGCGTTATCCAATTATGAGTTTTCATTGAAATACAAGGCAGGACCAACGAATGTGGGGGCTGATGCTCTATCTAAACGACCTGGATTGCCTGCAGTGAGAGATGAAGAGGAGTGGGTTGAGATCCCTGGCCCAGGAGTCAGAGCCCTTTGCCAAACCTCAACAGTGGAAAATGAGTGGGTAAATTTCTCAGAGTTGCGGTGTATAGACTCTCTCAGCTGTACGCCTGAAGCCATTCCAGAGGCTATGTGCCTTCCAGCCACAATTCCCCTGTGGTCCATGATTCGAATAGAGGAAAAGCAAAAAGCCCAGAACCAAGATCCTGTAGTTGGTCGTTTGTTAAGAGCTGTGAAGACTAATAATCTTAAGCTTTTGAATGATTTACCCGCTGAGCTACAACAACAGTTTAAGAAGGAGTGGCGTCGATTCCATATTGAAAATAAACTCCTGTATCGTATTATACAATACCATGATCATCCTGGCAGGAAACAATTAGTCCTACCTCAAAGGTATAGAGGGATGGTCCTGAGGTCTCTTCATGACCACCATGGCCACTTAGGAGTAGACAAAACCTTTGGGTTGATACGAGATCGCTTCTACTGACCTGGAATGAGAGAATCTGTAGAGCTGTATTGTCGGAGGTGCAGAAGATGCATCCAGAGGAAGACCCTACCTACCAGAGCTGCACCCATGGGCCATCTTAGGAGTTCGGGCCCCATGGATTTAGTCTGCATGGATTTTCTCTGCATAGAAGCCGATTCTACTGGCACCAGCAATGTTTTGGTGATTACTGATCATTTCACTAGGTACGCCCAAGCATACCCAACAAAAGATCAGAAAGCTGCCACTGTTGCTAAAGTATTATGGCAAAAGTTCTTTGTACATTATGGGTTTCCAAACTGGCTGCACTCCGAACAAGGTAGAGATTTTGAAAGTAAGCTTATTCATGAGATGTTGAAGCTACTTCAGATTGAAAAGTCTAGAACGACCCCATACCACCCTGAGGGAGATGCTCTTCCTGAGAGGTTCAATCGAACTCTGCTTAATATGTTAGGGACACTTAAAGATTGTGAGAAAAGGTCCTGGAGTCGGCATGTAGAAGCGATGGTTCATGCATACAATTGTACACGGCATGAATCCACTGGCTTCTCCCCGTATTTTTTGATGTTTGGAAGAGAAGCAAGATTGCCCATTGACATCCGTCTGGGAGTGTCCTCAGATGGAATGAACCATGGATCTCACTACCGATATGTCAGGCAATTAAAGGAGAACTTACAAAAGGCTTATGGGTTGGCTGAGCAGGCCACAGCCAAGCTGAATGAAGATAACAAGCAAAGGTATGATACTAAAGTACGTTATAAGGACATTCAGCCTGGAGACAAAGTCCTACTGAGAAATTTAGGCATTCCAGGAAAACACAAGTTGGCTGACCGTTGGAAAGACATCTTGTTTGAAGTTGTTTCCAAGATCCCAGGGATTCCCGTGTACAGAATCAAGGGGCCTGAAGGCCGGATAAAGGCATGGCACAGGAATCACTTATTACCTGTGGCTTTTCCTGAAAATAGTCAGAGTAATGGAAATGAGGGCCCTAGTATGCAACCTCCATCAACAATTGACCCTGGAGAAGGTTCTAGTGGAGTTGTTCCTGTTAGCAGAGGAGCTGCTGAATCTGGCTGTGAACAAGACTGGTGGACTTTACCCCAACCTTCTGTCCACGATTCTCCTCCAAATTCTCTGAATCCTGAAAGCCCTAGCTTTGTCCCAGGTTCCTCTGAAAGAGACTTAAGTACTATGGGAGAACCAGAGCCTCAAGCGACTGGACCCCTCCCCAACAGTGCAAGGGGAAGACCTTGTGCTGAAGACACCAGAGGACTTCCTCAGAGGAATCTGGGCCGCAGCAGGAGAAATAGAAGGCCACCGAGGTTTCTAACATATGACAACATTGGGGAACCCACCTACTCTCAGTCCCAACCCATGTACAATAAATTGATAAATGTGTTGCACACCCTAACCGAAATTCTTGGTGAGAGTGCTTTACTGTTCTAAGTCGCTGTTCGTGTATCACGTACCATGTTGTATTTTACTGTTTTATACTTTGCTAGGATGTTCTGTTCCTGCCAGTGGGAGGCAGGATATTTTTTTTCGAGGCGGAGGGTGTAACCCAGTGCAGTTATTTTGTCTAATAACATTACAGCTGGGTTGTCATGGATACTGACCTTTCCTTCCAGCACCAGGTTACTTGTCTCCTCTGAGCCAATCAGTATCTCTATGGGACATATGTCAGTTTTCCTAAGCTAGAGAATGTTTCTCAGCCTATCAGAGGAGAGGGTCTAGGAAGAAACTTCTGGAAGAGCAGAGCTAAGCAGGGGAGTGAAGGAGGAAGAGAGACAGACTGTCCTCCCTGTAATTAGGCCTGAAATAAGCCTGCTGCCTTTAGTGTGTGTACTGCTGACATCCAAGCAGTACATTGAAGTAGAAGTGTGCAGAGAATACAGCATGGTGCTGTATGTTCCTGAGTGAGTGTGAGAGACTGCAAGTACCCAGAGCGTCCAAGTCCTGCATCCTGTACCAGTGAGGTGAAAGCAGAGCTGCAGACAGACATCTGTGTGGGAAGACAGTTATTACTCTCAGCCAGGAGGTTAAAGGGGCAGCATCCCAGAGTTGCCTGAAGACACTAAAGAGGAGGTACTTCACTAATATATCAACATAAATATATCCTTGTCTCCCCGGGTAGCGCTACCTGCATCAAGGGCCCCAACAGTGCACCAACACTGGGACATCTGGGTGGGAAGAACACCTACATTTGGGGTGGGGAAGCGGGTGTTGGCAGTTATCTGTGTTAAATATATATATTCTCAGGACTGTGCACCCACTGCTCGAACTGAACTGCATAGGCACAGCAGCTGGGTCTTTATATTATAATACCTGTTTATTATTTCGATATATTCTATAAATAATTAGCATTTTAGTTGTGTGTGTTATTTTCTTGTGTGAAAGGGGCCATTTCTCAGTGGGTGGGTTCCCCTACTCAACATAGTACAAATCACTGAGTGGAGGCACTGCATAAAGAAAGAAGATGTCCCGATCTCCCAGCAATTGCGGAGGCTCAGGTTTCCTGTCACCAGCGTCACTGCAATATGTAACTACCAGCCTGGCAGCGGAGCAAGGTAAAAAAAGGGTTACATAAATATAAATACAACTAAATAAATACAAATAAAGATAAATGATATAGCCAAAAGATGAAACAAATATTTAGTGCAATGTATTGACAGAATCTGAACACAATATGAACTCCCTGGATTTAGGAACACAGCAGATGTATTTAGTATTTCTGTGGAGCTTATTTTCCCATGCATATTGTTCTCAGTCTGTTGATGACTCAAACATTCTCCTCCCAAGTGCTACCCAATGCTTTGCCATAAAGAATCACCCCTTACCCCCAAGCTTGGCGATTCTCCCATCTGGAGTTCATCATAAAGTCTTTGTGTGTGGCCACCTTCATCGCACATCATGCTGGGCCGATGACTGCCGATGTAGCTTAAACACTTTCCCACGGCCATCTGAAAATGAGAAACATGTTTAAAGTTTCTTCTACCCAAAAACATATGATATAATGCGCAAAACACAAAATACAGTAAAAACGGTTTTTCGAGGCAAGATTTCTGCTCTCAGAATAGTATTGCTGTTATTATAGTTAGTGGGTTAACATGTGGTGTTTTAATTGACTTTTGTTATGACGGTATCAAAAATGCATAAACTGTCTCAGCCATTATTGAATTTCATAAATCATCTTTGAATTTCATATTTTTTCCTTACCCTAAGGCTTATCAGAAAAATGTGCACAAAATCGTTGCATGCAAACAAGATTCAAGGCGCCTTACCTTTGTGTCCTTCTTGTAACAGGAATCAGGGGCCTGTAGTGGAGATTCTCTGGATACTGTTGATAGTATTCTTCTAAGCTCCTACAGGAACTGGGAATGGCAAAAAATACAAAACCTTTTAAAAAATAGTGATGGAGCTATCATTAATACCCTTCATCTTGCCTCCCAAACCAGGGACGTTCTAAACAGCATATTGGGGATGATGGGATGATGGGATGATTGGCTGCAATGTTCAGCACTATCAATAGGTGTCAGTATACTTTTGACACTCATGGTAAATCAAAGTATGTTCTTTTTGGTAGTTCTTGATACTAAGTTGCAACGAATACATTGCAAAAAGAAGCTGCAAATGTTTAACTGTTTACTTGCTGAAATATATACAGTTTTATAACGAAATCATGGTAAATTATATAGAAATAATAGAAACATTTTAAGTAATCAACATATTGATATAATATGGTACATGTATGTGCAAACACCATATTTTACCTGTTTTGATTGGCACAATATGGGAATATATATTATTATTATTTTTACATGGGGATTATGGGTGGAATATTATAGTTACACATGCCAAGGAACACATTTGACCCATTTCTGATAAGAATATGGGAATATTATTATTTTTACATGGGGATTATGGATGGAATATTATAGTTACACATGCTAAGGAACACATTTGACCCATTTCTGATAAGAATATGGCTATAAATACTTTTTTATATGGGGAATACGGGTGGAATATTATAGTTACACATGCTAAGGAACACATTTGACCCATTTTTGATAAGAATATGGGTATAATTATTTTTTTACATGGGGAATATGGATGAAATATTATAGTTACACATGCTAAGGAACATATTTGACCCATTTCTGATAAGAATATGGGAATATTATTATTTTTACATGGGGATTATGGGTGGAATATCATGGTTACAGATGCCAAGGAACAAATTTGACCTTTTTCTGAAAGGAATATGGGAGTATTATTATTTTTATATGGGGATTATGGGTGGAATATTATAGTTACACATGCTAAGGAACATATTTGACCTGTTTTTGATAAGAATATGGCTATAAATATTTTTTTACATGGGGATTATGGGTGGAATATTATAGTTACACATGCTAAGGAACACATTTGACCCGTTTCTGATAAGAATATGGGTATAATTATTTTTTTACATGGGGATTATGGGTGGAATATTATAGTTACACATGCTAAGGAACATATTTGACCCATTCTTATAAGAATATGGGAGTATTAATATTTTTATATGGGGATTATGGGTGGAATATTATAGTTACACATGCTAAGGAACATATTTGACCTGTTTTGATAAGAATATGGCTATAAATATTTTTTTACATGGGGAATATGGGTGGAATATTATAGTTACACATGCTAAGGAACACATTTGACCTGTTTTTGATAAGAATATGGCTATAAATACTTTTTTATATGGGGAATATGGGTGGAATATTATAGTTACACATGCTAAAGAACATATTTGACCCATTTTTGATAAGAATATGGGAGTATTATTATTTTAATATGGGGATTATGGGTGGAATATTATAGTTACACATGCTAAGGAACACATTTGACCCATTTCTGATAAAAATATGGGAATATTATTATTTTTACATGGGGATTATGGGTGGAATATTATAGTTACACATGCTAAGGAACACATTTGACCTGTTTTTGATAAGAATATGGGAGTATTATTATTTTTATATGGGGATTATGGGTGGAATATTATAGTTACACATGCTAAGGAACATATTTGACCCATTTCTGATAAGAATATGGGTATACTCATTTTTTACATGGGGAATATGGGTGGAATATTATAGTTACACATGCTAAGGAACACATTTGACCTGTTTTTGATAAGAATATTGGTATAATTATTTTTTTACATGGGGATTATGGGTGGAATATTATAGTTACACATGCTAAGGAACATATTTGACCCATTTCTGATAAGAATATGGGAATATTATTATTTTTACATGGGGATTATGGGTGGAATATCATGGTTACAGATGCCAAGGAACAAATTTGACCTTTTTCTGAAAGGAATATGGGAGTATTATTATTTTTATATGGGGATTATGGGTGGAATATTATAGTTACACATGCTAAGGAACATATTTGACCTGTTTTTGATAAGAATATGGCTATAAATATTTTTTTACATGGGGATTATGGGTGGAATATTATAGTTACACATGCTAAGGAACACATTTGACCCGTTTCTGATAAGAATATGGGTATAATTATTTTTTTACATGGGGATTATGGGTGGAATATTATAGTTACACATGCTAAGGAACATATTTGACCCATTCTTATAAGAATATGGGAGTATTAATATTTTTATATGGGGATTATGGGTGGAATATTATAGTTACACATGCTAAGGAACATATTTGACCTGTTTTGATAAGAATATGGCTATAAATATTTTTTTACATGGGGAATATGGGTGGAATATTATAGTTACACATGCTAAGGAACACATTTGACCTGTTTTTGATAAGAATATGGCTATAAATACTTTTTTATATGGGGAATATGGGTGGAATATTATAGTTACACATGCTAAAGAACATATTTGACCCATTTTTGATAAGAATATGGGAGTATTATTATTTTAATATGGGGATTATGGGTGGAATATTATAGTTACACATGCTAAGGAACACATTTGACCCATTTCTGATAAAAATATGGGAATATTATTATTTTTACATGGGGATTATGGGTGGAATATTATAGTTACACATGCTAAGGAACACATTTGACCTGTTTTTGATAAGAATATGGGAGTATTATTATTTTTATATGGGGATTATGGGTGGAATATTATAGTTACACATGCTAAGGAACATATTTGACCCATTTCTGATAAGAATATGGGTATACTCATTTTTTACATGGGGAATATGGGTGGAATATTATAGTTACACATGCTAAGGAACACATTTGACCTGTTTTTGATAAGAATATTGGTATAATTATTTTTTTACATGGGGATTATGGGTGGAATATTATAGTTACACATGCTAAGGAACATATTTGACCCATTTCTGATAAGAATATGGGTATAATTATTTTTTTACATGGGGATTATGGGTGGAATATTATAGTTACACATGCTAAGGAACACATTTGACCTGTTTTTGATAAGAATATGGGAGTATTATTATTTTTATATGGGGATTATGGGTGGAATATTATAGTTACACATGCTAAGGAACATATTTGACCCATTTCTGATAAGAATATGGGTATACTCATTTTTTTACATGGGGAATATGGGTGGAATATTATAGTTACACATGCTAAGGAACACATTTGACCTGTTTTTGATAAGAATATTGGTATAATTATTTTTTTACATGGGGATTATGGGTGGAATATTATAGTTACACATGCTAAGGAACATATTTGACCCGTTTCTGATAAGAATATGGGTATAATTATTTTTTTACATGGGGATTATGGGTGGAATATTATAGTTACACATGCTAAGGAACACATTTGACCTGTTTTTGATAAAAATATGGGAATATTATTATTTTTATATGGGGATTATGGGTGGAATATTATAGTTACACATGCTAAGGAACATATTTGACCCATTTCTGATAAGAATATGGGTATACTCATTTTTTTACATAGGGATTATGGGTGGAATATTATAGTTACACATGCTAAGGAACACATTTGACCTGTTTTTGATAAGAATATGGGTATAATTATTTTTTTACATGGGGAATATGGGTGGAATATTATAGTTACACATGCTAAGGAACATATTTGACCCATTTCTGATAAGAATATGGGAGTATTATTATTTTTATATGGGGATTATGGGTGGAATATTATAGTTACACATGCTAAGGAACATATTTGACCCATTTCTGATAAGAATATGGGTATAATTATTTTTTTACATGGGGATTATGGGTGGGATATTATAGTTACACATGCTAAGGAACACATTTGACCTGTTTTTGATAAGAATATGGCTATAAATATTTTTTTACATGGGGAATATGGGTGGAATATTATAGTTACACATGCTAAGGAACACATTTCACTCATTTCTGATAAGAATATGGGTATAATATTTTTTTACATGGGTGGAATATTATAGTTACACATGCTAAGGAACACATTTCACTCATTTCTGATAAGAATATGGGTATAATATTTTTTTACATGGGGATTATGGGTGGAATATTATAGCTACACATGCTAAGGAACACATTTGACCCATTTCTGATAAGAATATGGGTATAATAATGTTTTTACATGGGGATTATGGGTGGAATATTATAGTTACACATGCTAAGGAACACATTTGACCCATTTCTGATAAGAATATGGCTATAAATACTTTTTTATATGGGGAATATGGGTGGAATATTATACTTACACATGCTAAGTAACATATTTGACCCATTTCTGATAAGAATATGGGTGTACTCATTTTTTTTACATAGGGATTATGGGTGGAGTATCATGGTTACACATGCTAAATAACACATTTGACCCATTTCTGATAAGAATATGGGTATCATTTTTTTTACATGGGGATTATGGGTGGAATATCATGGTTACGCATCCTAAGGAATACATTTGACCCATTTCTGATAACAATATGGCTGAAAATATTTTTTTACATGGGGATTATCGGTGGAATACCATGGTAACACATGCTAAATAACACATTGACCCATTTCTGATAAGAACATGGGCATAATAATGTTTTTAAATGGGGATTATGGGTGGAATATTACACATGCTAAGTAACATATTTGACCTATTTCTGATAAGAATATGGGTATAATATTTTTTTTTTACATGGTGATCGTGGGTGGAATATTATAGTTACACATGCTAAGGAACATATTTGACCTGTTTCTGATAAGAATATGGGTATACTATTTTTTTTCATGGGGATTATGGGTGGAATATCATAGTTACACATGCTAAGTAACATATTTGACCCATTTCTGATAAGAATATGGGTATAATATTTTTTTACATGGGGATAATGGGTGGAATATTATAGTTACACATGCTAAGGAACACATTTGACCTGTTTCTGATAAGAATGCGGCTATAAATATTTTTTTACATGGGGATTATGGGTGGAATATCATGGTTATAGATGCCAAGGAACAAATTTGACCTTTTTCCGATAAGAATATGGGAGTATTATTATTTTTACAGGGGGATTATGGGTGGAATATTATAGTTACACATGCTAAGTAACATATTTGACCCATTTCTGATAAGAATATGGGTATACTCATTTTTTTTACATGGGGATAATAGGTGGAATATTATAGTTACACATGCTAAGGAACATATTTGACCTGTTTCTGATAAGAATATGGCTATAAATATTTTTTTACATGGGGATTATGGGTGGAATTTTATGGTTACAAATGCCAAAGAACACATTTGACCTGCTTCTGAAAAGAATATGGGAATTTTATTATTTGTACATGGGGATTATGGGTGGAGTATTATAGTTACACATCCTAAGGAACACATTTGACCTGTTTCTGATAAGAATATGGCTATAAATAATTTTTATATATGGGGATTATGGGTGGAATATTATGGTTACACATGTTTAGTACCTTATTTAACAAGTTTCTGTTAAGAATATGGCTATAATTATTTTCTACATGGGGATTTTGGGCGCAATATCAAGGTTACACATGCCATGGAACATAATTGAAATGGGTCGAATATGTTACTAAGGGTGTGTAACCATGACAATTCACCCATAATCCCCATGTAGAAAAACATTTATAATCATTTTCTTAACAGAAATAGATCAAATATGTTACATGGCACATGCAATCATATCATAGTATCCATAATATCTATGAAAAAAATTAATCATTCCCATTTTCTTACGAGAAACAAGTGAAATACATCACTA
Source organism: Spea bombifrons (assembly GCF_027358695.1). Taxonomy (NCBI): domain Eukaryota; kingdom Metazoa; phylum Chordata; class Amphibia; order Anura; family Pelobatidae; genus Spea; species Spea bombifrons. Next base: position 21,212,934 of record NC_071097.1, on the reverse strand, counting down.
GCCATGTGTAACCATAATATTCCACCCATAATCCCCATGTAGAAAAATGATTTTACCCATATTCTTATCAGAAACAGGTCAATTATGTTCCATGGCATGTGTAACCTTGATATTGCGCCCAAAATCCCCATGTAGAAAATAATTATAGCCATATTCTTAACAGAAACTTGTTAAATAAGGTACTAAACATGTGTAACCATAATATTCCACCCATAATCCCCATATATAAAAATTATTTATAGCCATATTCTTATCAGAAACAGGTCAAATGTGTTCCTTAGGATGTGTAACTATAATATTCCACCCATAATCCCCATGTACAAATAATAAAATTCCCATATTCTTATCAGAAGCAGGTCAAATGTGTTCTTTGGCATTTGTAACCATAAAATTCCACCCATAATCCCCATGTAAAAAAATAATTATACCCATATTCTTATCAGAAATGGGTCAAATATGTTCCTTAGCATCTGTAACTATAATATTCCACCCATAATCCCCATATAAAAATAATAATACTCCCATATTCTTATCAAAAATGGGTCAAATATGTTCCTTAGCATGTGTAACTATAATATTCCACCCATAATCCCCAAATAAAAAAATAATTATACCCATATTCTTATCAGAAATGGGTCAAATATGTTCCTTAGCATGTGTAACTATAATATTCCACCCATATTCCCCATGTAAAAAAATAATTATACCCATATTCTTATCAGAAACGGGTCAAATATGTTCCTTAGCATGTGTAACTATAATATTCCACCCATAATCCCCATGTAAAAATAATAATATTCCCATATTTTTATCAGAAATGGGTCAAATGTGTTCCTTAGCATGTGTAACTATAATATTCCACCCATAATCCCCATGTAAAAATAATAATATTCCAATATTTTTATCAGAAATGGGTCAAATGTGTTCCTTAGCATGTGTAACTATAATATCCCACCCATAATCCCCATGTAAAAATAATAATATTCCCATATTCATATCAGAAATGGGTCAAATGTGTTCCTTAGCATGTGTAACTATAATATTCCACCCATATTCCCCATATAAAAAAGTATTTATAGCCATATTCTTATCAAAAACAGGTCAAATGTGTTCCTTAGCATGTGTAACTATAATATTCCACCCATATTCCCCATGTAAAAAAATATTTATAGCCATATTCTTATCAAAAACAGGTCAAATATGTTCCTTAGCATGTGTAACTATAATATTCCACCCATAATCCCCATGTAAAAATAATAATATTCCAGTATTTTTATCAGAAATGGGTCAAATATGTTCCTTAGCATGTGTAACTATAATATTCCACCCATAATCCCCATGTAAAAAAAATGAGTATACCCATATTCTTATCAGAAATGGGTCAAATATGTTCCTTAGCATGTGTAACTATAATATTCCACCCATAATCCCCATGTAAAAAAATAATTATACCCATATTCTTATCAGAAACGGGTCAAATATGTTCCTTAGCATGTGTAACTATAATATTCCACCCATAATCCCCATGTAAAAATAATAATATTCCCATATTCTTATCAGAAATGGGTCAAATGTGTTCCTTAGTATGTGTAACTATAATATTCCACCCATATTCCCAATGTAAAAAATTATTTATAGCCATATTCTTATCAAAAACAGGTCAAATATGTTCCTTAGCATGTGTAACTATAATATTCCACCCATAATCCCCATGTAAAAATAATAATATTCCAATATTTTTATCAGAAATGGGTCAAATATGTTCCTTAGCATGTGTAACTATAATATTCCACCCATAATCCCCATGTAAAAAAATGAGTATACCCATATTCTTATCAGAAATGGGTCAAATATGTTCCTTAGCATGTGTAACTATAATATTCCACCCATATTCCCCATATAAAAAAGTATTTATAGCCATATTCTTATCAAAAACAGGTCAAATGTTTTCCTTAGCATGTGTAACTATAATATTCCACCCATAATCCCCATGTAAAAATAATAATATTCCCATATTCTTATCAGAAATGGGTCAAATGTGTTCCTTAGCATGTGTAACTATAATATTCCACCCATAATCCCCATATAAAAATAATAATATTCCCATATTCTTATAAAAATGGGTCAAATGTGTTCCTTAGCATGTGTAACTATAATATTCCACCCATAATCCCCATATAAAAATAATAATACTCCCATATTCTTATAAAAATGGGTCAAATGTGTTCCTTAGCATGTGTAACTATAATATTCCATCCATAATCCCCATGTAAAAAAATAATTATACCCATATTCTTATCAAAAACAGGTCAAATGTGTTCCTTAGCATGTGTAACTATAATATTCCACCCATAATCCCCATGTAAAAATAATAATACTCCCATATTCCTTTCAGAAAAAGGTCAAATTTGTTCCTTGGCATCTGTAACCATGATATTCAACCCATAATCCCCATGTAAAAATAATAATATTCCCATATTCTTATCAGAAATGGGTCAAATATGTTCCTTGGCATGTGAAACTATAATATTCCACCCATAATCCCCATGTAAAAATAATAATAATATATATTCCCATATTGTGCCAATCAAAACAGGTAAAATATGGTGTTTGCACATACATGTACCATATTATATCAATATGTTGATTACTTAAAATGTTTCTATTATTTCTATATAATTTACCATGATTCCGTTATAAAATTGTATATATTTCAGCAAGTAAACGGTTAAACATTTGCAGCTTCTTTTTGCAATGTATTCGTTGCAACTTAGTATCAAGAACTACCAAAAAGAACATACTTTGATTTACCATGAGTGTCAAAAGTATACTGACACCTATTGATAGTGCTGAACATTGCAGCCAATCATCCCATCATCCCATCATCCCCAATATGCTGTTTAGTACGTCCCCCCAAACCACTGCTAATAAATGGCACCCTGGATGGCCATATTGTAATAAAAGCAATAGTTAAATGTTTTCCATAAATGTATTAAAGGAAACACAAACCCATGTGTTAGCTTTTGATCCATAGCTAGTTGGTTGCAGATATTCCGCTAACAAATACCAAGGACTGAAGATTTGTAAATCCAGATGAAACAATTAAAAAGAGGAAGCTTTTCATGTAAAAACAGCAACAACATTATTGTATAATGACAAATTGTATTGCAAAAAACAAACAAATTGGTATCCACTAGGTGGCGCCAGAATATAACTAAAGCAGCACCCCATATTCTAGATATACAATAATCAGTTTGCATGGACAATGATGCCTTTATTATATTACTTATAAATATACCTTCGCTTTATCATTTATCTGTAAATTACTACGGTACCAAGATACATCTTCAATGTAATTCATTATAAGATTGAAGTTATAGGATATAGAACATGGACATTTATTTCCTTGGCTGGCTGCTAAATACGTTTGAATGGATCCTAAGTTCTACATTCATTTGCAAATCACTTCTGTATGATTTTCCTATAACACGATCTAAAGCAGCCTTGTTCTGGTACAAAACAAAAAGTAGTCTATTCACTAAAGCAATATTTTGCGGAAAACTTGTAATTTTAACTCCCTCACTTCAATATTCAGTATAAATGACCGACACTGGCAAGTTTCTCCAGAACGAATGCTTGAGCTGGCCCTGTATAATGTATAACTTATAACCAAACTCTTCATGCAGCAGAAGTTAACTGGGATTGGATCTTCATAATCTATAGCAAAGTCATGGAGATAAAACACAAGATGACAACAGTGAATAAACCTCAAAGGGACGAGCTTTTCTGTTAGAGAGAACAAACAGGTTTTTAGTACAGTATGTAGGTGGGAACAACAAAGATCTAGGGATTAACATTTTAAATAATCTGATAATAGTGTCAGGATTATAGTTTCATATTTGTATTAGATAACACAAACAGAAAGGTTAGAAAAATAGATAACATAGTACAAAATATCACATTGAAAGAAAAGTACAGTTAACAATATAGAATTTTAAAATAAGACCATTTGCATTATCGATATGTCCTGTAATCCTATATTTGATAATCAAACTAAATCTTGTAAGATATAACCTTTTCTCTTCTTGGTCATAAAACATTTCCACTAACTGATATAACTAGACAAATATTTTATATAGTCTACGTCTAAGTCAAAACCTTTAACCTTTTTTATGTTATTTTATTTAACTCCATCGCTGTTCACTGATTCCAATGCAGTAAAGTCATTACACTTCCATTCTCGTTCAACCTGTAGGCCGTCTTCTAGAGAAGACTGGGGTGGTGGTTTTATTTACCTATTATTGCGCAATACTTTATTTGGTCAGTGGTTGCTCTTCTCGCTTGTTTAAATATAAAAATTGTATAATCCTAAAATAACTTTCAACGGTAGTAATATTACTGGAAATTGTGCATTGTGATGGCTCAAACCCTCAACATGGGTTGGAAAATGTGGCATTACAACCTACTTGCCAATAAATAGGAGTTGAATCCATAATTACACTTATACTGGATTCTTTGGTAATTTAGAGGAAGATTCTGCTCATTAACATGCTTTCTGAGGCTTATGCTACATTTTAACGAATGTTGTCTAATTTGTATGAATCTTTGAAAATGAGGAGGGACCGACAACAAAACAAATGAAAACAAATTAGAAATCATTAAATATTTGTTATTCATTTGTTTACAAAAAAAGCAACAATTAAGATCCAAGATAAAAACATAAAAAGAAAACATGAACAAACCTGATGGACTATGGTATTGAAAAAAACAAGCAGCCTAAATATACACTATATGGACAAAAGTATTGGGACACCTGACCATTACACCAACAGGGACCTTTATGGCATTGCATTCTAAATTCACAGACAGTCGAGGCCAGAAGGTGCCAGCCCTCCCCTGTTCAGTATGTTACTGTGTGTAATTATGTGTGTTAGCATGTGTCTGTAAGTATATTTATGTGTTAATAAGAATGTTATTGTGTTTATATGAGGTGGTTGGGAGCCCCAACCTTATGTCTCACAGGGTCGTCATTTTTTGTTACACCACTCCTTGTTGGAGTAGACTCCAGTAACAGCTGTAAGAGTGTTAATGCAAATATTATTCTGCCATTATTCAAAGCACAAACCTAGTATATACTAGAGCTTTGGTCACCAATCCATCAGAAAAATATTTTGGAACAGGTATAAAAATAAGACTATGATATTAAGGGCGATGAGTACTTGGCTAAAGTGGGTTTATTTACCCCGAAAATTTAATGTCAGGGGTGAACCCCAGGTTAAAAATATTTGAGGGTCAGGGGAACTATTTATCCAATTTACTGAGCAAATTATAATAAGCCACCATCTAAGACTGGAAGAATAACAATTCCATCTTTAAAAGCTAGCTTTTCTTTACAGCGAGGGCAGCTAAGCTCTGGAACACATTACTCAGGCAAATGGTGGGTGCAGATAGCATGGAAACCATTAAGTAATTCTTAGAAAGGAAGGATATTAATTGGCGTTCTGTGTTAATTAATAGAGGTTGATCCAGGAATAAATCTGTCTATTGGAGTAATTTTTAACCACGTGATGCTAAATTGGCATAATCTTGGTTGAATCTGATGGATTTATGTCTTTTCCCATCTTGATAACTATGTAACAGCTACATATAGAGACATATATAGACTGACATATAGAGACACACTCCGATGATGTCAGTGCTCTTCCTAGCTAATCTGCGGTGACGAGTAGCAAGGAATCCTTGATTGTTCTTATTGTTGTGGGGATTTTGTCTCAGAAAGCACCAAGGTAGACATACTTTAAAAGTACAGTTGAAATATATCTTTATAGCTGGGACCCTTATCATGCAGGAGTTGAAGTTCTTTACAAATTTTACATTGGGCAGCTTCACCAAAGTTAAATGATTGTCACTTGGATGCAGCAGTCTACTTGTTTGGTATGTACCAGTGGTGATTTTTCCACCTTTTTCCTATTATGACCTTAATATCACCCTAATATGGCCCTTTAATTGCCCTTTCCTCATATATCATTTCCACCAGCAGATTATAGAGTAAACAAAATTAAAATGTCACCTACTCCTAAAAGATCAACCTTTAAGTAATTTGACACTTAAAAAGTCCAACACTGTTAAAAGTCATTGGTATAGACAGCATGTTAGGTCACCAGCCTGTGGGTCGGAACATGCAATATGGAAATGTATGTCTGAAATATGACATATGAACAAATCAGTGTAATTTCAGACAGAACTGCTCTTAAACCATAGAGATTGTATTTCCATAATATTTCTGCTGTTTTACTAAACAAAGATAAGAACAAAAAGATTTTTTTAATTTTTTTTAATGCTTGTCATATTTGTACATGGAAGAACTGTGAATGCATCCTTGTTGTCAGAATCAGGGCATTTCCATTTAATATTCTTGTTCTTGCATCTGTCCTCCACTTTGCCCCTTTCCTTTACCTTTCCCCTTTCCTTTACCTTTACCTTTCCCCTTTCCTTTACCTTTACCTTTTCCCTTGCCCTTTCCCTGGCCTGGTTCCTGTCCTTCACCTTGTCCTTGGCCAAAGTCCATGCCTGCACCTTCTGCCTCTTCAGGTAGTAAACCATCTAAAAATCTTTTTTGCCTAACTTGTTCTTTTTCCTCCTGAACCTGACTATCTTCATTTTGTAATGCTTGTCCATGCCCTTTCCCGTGTTCTAGTCCCTTACCATGCCCTTTACCATGTTCTGCTCCTTTCCCATGCCCTTTACCATGTTCTGCTCCTTTCCCATGCCCTTTACCGTGTTCTGCTCCTTTCCCATGCCCTTTACCATGTTCTGCTCCTTTCCCATGCCCTTTACCATGTTCTGCCCCTTTTCCTTGGCCCTTTCCTTTGCCATGTCCCTTTCCATGTTCTGCCCCTTTAGCATGCCCTAGTCCATGTTCTTCCCCTTGCTCTTCATTTTCACTCTCATCTCCATTACTTTCATCCACGTCTCGTTTACTCCTCTCATTTTTGGCATTTTCAAACTGTGAAAAAAAGTCTTCCTCCGCTGAAAGACAAAATGCACATACAATGTTATAGTATAATACATTATTTATATTTTATTTCTGTCACTGAGTAATATGGATTACTTAACTTTCAATTTAAACATAATTACATTTAATGTTAACAAACGCTTAGTGGATGAAGTCAATTTCTGAAACAATTTTGTGGCCACCATTACACAAATAGTATACAAAGATTGCTTTTCATTAATACACACTCAGCATTCTGCTAAAGTACAACATTTTCACAAATGACAAAGTTTATTTTTTTTGAGGGACATACTCTTGAATGGAAGCCCTCGTTCCATGCTATAGTGTCCAGGAGTTCAAAACATTGACCAATGTGTGACCTCTGTCCCCTCAGGTTAACATGGATATACTTAATTAGCTTTTTTTATTGTGGGTGTGGGTGGTATGTTTAAATATTTCTCAATATGATATTATACTAAACCCAAAAGCTAGACTTCTTGGAAACGTTTCGATTAGCCATCTTCACTGATAAACTAGTTATTGCTGAGTTAAATATTTTATTCCTCTTATTTTATTCCAATTTCAGTTAAGAACATATTTTAATTAGTCAGGCCAGGTACACAGATAGATAACATATTATATTGTAAATAGCTGACCAGAAGTATATAGGTAGTATTTTGTTTGATAACCAATAATATCACTTGACAATAATTGTATATATTTGTTCTACAGAAATGAACTACAAGGTTTGGAATTTGCCAGGGAGAAATGTTTATCCGCATCCACATGCTTCGATGGTACATTTCAAATGGCATCTGTTTAGGGAGTATGGTGCTCATAGATCAATGGGGTAGAAAAAAGTAAAGCAGGCCTCATGAGCTAAGAAGCTCGTATCCAATGTCAAGGCGGACAGCGGTTAGTCACAGCTAAAGGGTACTTACTAAATATTCCTTTCATGCATTTCATTCCACACGGAGATTTGCAGCATCTCATGTTGTCTCCGCAGTCTCTGTCTTCCACACAGGCGACCATTTTGGTAAAGTTGGGAAATTTAAAGTCATGATCGTGAGTACACTTGTCACCCTTTTTGCAACCTTTGTGCTTTAGTAAACCCCTCTGTTTCTTGAACATCTCGTGCATTTTCTTTTCCACCTCTGGGTGAGTTTTCAAATACTTATAAGGGCACATTCCAAGTCTTTCGTCATCTTCTGTAACTTCTGGAGGTTCAAAGGCAAAGTAAACTGTCTGTTAATATACATTCAACGCGGGTTCTTAGTCAGTCCTATAAATTACTCCTCCCATTCTAGTCATTTATTTCACTTATTTATTCCCATACCTACCCAGGTCCTCAGCAGATTCTTCACTAAAATTCTCTGACTCTGCTTTTTGGGCATCTTTATCTAAAAGAAAATAAATATGATAATGAATTCTCCAATGTGACTGCGCATCAATTCTTTACAGCCTAGGAATGGTGAAGTTTTTCTACCTTGCAGATTAGACATGTAAAAAATTCTGTACTCTGTTACAACGCCTTAGTGTCTTAAATTATCTGAAGGGTCTTTGCTCTACAAACGATGGGTCCTCTGCCCATCACTACCTTAGTATTGTCCATATTGTTGCCCTACAAGATGTTGTGCACCAAATCTTTATATGGTCCATACATTAAAACACATATGTTGTCCTACCTAGCGACATGATACGGCCAAAGCCCCATTGTTGTAAGTATGTTTGGGACTACAAACACTGCTCTCATACCACCAACCCTCTTACTTCCTAGTGGCGGAAGGCAATATGGTGATGTTGCAGTAGAACTGGGAAATGTGTGGCTCTGTTGACTCTCACTCTTTTCTTGCTCGCCAACACTCTCTGTATTTCTAGGGACGCAGACACCTGGTTGTGGCATCACAGTCTGATTCTGTGAGTCCTAGAGAACACCGTAAGTAGTAGGGAACCAGAGAAGAGCGTCACCGGAGGCACACATCTTTCAGTGCTGCATGGACAATGCAAGTAGACACATAGTGCATGGAATTCAGCACAGTTGCACCCCTGTGGCCTATATTGTATGTCGATGGTCCTACACATCAATGATCTGGCATCAAAAACATCCACACTGCTTTACATCAGCAGCAACTACTTCCAATATTACATATTTATTTGAAAGAATGTGATAGAATGGGCAATACTAGCTGTCCTTAACTTTGTCTATCATCAAAGCCTTTTTTTTACATAATGGGCTTTTATAACATCGTAGCTGTCACATAAAGATTTTAACCAAGTGTTAAAAAGTTGTTCTCTACAATAAGAATATTTATCAGAATTACTTCATCATTGATATTTAATTCAACTTTTATGAAAGTTACTGCTTATTTTTAGTAGAATATGAAAGAATAACCTGTTATTCATTTATAAACAAATGCATGGATATGAATTAGTAGCTCACTTGTGGGACTTGTAATGAAACACTTACCAAACAAAGGTTTCATGCATTTCATGCCACAGGGGGAACGGCAGCATTTTAGATCACCCTCACAAGCTCCATCTGCGCCGCAGTCAGGCATTTTGCTGAAGTCAGGGAAACGGCGTCGTTTTCCATTTTTATTCCTAAATTTCATTGCTTCAGGATACTTTCTGTAAAAGTCTTCGGGGCACATCCCATTGTCTTCATTCACAGGGTCATTTGGTTCTAACAAAATAATAAAAACCTCCAGGTTATAAAGTAAACTTTTGCCTTTTATTTTCAAACTCAGGAGATTTACCTATTTGCTAAATAAAATGTGTTATATATGTCAGTAACAACCTAATGATCAGATATGACTGTTTTTGGACCAAATAGTATTGTTAGAATATTCCAGATGCAAAAAATCATGTGTACTTACCCATGAAGACTCATATAAGAAGGTCTTAGATCATCTGATCTTTATGTAAAGTGCACACATTAGTGTCCTAAAATTTGCTTTCCTGGACTAACATTTTTATCCGACTCCATTTATTTACCCCCTTTATCAGGTTTAAAAAAAAAAGAAAAATAAAAAAAATTCTGTTCTTATCTCACAGATGTAACACATAGACAGTTACATGCCTTAATGGATAAACCCTGTACAAGTTAAGGGTGCAGTTTGCTCTGACAGTCTAATTGTAAAGTTTCTATACATTAATTCATCTTACCATCTATGAGAGCACTGGCCACAGCCACAAACAGTAAACAGAAAAGGACTTCGATCTTCATTATGTTCAGGACCAGAACTATCAGTCAACGAGAGTGAAGGAATAAGTTCTGCTCAGCCTCTCTCAGCTACAGGGCTCTTATATATATATCCGCATCTCTTGGAAGATCTGTATCAGCAACTAGATCACAAGCTGTGTATTATCAAATTATTCCATTCCAAAAATCTTGAATTGATATGAGATTATCTCTAACCTTTTCATTTTATTCTTACTCTTATCTATGCAATGTGATATGTTGCGTGGTTCTGAAGCCAAAGGCAATTTGATATAAAGCTGACTTTAAGACTATACAATCAAGAAAAGTGTGTATTGTGTGCATTGTGTGTCTACAGGGCAATTATATATAATTTATTTTGTATATATGCTTTACTTAAGAACTGTTCTGTGCGAGTAGTGAATGTAATAACGGAAACATAAAGAATCTACGTGTCACAAGTCCAACTTTTAACATAAACAAATTGGGACACTTTAGTTTTTGAAAGTGCAACACTTTGCTATGAAATACTGACAAAAGCCATAAGAAGTACAGTGGAAAAACAAAAAAAGTATGTCAATATAAAAAACAATCCAAAATGTGCTTCATTTTATAATGCACTTTAAGGATTGGTGGAGCAGGATATTTGTCATGGGATTTTATGGTGAATTGGTGTCTAATGATCTCATAGCCCATTACAATAAGCCATTTCTCCAAGAGGGCATAGCTGAGATGATAACTCAGATGTTTCCTTACTACCATTGTTCTACTTATTTCAAGCAGTTCTTTCATTCGCCATGTAGGTTCACTCATAAAAGTTCCAAGGGAGGTTGGGGGTTTTGCCCCCTCTTGTCCAGCCTGTGGAGACATTGAACATTGATCCTAGTAATGTAGAGTAAGACTGGTTCTAGTGATCTTCTAAAGTCTCATAGTGACTTTATCTTATAGTAGACATGTACAAATGGGCCACAAATGATGCTGGCACATGTTTTGGTTTGTTTTTGGACAACAAATTGAATTTCCTGGCCATTCAGTTCAGCCAAATGTAAAATTCGGGAATGAAATTTGTTGCCCAGTGCTCACATTCTCTCTCTCACACTCTCTTTCTCTGCGTACATATCCCAGTGGGGACTTTCATCAAAATGCTGATGCTTGCGGTTCCGCTTCTGCTGACCACTTCTGCATTTCTTTATCTTGTATCTTTTATCTTCTCCCTTCCCCACCTCTCCCACCGGATGCGCCATATTGCCCACGGTTCAAGTTAGGGCAAAATGACATCTGTGTGCCATAACTTCCAGTTATTCTCATACAGTAGTTAACTAGGTAAATACCTACTTAAACCCTCTAAATTGTAAGCTTGCGGGTAGAGCTGTCTTTATGTACGTGTTTGTAATAGTTTGCCAATTTTAGTTTTGACATATAGTTGCATGTACTGTGTAGAATTATTGGCACTATATAAATAAAAGAGATTAATCATGATGAGTAGCCTATTTTGGCATCCATTTCCAGTGGCCACAGCAGTGTGGATAGGTACTCATATACAGGGCCAGATTAAGTACATGTACATGAGAAGATTGGCTGTATGTGCCCACTGCACTCTGTGATTTTATACACTCGTGTGGCTATGTGTATGAACACTGCTAGATCTGATCTGCTGCTGTACTGGCAGGGTTGGTACTGTAAGTATGCCGCCATATTGGCCTCCGAATCACTGGCAGTTCCTCGTGTACCAGTTGGCCAGTCCAGGTCTGCTGGTGGCACAGAAAGAGTGTTGTCTCTGTTATGGCCCTATGCAGCTAGTTTTTTGCACTAAACTATATTATAGTATACTATACCCTAGCCTTGGATGAAGAAGAGAAAAGGGCAAGAAACTAATTGTTAAAAAGTGTATTATACAGTTTCCCCAAAAACGAAATTTGTTATTTATATTTATATTATATTTATATTACATAAATGTATATATTTATACTTAAAGCTGACGGTTCTTTAATGGAGGAGAAGATATTTATTTATTGTGTTTAATTCACTGGACACATAAAGGTCTTTAGTAAACACAAAACCTATTATTATAGATGTAATGAGAAAAGCTGCATCGTGGCCTTTAAAAATAATGAGACTGTAATTTCAGGATTAATTTCCAAATGTCACCTTTATTTTGGAAGTAGACTTATTATTAAGCAAAATATTATGGATCTTTATCAAGCTAAGATTTTTTCATTCGTGCCATTATTCAATGTCATTCAATGAATTTCACTAGCACTCTCTTGTTTCTCACAAGAGCCTCCTCTCAGGACAGTACACACTACACAGTTGGGAATGATAGGTTTAGACCTGGTAGCACAATAGAAAAATAGACATTTGAAAATGGGAGAACATCTCCAGTCCACTCTGCCCATGCCTAGGAGGAGATCCAGCTCTGCGGCAAGAATCTGGGTCCTCAAGTGCGTATGCCTATTGTTCCACCTGTCAATAAAATCTGTACAGATACGCCTTTTTACCGGTAATGTAACGAAAAATCTGTTATGCCAAGTGCATTAGTAAGCGTTATATAAATATAGGCTTCCTGGGGTAAGAACTAACTGTCAAGTAAAATGACCTCTTGTTGAGGAGGGTCTGTGGAAGTGGAAAGGTTTTCTGAAGCGTGTGTACATGGCTTTTTTGGGTCCGTCTTCCACAAACAAGCTTATGCTTGATTGCACGCATCGCCTCCTGAAATCGAGGGGGAAAAAAGCAGGTCTATCTTACTAGAGTCCATTTCATTTGCTGTTCAATTGGGAATCTTTTATCTAAATTGTTACAGATGTATTCAGCCTTCTCGTCTAAGACTCTTCAACAGTGATCAGAATTTTCCACTGTTGTGTGAGGGGCAAACGAATAGGATTAGTGGAACGGAGAACCAAAGACCCAGAGAGGGTCCATTCGGTCTGAGGTGTGCCATGACCGACGTACCAGGTAGGCCTATAGAGGGCCACCCCGTAAATAGAAATGAAAGAAAGGATAGAGGAGAAAAGAGGAAATAAAAGGAAGGAAATTAATAGGGGGGGCAAGGGAGGGCAACGTTAGGAGCTGTAACGTAGCTGTGGAAGGGAGAGGCGTTGGTTAAATAACCATAGCCCCTCCCACAACTACAGGCTAATATACATCAGCCTTAACATTTGTGTGAGGGGCAAACGAATAGGATTAGTGGAACGGAGAACCAAAGACCCAGAGAGGGTCCATTGGGTCTGAGGTGTGCCATGACCGACGTACCAGGTAGGCCTATAGAGGGCAAAAAGAAGAAGACAAAGTTAGTCGTACCATAACATGACAATACGAATGACCAAGCTTATTAAGCGAGTGACGTGAAGGCATTACGCATTCCCGAGTGGTTGTGAGATATAAAGAAGGAAACACGAGGAGTTCCATCTGCCTAGCTTTTAATCACCTGGGCTGGAACGTATTCTTAGACGCTGCTGAGGCTGCCCTGATTATGCGAGCGGGTTAAGGCCAAAACTGGTACGTAATAACCTAACATATCTGATAAACATGACTGACGACAACGGCTCCCTGGGGAAGGGCAAAAGAAGACTAGCTTTCGGTTTCCCAGTCAAAAACCAACAACAAGGCTCGCAGGACTGCAACTGGGCACCAAACTGAGTCGGTAAGAAAAAACGTAATTCGTGTACTTGGCCGGACCGATTCGAGGGACAGAACGAAATGATCAGCAACAGAACACAAGTCCGAGACTTCAGAGATGGCGAAGAATAAGCGTAATGGCCAGTACCTTCGGTCGCATGAACCAACGAAGGCTGACTTACCGTCCCAGTAAAATAAGGACTGCAACTGGGCACCCGGGGACATTGGTAGGAAGAAACAGTGTACTCGGACCGGATTGATGCGTTTCGTGTGACCGAGTGACAGCTCGTAATGAACAGAAGAACCGAAGCTGCATTAAGTACAGTAGCCAGCTCACCAAGCTGCCTGTATCCGAAAAAATTACATGGAAGCTTAAGCACTATACCTGTACCAGGACTAAACAGGATGTCCATTAACATTAGCAAGCTCTTACTTGCCATCCATTGGTGAATTACCGGGGGGGTAATTGACCAGCTGTAGCATACAACGAGTAACTCCAAAAACGATATAGCGAGCGACTGAAAACACGCTTGGAAAAGGAAATGAACCTCCATAAAAGTGCAGACATAGTAACATGAGCTGAACAGTATAAAAGCATGAAGGAAAGAGAGCGTGCGTAATGATGTGTAGTGCAGGACTAGAGGTATCAACAGGTATCGGTAGTAAAAGGGTTAACTGGCTTAGTAACGATTGAGTATGAGAAGTGCACCTGAGTGGCCATGCATACATATAAACAAGCCGAATCAAGGGAAGTACCCAGCATAGCTCCACTGAACTGCTACCTTTAACACAGATGTTGTAATTAGGCACGGTTAGTAAAAGAAACATATAGAGATTACGAAGAAAGTGAAAACAGGCTTGGGAAGGTTTATGTTTGATTAACAGCACCTGTGCAGCGCCCTGCATACACAAAGCAGTCTGTAAACAACAACAAAACCCCACGTAGACCCCGTAAATGAGTTAATAAACGACCAAGCAAGCAATGAGAAAATAAGCATAACCGGAAGGGGGGGGGTGCCCCCTCTCGAATAACCCCGAAAAAACCTGATTTGCAGGAGTCGTTTGGCTCCTGAAACGCAGACATGCCACACTGCCAATACTAGCTGAAAACTGCAATGTTCCTTCCTGAAGTTCCGTGACATCACTTCCTGTATAGCATCAGCCAACGTTAGGAGCTGTAACGTAGCTGTGGAAGGGAGAGGCGTTGGTTAAATAACCATAGCCCCTCCCACAACTACAGGCTAATATACATCAGCCTTAACATTTATGCATTCCCTCTGAAACCATAAGATCCCACACGTAGGAGTATCTTGTAAAGCTTATAGTGGCTTGAAATGAAACAATGAACTTTGGTACTTGCAGGCTTTTTTTCAGGAAATGTAAAGTAACCAATGGTATCAGGTAGGAGTGTGATTTATCTCCATTACTTATGTTTTGGCTGTGGATCCCCTATCCATTTCAATCAGAAGTACATGTGAAATTCAAGGCTCTTTAACGCTCATAGGAAGGGAAATCAAATTTGGACTTTTTGCAGACAATAGCCAACCAACTTTCAGAAATCCTTATATATCTGTCACCTCCCAGCTGGCCTGCTGTCGGGCAGGCCTCCAGCCAGTGCTATGAGATCTGCTCCTCCGTCACGCCATCGGGGGGACTTCTGTCCAGTGTGCCACCCCGTCCGGCGGTTTCTCCTGTTGCTTCCAACGATCCTTGACCCCCCCCAAAGGAAGGCCTCTGCCTGGTGCAGGTAGTCCACACTGCGCTCCAGGTAGGCCATGACTGCTAGGGAAGCCCTCTCCCAGGCCATATTGCTGCTGGGGTTAGTGAAGGAGGATGTCCACTTCTTATACCTCAAGATAAAGACCCTGACTATGGGCTCAAATGCATGGGCTGGCACAAATGCCTAGTCCTTATTATCCTGGAATGACCTGCTGGGGCCTGAGGGACTTTGAGGTCACTCCTGATGACCTCCAACTTTTCCTATAGGCAGACAGACCTCTGTTGCTCCCTAATCTTGGGCAGCATCTCCTCCAAAGCAGGATCCAAAATGGTAAGAGCCTTAAACTTAAATAATCTACTATAACACAGATGCTCGCTGAATAAATTATGGCAAAAAGAAGTAACAATGTTGTGTTTGTCCTCTGCGCTGCCTTGGATCAGTTGTCCACTGCTTGCCGCCATACTTTCTGTTAAGTGCTGATATGAAGCACAGTTTTAGGCAGTATTACTCAGCACAGCCCTCTATATCGCTAATGGGCCAGTTGGGGAGATTAGTGATTTCCCTTTTAACTAGCATATTGAGCAGCGATGCTACTGGGAGCCTGATAACCCAATAGAGACATTGGCTCCCTGTTGTGCGGCAGAAGGGCTGGCACCATATCTGGACCTGACACAGAAGGCACGAATATACAAGTAGTTCTAGCCCACTCTACTAGACAGGCATCCTGACTGCTTAATCTACTGCCTTGTTGCAAACAATAGAGTTGCTGAGTCTTTATCTGGTGTTGATGCAGATGAGCACCCTTATTCCTTTTGTTAAACATCAAAAAACATTTTCATTGCACAGATAATAATTGATAGTTATTCCACATCTACTACAAATTTGATTCGCTCTTGGGGTGTCAATGGATATAGTTGCTTTGGTCGAAGAGAAAGTGGTGTCAGTAGAGAAATATGACAAAAGCTTTTAAGACATCAGAAGTCTTTTTTGAATTTGGCCTATCTGAATAAGAGTCTTAAGCTCTCAAAAGCTAATAAGGCTAGATGCAATATATGGACAAAAGTATCTGGACACCTGACCATTACACAAACAAGGACTTTGATGACATCACATTCTAAATACATAGGCATTAATATGTAGTTGGTACCCGCTTTGCAGCCATAACAGCTTCCACTTTTCTGGATAGACTCCCCACAAGATTTTGGAGTGTTTCTGTTGGAATTTATGCCCATTCATCCAGTAGAGCATTTGTGAGGTCATGTGTTCTGAAGGTCACATACCAAGACATTTTGGACAATGCTATGTTTCCTACCTTATGGGAACAGTTTGGGGAAGGCCTTTTTCTAGCATGTCTGTGCCCCAGTACACTTTATGCCCATAAAGACATGGTCGGATGAGTTTAGTATGGAAGATCTTGACTAGCCCACACAGAGCCCTGACCTCAACCCCATCGAACACGTTTGGGATGAACTGGAATGGAGATTGTAAACCAGGACTTCTCATCCAACATCAGTGCCTGACCTCACAAATGCTGTACTGATTGAATAGGCAAAACCCTCCCACAGAAACAGTCCAAACCCACATGGAAAGCCTTCCTAGAAGAGTGGAAGATGTTATAACTACAAAGGGGGACCAAATACATATTAATGTCTATATATTTAGAATGCAATGTCATAAAAGTCCCTGTTGGAGTAAGGGTCAGTTGTCGTAATACTTTTGTGGATATAGTGTATTTGTCTATCCAACAATAAAATGCATCACCTTTAACTACAAATATCATCCTTTATTTCCCAAATATTGATCTCGAGACAGAATCCATATTTCGTGGACCACGAGTGGTCTATTAAACTCCAGACTTATATTACTACGTGTCAGACATTCCACTTGGAAAAAGTACAGGTTGTTTTTGTTTTAAAGCTTAAATATTTGCAGAGTAAAGATTAGCTTCACAAATTCTCCTTCCATAGATCTGTCAACAAACCATTCTCTAAGGGCCATGGAAAGTGTGTGTTTTGTGCTATACCTTGAGAAAATAGTCTAGGGAAACATCAACTTTCCAGTTGGTATACTACAACACCTATCATATTTAGCCAGCCCAGCCTAACAGAGGATTTATAATTTACAGCCCATTGACTACAAAAAAAGTATCTCTGGTAGTTTGTATCCAAAAAATATGTTAAGACATGAATATTTAAAAAATAAATAAATAAACTTCCTCAAGTTTCATCAATTTCAGGTACTGCAAAATATATTTCCTATAATTGTCAATTTTAAGAAAAGCATGATGGCCAATAAAACAGCAAATCACGATGTACAATAATGTGCAATAATGTTTTTTTTTTGCTTGTTTGTATTGATTCTGCTTGATTTGTTATTAAATCTACCATGTATGGTTGGCTTAGATTTGGTGAAGATGTTTGGTCTTCTCTGTTGCCAGTCACTTTGATCGCTGTTATAGAATTGTCTTAACCGTTTCTGTGCATTAGTATTATAACTGATCAGACAATAAATAACTCAGTGTTATGTCAAGTTCTCACTATGTATAAATGGCAAGATGTTCCCTTCAGTTCTTCAAGTGTTAATCACTGGGGACCTTGTCATACAGAGGTAAATACAAGCAAAGCCGTGTTGATTATTTATTTGTTAACATGATGTATTTCTTTATTCACCAATGAGTGCTCTTAAATACAATACAGTGAAAATCTTCCGTAAAGCAACAGTCCCCTATATTGTGATTTTATCTTGATGAGTTGGTATGACTGTTGCTTTGCTCCTTTTCCTTCTTCATTCTTAAACTATTCATACAACTACAGTTAATGATCAGTTCCATATCTCCATGGAGCGGTATGAGGTTGGCCTTTACTCTAGGAAGCACCACATGGACCGGCTAACACATTTAAACAGAAATGGAATGTAGAAACTGCCCAAACTCCACGTTTCACCTTTCCATATCTCATGCGTGCAGTATTTTAGGCGGAGCCACTTCCATTTTTTAAAAGGTGTAGACCGACGTATGACAACCCATTTGTGTGGAAAACTGGCAACAATGAAGACTATAATTGTCCTTGCTCTGGTGGGTGTCTGTGTGGCCCTTCAGAATCGTGGTAAGTGATTAATTAAAATGCTTCATGGCCTAGGGGTTCACCTTGTACTTCTTAATTTGTTTTATCAAAGAGTAAAGGGGGAGATGACAATAATATTTGGTTTATAAGATCCATATCTGTAGAATATATGGGGGGACATGAATATAAAAGTCGCCTTCACACAATTAACCTTATTACATAACTTATTACAACATTTGAGTAGTTTTTACCCTATTTTTTGTTAAACCCATTAATGTGTTTCTTGTTGGTGTGTTCTGTAAATGTAATAGATTACATCAAGTTGAACTAGGATAGTATCTCAGAAAATCTGTTGACAGAGTTCTTTTTCTGCTAGTAGTCCTGGACACAACAGCTTAATAGACTTCTTAATAGCCAATAATGAATTGTTTAGGATAATACTCATCTTGTACCATTCCAATGCTTTTTTTCTTTTTCTTTTTGCAATGGTACTCAAACACTCATCGTAGAGTCGTCACTATTGTGCACTGCCTTTCTGGTGTGTTTGATTATTTCAAGGAGTGCCAAAACTACCGCACATCCATGTCTACAGCAACTTCATTCCCTGCATGCAAATCACCACTTGTGTTAGGGCTGAGATTGTGTTTGATTTTGCAGGTAGACAGAACGCATTCTCCTTCCCAGGAAAACCAGTGCAAGCTGTGATTTCAGAGAAGCGTAGTTTGGAATTCCCAGCAATTGAGGCTTCTGCTGAAGAAGAAAAAAGCAGTAATGGGTTCTTAGAACAAAGAAATTTTGTGTTAAGCAATCCGCACCACAGAAATGTTCGATTAGGTAAGTGGAGATAAACTTTTCTCTATTTGTATGTTATTTTGTCCCATTTCTTGAAAGATGGTACTTATAACTTATTTGTGCTTGTTATCTGCAGGAGGACAAAACCTTCCTCAGTTTGGCTTCCATGCTGCTATACCACAGGAAAAACAGCCAGACGCTGAGGATGTCAATAAAGATTCCTCTGAGTCTTCCCCCATTGAAGAAACGGCTCAAGCAGTCACTGAACAAGACCAGAAATCTTCCCGTGAGGAAGCCAAAAAAGATGACAATGTATCTTCTAGTGAAGAACAACTGGCAAAAGAAGAAGAGTCAGTTCCCAAGAAAGATTTAGAAAATGAAGACAGTGCCGTCCTTGAGGAGCAGCAAGCAGAACCACCCAAACTATTCAATCGTTTCTCATTCATCCACCCACGAGGCCAATCCCTGCTGCTTCAAGGTTCACGGGCTGAAAGGGAAATCAGTGAAGATGTTCCTGCTGGGATTGAACTGAATCCCAGTGGGCCAGTCCAAGGGTTTTCCAGTCTGAATGGAAATGTCAGAAACAGAAAGCAATACAAGCGTGTCAGGACCATTAGATTAGTCCCTAAATAAAAACAATTTACTGTATTTATTGGCAAAAAGCCAGAAAAAGGTCAATAAATTTATTATATGATTTAAAATGGTATCCTTTTTAATTTGCAGATCTTAACCAGATGCTGATTAAAAGTTAATACAGCCCATGCTTTTCTTCTCTTCTTGCATAAACATCTTATCTTAAATATAGTTAGCTTCAACTTAAACTCGGTCCAATAAAGCTTTAGCAAATATTAATACTTGTCTGACTTCTTATTGAATAACAATAGCTTGTATGTTTGCATAGACCAGCGATGTCCAACTTCCGTACTCAGTCATCAGTAACACAGTATGCTTCCCACCCTTAATAAGATAAGATGAGGGCAGCAAAAATGGACATCAATACCAATATACACTTAATGACCATAGCTAGGAAATGAGCATGTTCTTCAAATTAAGAGATGCCCCTCTACTTTCTATGATTTCTTTCATACTGTTTAATGCTTTTTATTTATATATATATATATATAGCTGCCCATATCACAAATGGAAGCCGTCAGTTCATATTTCCTTGACTTTCATACTTCACTTAAACCTGTATCACTTCAAATTGGTTATACCTTATAATGTTAATATTATTCCCATTAACTTACTATAGTTCTATAGTCCTATCCGTGTCATTATAGTTACTGTCTTATCCTTTTCCAAAATGGTTGAAGCCACTGAAACTGCATAGGAATTCTAGTCCTACATCTTTCATTTCAGTTACATAAAATAAAACCAGTGTGACCTGAAATACAGATCCCAGTCTTATGACAAAACAAAACAAAAAAAAGAAAATTTAATAACGACAATAGTTATGCTAAAAGTTGTGATGGTAACCATGCTACTTAAGTGAATAGGAAGCTAAGGCTACATCCCGAGTGAGTACTTAACTTGTCTAATATCTAAAGTTCCCTTACTCTCTGAAAGATACTTATATGGATAAATGTATGAATTAAAAGAAACAGCAGAGTTAATTAATAAAAAAAACACACACAACTACCATACTACCTATACAATATTTTCTTCAATTAACTAAGGCAAATATATCCCTAAAAACATACCAAGTAGCGATGTCAACAGGAAACACATAAAACACATCATGCATGGTACCAATGATACGATTGCAGTCACAACATTTTTTCAATTCCACAATCCCTACAATTAAGCATGGAACAGGAAAATACAGTTGTATGTAATCGGGCAACAAACACAAATTGCTATTTAAGACTGTGGTTTAAAGTGAGAGTAGGAACATTAAACATTGATACGACTATGACATAGTATGAGCATGGCTACATTTTAGTGCTATGACTCCCAATCACCATCATTACCCCTATTACATCACTCCCTGTAGCTCTGAGGCTTGTGTGGTGTTGGTCATGTTCATATAAAATTAACTATGTACTATACTGATATACACTGTTCTCATAATGACTGAGTAGGTCATAAAGATTTGAAATTGTCACAACAAATTCAGATGGAAGACGAGGAAACAAAATGTAGCTGTACCCAAGGACTTTTTTTTTAAAATAGTTACATAATTTTGTATGCTGCGTTGGTCTGTGCAGTTGCATCATTTCTCTTCTTTATGACATATCATATCGCATAGAATTCCACCCTAGCGTTCTTTGCACAGCTACGGTTTGATAAACATTCCTTTCCACAAACAGTAAGGTATGATGATATATTTGCAAAGACTCATATGAGTGACATATTAACCAGAACAAGATGTACTCTGTTTTGATCCTTTTCACACGCTAACAGCATGTGAAAAGGATCAAGGTGGTCATTGACCAAATATATTTTCTTTTAAAGAACATTGAAAGCCAGAAAAAAAAGGAGGTGGAAGGTAGTTTATTGATAAAGGTGCACAATTATGTTATTTATATTATTCATGCTAAAATTCATTATACTACCAACAACATTTGTTCATCATGTAGATGTTCTATGGCCCAGGTACTCTTCATATTTTTTTTGAGATTGTACATTAATCAAACCTATGTGGGACTCTTTATTATCAATAATTAAGCTTGTGAACAGCGAGATGGAAGCACTTAGTCCAGAACTCTGTATTTTTAAATATTTTTCATATCTAAAATAAATTGCTGATTGCAGCCACTATGCTTATTCGCAAGTAGTGGAAATCAGTAGTTGTTCCGACTATGAAAGAAATCCTATATATGACCTTGGAGAATAAATATTATGAATTTTCTATTAGACTTCCTTTAGCTTTTAAAACACAGCGTTTTTCTTTTTTTTGTTCCTTTTTTATTTTTCTGCACACTGAGATTACTCAGTTTTGATTTAAGCAAGCACAGAGACTTGCTTAATTATTAGATTTAATATGTTTTCCCCTTGTTTTTTCCTTTTTCCATATAGTTTTTCATATAATATTTGTCGTCATAACTGTATCACCCTTTTTTATATTTTTAGTACGATTTATCTTGAACATTGTATATTGTATTTGCCTTAATTGTTGATCATCTCATATATGATATTCTATTTACATTTACTTTTGTTTTGTATTGTCTTAAAAATTATTTGAAGAATAGATGCTCTATATCACTACCTTTTCTTGTTGCCTGCCCAAAGATAACTCTGTAAAAGATTTAAGAAGAAAAAAAACTATATTGGTCTTCGTTTGAGGCACTGGGATTTATTTACAACGTCTACTTAACTTTGAAGTATGAAGGGCCAACCTTATGGAGTTTCTTCTGCATGAGAAGTCAAGTTAATCCTGAGGAAGAAAGACATTAAAAACATGAAAGATATGTATATAGAAAAAAATACTTAGCAAATGTTAATAGAACTTTAATTTAAATGGTTAAAAACAGCAGAAAAAAGAAACATACAGGTCAATGATGTCTTCTTAAAATGTTACACAAAAGAGCATTTCCAAAACCCTCAGGCACGTTGAGGTTTCTTCAGAAGAGATTTGTCCCATGTGGTCAGCAGCTTGTCAAGGTTGTCAGTTTCAGCAAACTTTAAGAAGTGTTTGATGTGCTGGACCTTTATTTTTCCTTTTCTGAGGTTCTTTGTAATAAAACGCAGAAGCTCATAAGCTGCAGACATCTGGCTATGGTCTAAAGAGGATCTCATTACATTGGACTTTATTCTCTCTATGGTATTATGATAGGCTTTTTGCATCTCTGTGTCCATTATCTTTCTTGCAGCTTCTCCAATTTCAGATATTGCATTCAAAAGGTTCTGGTTTTGTGAACCTAAGATCAACATGAGGAACATCAGTACAAAATATATCTTTTTAACAGTATTTTTTTCTATTTTTTGCTCTAGGTTCAACACTAAATTGCCATGGGCACTTTAACAAAACACTTAGTAAGACCCCATCTTTAACACAAATGGTGGATTTCATCATACACAGGCTAATGCAACACACATGTTTATTAGCCAAAAAAGTGCATTTCAACAGCTTGCTCGGCCGCTACCTCCTGATGGAAACTCTATAGATCCATGGCCTCCATGAGCAGCAGTTTGAGCTGCATATAGGATAGCGTTCCTTGAGAGGCGGCGGACAAGGCAGCTGGTTAAGGTGTCAGAACAGAGAACTAAAAAGGAGTTACCTATTGTAAACATTTCTGTTCAAATATTAATCTTTTTTTCCCCGTTTCTATTCGGCAGGGTGTTAGGTTTTGGGGCACATATGAGATATGTAAGAAACCTGTGCCTAGAGGCATGCAATTTAATCATTCAGATGTCAGAAGTTTCCAAGCACAGATAGCACCAACCCACCACCAAAACCACACAATTCATTTTTCAGATGGAATCCTCTAAAATATTCTTACACTAGACTGTTTAGAAAAACACTGATTTCTGAGTATTTGGTTTATTGCCCTGGTTTTTGTTTGTTTTTATGACTCATAGTTAAGTCAGATGACTTTCAAAACTAAAAAAACTAAGAAAAAACTCTGCTTGTTAATAATGCAGCTCAAAACTTCTCGCAGGAGAAACATAATGCAGATAGTAAGTTAAAGCCACAACTCTCTAGCAAATGCAGCCGAAGCACATTTGGCAGATTGCTCCAGAATTAT
Organism: Spea bombifrons; assembly: GCF_027358695.1. Lineage (NCBI taxonomy): Eukaryota > Metazoa > Chordata > Amphibia > Anura > Pelobatidae > Spea > Spea bombifrons. The sequence continues at coordinate 21,188,864 of NC_071097.1, read as the reverse complement.
TCTTTATACATACACTAATATGTCTTTTTTCAGATTTCCTTCATTTTTTAAAACATTTGAACCTATTGCATACATACAGGATGGGTCTTATATTTAAAAGTCATGTGGGATCACATGGGGACCTTAGTAACTTAGTCCAAGTGTGAGCATGAATTCTACCTTTAAATATTAGTTCTATGTGCAATGATGTTGCATTATTCCCTGCCGTTCCTCACTCACTTACGATTGGTGAACAGTAGAGACCACTTTGCTACTTGATACTTGTAGTATTGTAGAAAAAAATATTGATCAGTTATGTACTAGAGAAGCTGATAACCGAGTGGTTTAATAAATTAATTAATCTTGTTCCATAGTTTTGGGATTGTATCATTTATCTATGATACGTGACATGCATCTTCCATGATATAATTCTACTAAGTATACATTTTTAACCCCAAAGTAATGTTGGCGTGAAAACATCTATCATGGTTATTTAACTTCAGGGCACCGGATATCCCTTGCTCTTTGTGGAACTAAAACTGAAATGATGATACTGCTGACTCACGGATTTCTTTATTCTTCAGAACACAACCATACATTAAATTTCAAAGTCTTTGTGGCACTTTTTTTTTTTTAAAACGCCCGTATCTTATTGCAGAAAACAAAAAGTTAATTTCACTGGATGTCATTTGCACAAAGAGTGTTGATCTAATTACTGGAATATCGTCCGGTATATTAGATATTCTTCCTTTGTGTAGATAATTCCATTCAATCATGAACAATATCTGACTGTAGCTTTAAAAGCAGGGGCATTAGAGCTTATCTCCCCATGTGTTTCTTTGCGATAGTCGTTGTAACTTGGTGGGCTTTTCCACAATGATTGGTTTGCTGATTCTTTGGGGGCTCGTTGGCTTCAGTCTCTCGAAGGACGTAGGGGAAATTAACATTGGTAAGTACCACATCTCTGAGTAAGGCCGATCTAGGCTGGGCTTTCTTGATTGAGAGATACTTTCTGAACACAATTTTAAGTGCATTTGTTTAGTTATGTGGTTATGTGTAACATGTCTTACTGACATAAGTGCTTCGTTATACAATGGTTGATAAATGGAGAATACAGAATTGGCCTCTCTATAAAGGTAAAGACAGCAACCAAGAAATCCAAGACCAAGCCGGCACCTTTTATACCCAGCCTTGTCAAAAACAATTATCTTGAGGAACAATGAGAAGTAGATCTGGCCACAGGACTAAAACCCTCTTTACATGCAACCAATTAACCATGATCTAAATGAAAATGTCAGGATTAAACATGTATTCTATATTGTCTTACTAGCTAGAAACCTGCTCAATTTCCGTAGACTTTATTCTTTACTATTAATAAAGACGCATCATGTTTTCACAGATTAATAGGCAGATATTGTCACTAAATAGACACATTTTAACAATGGAAATAAGTGTCCCATGCGCATGCATCTAAGTAGAAAGAAAATATGCCTCTTCTTACACAAATATAATCAGGCCATGCATGGAAAATGCAAGTTATTAAATCTGACTGAAAGCATGTACTATAAAATGAGTACAGACAAAACCTTGTAGTATTTCCCATTAGTTAATCTTACAAGCCCAATATCGTTTTTTAGGATGTTTTCGCCAAACTTGCAGTTTCAACCGTGCATATATAGAAACTGTGACCCCCTATTAAGTGTTAGGGGGCAAATCCCAGAGAGCTTTGTGAAGTTGCTAAGTTGAATCTGGAGCTTTACTCTAAATGTGTCATCTTACAAATAACAGCCTCCATTTTTCTGCTGGTGTTTCATAGTGTTATTTCCACGTTTCTTTCTCTAAAGATACTGCTGAAGTAAAAAAGCCAGGGGAATGCCCTGAGGACATCTGGGACCATAAGAGTGCCTCCATACTCCCTCCGTGTCCAGATCCATGTATGGACAAAGATAACTGTACAACACAGAGTTGCGTTGATGACAGCCAGTGTCCTGGTAGCTTCAAGTGCTGTAAAGCAAGATGTGGGATGGAATGCCTTCCACCGAAGTTTAGTGAGTTAAACCTCCTCGATTATACCTTATGCCCTTTTGGATAGTATAACAAAACTAGTTCATTCTCAAGTTTCCTAATACATGTGTCTTTGTACCCACGCATATATAGATTTATGTGAATCATAGACTAAAAAAGTAGATACAGCGTAAGAGAAACACTGACTTTACACCTTGGAGTTGACAAAGAGATTAATAAAACAAATATATACTGTATATACACACAAACAAATGTAGACATTTATGTCAAAACTTGTTTTTTTATATTCACTCCTGCTTTATGAATTACTGATCGATCAATATGTTTCCGTACATTGCTCAAGTTTATTGTATTTTTGTTTTATTTTTTGAAAACAGGAAGCCCATGTCGTGGGGATTTTGACTGCCCATGGTCTCTGAAATGCTGTGATGGTATATGCGACAGCGACTGTGCCTACCAGCCTCAAAGAAAGTATGCCACTACCAAAGAGGTACCAAGCCCCGTGAGTTTCAAGCCTATGCCATTGTAATGCATGAAATAAATATTGTCAAATCATTCATTCAATTTGCACGTACTTGTTTAGAATCTTGTCTATAATATGCATTCCTTGAAGCCATAAGAAGGAGAATTAACAAATATGTTCAGTGCATTCATACGTTGGTTTAATAAAATTATTTGGCTAGAAATAAAATAGAAATAAAGGCCTAAAAATAATTAAAACTAACAAATTAGGTCGTTGAACATGTCTGATCAATGCCACAAACTGTAATTATTATCATTATGGAAATGCGGAACTTGTTCTTTGCTACAATGTGACTTGTGATTTTGTTTTTCCTTCTAGAGAAAGAAAGCCAACTGATTTTATTGGATTCCAAATTGCTTTTCAGTAGAGAAATATCTCCTCATTGCAGACATAAATTGAATAGAATTCAGAACGTATATCGTCATGATGTAAATAAAATTAGAACAATGACTCATTTTTGGTTGCATTTCATTTCATTGATTATACTTTGGTGAAGAACTACCTGGTAAGAAGCAACAGATAAGGAACAAAGTTTGGGTTCTAATAACTGATTTTGCATTTAGAATATATTCCTTCCAAATGGCCAACTTATGTTCTCTGTAGGCATTGCTGAAGGCATGACTTATGATTAAGGCTTTACCAAGTTATTTCAGTCTATAGGTTATTATAAAAGAAACCCACGTCATTTATAAAGATGTTTCCATTCTTGTAAGATATTTCAGCTGAGCTGTTTGATATCCTTATACACCACAGATACTTAGCTCGTACAACAAAAATATATAAAAATGGACAAATAAATATAAGGTAAAAAGAGGAACTAGCTGTCCAAAAGGGAATATAATTTGATTTTTTTTAAAAAGCAGCCAAGAAAAAAAACAAAGCTTTACCATGAAAAAAACATTACCTAATATAAGATACTGTACAGTTAGCATTGCTTCTAGAGGTGAATTAGGCTGATGTTCTGAACTGAGGATATCACTCAGGCTTTTACTCTGAAGGGCTTCCATTGATGTTACACTGGATGAGTATACTGTATGTCTATGCGTGAGACGGGAAGAGAAAGCGTCAGTCCCCTAACTATAATGAGTTTAGGATTATATTTAGCGCCTTATTTTATTTTTTTAATTTCTAAATGATATAGGGGGAGAGAAATGGATCTTGCAAGCCCACCACATTTCCTGGCTCCTATGTACAAAAGCCTAGCATTGAACATTATATCACTGGCACAACAAGCAAGTTTGTGTAACGTATAGTTATTTTTAATGCTAGATGGGAAATTTTACAATATAGCCTCTCACACTGTCTCCATTGTTGCCAGTATGTAACTCTGATATATATATATATATACTTTTGCAACACATACGGATTTCCGCTCCTGTTATCTACGCAAATCCGTAGGTTTGCCGTCAGGAGTTAAAGGGCCATAAGAACGACTTTATTGGTTGCCGGCAGGGGCTTAAGGAGGAGCCCCCTGCCGGCAACCAATAGAGTCGCTCGCACGGCTCTTTAACTCCTGATGCGGAACTTGGCCTGGGGAGACCATTGGTCTCCCCGCTCCAAGGTTTAAAGGTCTGTAAGAGCGACTCTATTGGTTGCCGTCAGGGAGCTCCTCTGCCATCAATCAATAGTCGCTCACATGGCCCTTTAACTCCTGACGGCGAACCTACGGATTTCCGCTCCTGTTAACTCCTGGGACGTTGCGTAGATGAGCTAGGCTAGATGGAGAAGGGACCAAGGAAAATTAGTAAACAAAGACGAACATGAAGATTCTTCGTGTATGTTTTGCAGCCGCCATGTTCGTTTGTTCGGTATTTGGACTGAACAATGAAAATGCACCCTTTGTGTATGAATGTACAAGTCTAGTTTTAACCACAGTTTGCCACCGTGTAGTTCATTTAATGCGATGCAAGGTGTCAAATACATATTTTGATGGTCACAGAAAGGCATAAGGCATTTCTCATTGGTAAACACCACTGTTAAAATTAAACACATTCAAATTAATTAGAGACAATTTAGAAGCCAGGATAGTGACCTCCCAAGAACTGAGCTAGGCCATCAGTAATGTTAACTTTTGGCTTGTTGTGCTTGTTTTCACTTTACTTTACTTTCACTTAGCATTTAATACGCTGCTATTGTTACATTTTTACAGCATGTTATGATCATTGTTAAAATGTGAATAGATAACAAAGCATGTTTTCATTATTACTTTACATCTCCATTTCTTGCAGCCTCACCTTTACATAAGAGACAACCTCCCCAAAACAATAACAGGGAATCATAAGCACCATATTCTTTATGATACATTTGTCACAAGTCTGCATCACAATGGGAACAAGAATGCTCTTTTTATAATGTAACTTTAGACATGATGGAATAATTCTGAGCAGTAACTGATAGTTTGAAAATGTAAAAAACTAAAAAGAAGAATGGAGGTTTCATATTCATGGGATATTTTAATTGTTTCATTGGAAGGATTTTCACTTTTGCTGTGCCAAATTAGATTATTCAGGGTAAAGGGCCATAGTGTATTTTATTAGATAATAATCTTCATTAATCTATGTTATTATTAAAGTGTGCCAGTGTTTGTGTCACCCCGACACCTGTGATCCCGCAGAAGAGCAGAAGAAGAAAGGGAAAGGAATGATAACCGATCCTCCATTTACTAATGTTTAAGCTTTCTTATTTTGACTTTGTACTTTTCCTACTTCTCACACTTTGGGGTTTAGTCACTAAAGAGGGAGTTTGCAAAATATTTGAACCGTTGACCTTCCCCATAGTAATATGCAATGCATCATCAAGAGCAAGCCATGGTGAACTCCTGCAAGAAGGGCTGGTCCTGCAAAATTCTGCATTTATAATACCGTATTTGCTCGATTATAAGACGACCCTGATTATAAGACGACCCCCCAAAATCTAAATATTAATTTAGGAAAAAAACAAAAAGCCTGAATATAAGACTACCCTATAGGAAAAAAAGTTTTACTAGTAAATATTAATTCATGTAAACATTTTTTTCATATTTAATAAAAGCTATGATTGAGAAAAATATATATTTTTTTATTTCCTTTTATTTGCCAACCTGCCCCCCCAGTTATGCACATCTGCCCCCAAGGTTGCCACTCTGCCCCCAGTAATGCCTTAATCTCCCTTTATTTGCCACTCTGCCCCATGATGTGCCTTTTAACCCTCTATATGCCACTCTGCCTCCAGAAATGTCTTATGCCCTCCTATATGCCACTCTGCCCCTTGATATGCCTTTTAACCCCCTATATGCCAGAGTGGCATATAGGGGGTTAAAAGGCATTTCTGGAGGTATATGTATATATATATATATATATATATATATATATATATATATCTGCTAACAGCAATCAAACTCCTACCAAGCCAAGGCAGCCAGTACATGCTGGAACCTGGGGATGATAGGAGTTTGAGTACAGCCTCCCTATGCCATGCTACCCCCCCTTACACATCCATGCTATCACACACACACACTCATTCACAAACATTTAAATACTCATTCATTCCATTATTTCACACATACACACACGCTCAAACCCCCACCCCCTTACCTGAACTGCAGATCTCCCACTCGCAGACTTCTGCAGGGGCCCGGCTGTGCGAGCAACTTCTCTGGCCCCGCCCCCAGAGGAAGGAGGGGGAGGCAGAATTATGTGACACTCTGCAAGCTTCCTGCTGCTAATAGAAGAGACGCTGCTCGGGACCAAAGCACCGGTGAGCAGCCTGGCCCCAGCAGACATTTTTTTGAGGTCTAATTAGAAGACGACCTCGATTATAAGACGAGGGGTATTTTTCAGAGCATTTGCTCTGAAAAAAACCTCGTCTTATAATCGAGCAAATACGGTAATATCTGCTGATTTAGCCAGGTATCATCTAGAGCCAGCTCAGCCCTTACTGCAGAAACATCATGTGGTTTGCGTTTGATAATGCGTGGTGATTTCTGGGAGTTGACATTTTCAATTCTTCTGCAAACTCAAGACTGAGCACAACAAAATATGAAACGTGGAATTTATGTACCTGCAATAAATGTGTGGACAAATATTAATCATTTCAGAGTAAGGTGCAGTTTAGGCACGTTATTTTGCATACATTACAAGCAGAGTTTGCACATATTCAAATAGCAGCGTTAACAAGCTTGTTACAACATTTTCTGTATTTTTTTTTTATTTATTTAAGAGTCAACACTCATTATACCAAATAAAAACCTGTACCTAGTGCTTTACACGCACACAACCAATAAATACACTACCATTCAAAAGTTTGGTGTTGCTCAGTGATGTCCTTGTTTTTGAAAGAAAAGCAAAATTTTTCATTAAAATGGATCAGAAATACAGTGTAGACGTTTGTTATTGTTGTAAATGACTATAGTGGCTGGAAACAGCTAATTTTTAATGCAATATCTTCTTAGTCATACAGAAGCCCTTTATCAGCAGCCATCACTCCTGTGTTCCAATGGCACGGTGTGTTCACTAATCCAAGTTTAAGGTTAAAAGACTAGTTGATCATTAGAACACCTTTTTGCAGTTATGTTACAAATTATGTTAGAAATCTTCTTGTTTTCCATGGAAGCAGCTAAGTGACCCCAAACCTTTGAACAATAGTGTTTTTGATGATATATGTTTATATACACTTTTATATAAAACTTAAAAGTGGTACAGTTACCATAGCAACCAACAAACAGTTTCTTCTGATGACTCAGTTTTTATACAAGTATTCTTCCATGTTGAAACAAAATAACACACTATCTGTATTAAATACAACATTGCTCTAAGAAGTATATTGATACATATCACAAAAAATAGTGCCTGGATATTTTAATTTCAATTACTTAGCTAAGTTGTAAAATCTTTTAAATCACAGTTAAATGTTACCTGGCGAAAAATGTCATAAGGCAACTCTAATTTCCCTTTCGTTAGTATGTTGTTAGCATTGTTATTAACTATGTTTCTTAACCATGCATTGTTATTTGTATTGATTTTAAGAAAGGAAAATCCAAATGAAGAGAAAACAGTCCAATGTAGAGTGCAGAGACCAGACCTTGCATGAAATCTGAACAAGAATTGTTAAGAAAAATTGTAATAAAGGGAAACATAAATTTCATTTTTCCTTGGTAAATCAGTATGTGATGCTATAAAACTTGAGTACCTGCTGATTTATAAAACTGTAATGTATAGAGTGGTTTGATAGGTCATCCTCACAACCTATTTCTGCTGCGACTGTCCTATCTGCTTGAAGTGTGCATACGATATCATCACCATGTGCTCTGCCTTTGAAGGACAGCAAGTAAAGATACTATGGAAGTCTAGGCGAAGTACAGAACTCTATAGAGTTAATGGCCTGGTTACAAAGGAGATCTCTGATCTACATAATTAAGCAGGCCTGATCACCAAACAAGGCTATTTCCCTACAGGTTTACAGGAGGGTGACCATTATGTGGACCACATCTGACGTTTCAGTCTGGGTTGGTCGACGGAAACACAGGAGAAGAAGTGTAATAGGGAGGAATAAATTGGGGACCTGGTGGAAGGTGAACCACAAGCAGGGCTTTCACTTGGGTTCCACTAGAAAATAATTCTGAGAAACTCACTTACCGGGTGACCAAACACAGACTTCCATAACTTAGTGCAAAGCTAGGGTTTGGATTCCTGGTCAGAAAAGCAATCACTTCAAACTCTACAAATTTCATACATATCTGTTGAGCAGTTTGTATATGTGGTGCTACAAGAATTTTCCACCAAAATCACCACAAAGAAGGGCTGAACGTCCCTAATCGCTTTTTTTTAATAGCTAGTGAACAGACTAAACCCAATGAACCCTTGGTTAGTTAAGTTACAATTAACCCTCCAAGAGTTAGAATGATATCACCACTAACATTTTAATTTTTTACATTTTCTAATAATATGCCAATTATTGCAAATGATTTTACTGACATGTTGGGATGTGACGTTAAATTCAAGTGAGGAGTACGGAAGTGAGTTTTCCAACTTACGAAACTGTATAGATTGAAAATCATTGTTCATCGTGAAACATATTGGTGATTCCAAATGATTGAACTCCACCACCATGTTAGTCAAATGCTCCTGACTCGCTGTCCGTAAGAGGAACACATCATTAATAAACCTGCAAATGGCAAGAGTTGACACAATTAATTTATCTAATCTCTTGTGTCATACCACATTATTACAAAGGATTTTGAGCGAGTCAGCAACAACCAAGAAATTGGCAACATGAGAACATCCTCAGAACCAGAAGTAAAGATGGCTGGCACATTTTTAAAAGCATATGATTAGTTGGAACTACTTTTCATAAATCATATTTGCATTAATGATATTTTGCTATGTGTTTGGATTGGGAATTTTAAGTTTACAATTTGCATAGCACCATTCTTCTACGTATACATACAAACTACAGGATTTATCTCAGGTTTCTGGAGCTGAGAACATTTAAATAGTACATTTCTAGAGGAAATTCTGTAAAGAAGTGCTCTAAGCAAAGCGTAGAGTACTAGGGAGTATGTCATATAGTTCCCAACCGGAAAATCTTAAGGAAGCCGTCAAACATGAAAATAGAAACAGAAGAATGGATCTTGGTTTTCCAGTTTGCTTTTGCAGCTATTGGATTTGTTGTAAACATCTACATTGTAGCCATATGTTGCATGGATATGTCTAAGGGAAGAAGTCTTTCTCCTCGAGACAAACTTATTCTCAGTCTCTGCTTTATTAACCTTGGTCTTCAAATAGCGATGCTATCCAATTTTGTGTCCTCATATTTTTGGCCTCAGTTATATTTAGAATATATTGCAAAAATATTTATTGTAACTGCATTTTGCCTGGTTTCCTCCAGTCTGTGGATCTCCACGTGGCTTTCTGTCTATCGCAGCATTAAGATGACAAATAGTCAACAAAAGATTGTCAAGTGGATACGGCAACAAATCCCGAAAAAGGTTCCTCTCTTGATCATTGGTTCAGTGACTGTGTCAATGGCACAAACCTTTTCTGGGATAAATGATCTGACCGTTAACCATCAGACTGTACCCGACTATGGAAACAATGTTACCAAAGTGATTGTGGAAGTAAAGAGCAAGTGCGCTTGTATGCTATGGATATTTCTGACTACTTCCTCATTAGCATTTGGACTTTTTTTTATTGCAACTGTGAGTCTCCTCCATTCCCTTTGGGGTCATGTTAACAATATGCAGACTAATGGAAATATTGCTAAAACCCCAAATCTTGATAAACTATACAAAGCATGTAAAACATTAACTTCACTACTGCTCTTGTGCATTGCCTTCTATATCACTCAGGGCCTCTTATTCACAAATGCATTTGTGTATAACAGTGCTCCCTTTATAACATGCATGCTGTTTGTCTCCACATTTCCATCTTTAAATGCTGTAATCCTAATAATGGGCAACCATAATCTTATGCATCCCATTACCGATATACTAAGAAGAGGCTTTGTGTGAGATGTAATGTAAACTCTTCTTCCTTTGTTTTCACTATGCATGTAATACAGTACAGAACTCCATAAAAAATGAACATTGTAAATTTTATCACTTGACATCTGAGTCATCACCATTTTTTTCTCAAGAAATCATACAATATTTAAATGGACAATGTGAACAGCTTTGTGTAAGATCCTGCAAAATTTTAGTATTCAATGTTATTATTTATTATTATCTTGTTATTGTTTGAAAACAAAGTTGTACCGATTTGGTAAAAATACACTACATATTATAAAAAATGCTCACCGATGAATGATCAGTAACACTGATGGATAGTAAAATAGCTAAAAACTAAATTAAGGTTTTTTGGTCATGTTTATCACTAGCAAACACAGTAAAGCAGTAAAGTAATTTAGGCATAAAAAGCTTGGGTAAATGGGTTTAGGGTGGTATAAGAGAGGTATTTTGCCCTAACGTCCACATTTCCCTGGATACAAGTTTAAAATTTATTGTTTGCATATGGCTCCTGTCTTATCTATACTTTGTACTGAGCGGGTGGTAGATAAGTGGAAAAGCCCCCAGCAGATGTGATAGAGGCTAACAGGGCTGGACTGACCTACTGGCAAACCAGAATATTTCCTGGTGGGTTGACTGGTCCGGAGATTGGTGGAGCAACACTGGGGCCACGCTGATGTCTATGTGGACTAATGTTATCAATGCAGTCAGTGGCATAACAACCATGGTCACAACTGTAACCTGGCCCACCACAACCTGCAACCACTTGTGTACACAGATGGGCCTGTAGCCTACCCCTGTGACACCCGCACACTATGCGAGTAGCCTCCCAGCTATTTTTTTACAGAGGTTATTTTATTTACACTGCCTTTACACACACCTGCCCATAAATACACATATACACATACACTGCCCTTACACACACCTGTCCATAAACACACATATACACATACACTGCCCTTACACACACCTGTCCATAAACACACACATATACACATACACTGCCCTTACACACACCTGCCCACACACACCTGCCCATAAATACACATATACACATACACTGCCTTTACACACACCTGTCCATAAACACACATATACACACACAAGCCTGTCCATACACACCTGCCCATAAACACACATATACACACACAAGCCTGTCCATACACACTGTATTTGTATTTGCTACATTAAATTGCAATTGCACAAAGTGCAGAATAAGAAACTTTTCTCTGAGGAAGCAGCTTGTCTTCTGTTTCAGCTGTTCTAACCCCATCTTTTCAGGAACAAAAAGCCTACCGCACCTACAACCATCATCTGTGCATCATTAGTGCAGTATGTATACTACTTTGTTCTAACAAATACATATATTTAAGAAGACTTAGAAGTTGTGGTCTTGATTGCTCTTTGGTCACTGCAAAGTTTAGATATTTAAGACAAATGCATATCTAACCATGATCTCTAGATTACTTTGTTCATGTTGCACCAACCAAGAATAACAGTAGTTAATCGTAATATCCAGCATGAGTTCATGCAGCTAATATAAAGGAAATTTAAAGGAATCTAAAGGAGAGCTACAGGTTACTATTATGATATTCAAAATTAATGCGCTGTTTATTTTTAAAACAGTTCTAGATTTTTTTATAATATAATATTTTTATTTCTATTAGCCATTTATATGTCTTCTGTTATCTACTGGACAAACAGCTTGACTCATTTTAACGCTGCCTGTAGCAAAGAATAAAATTCCCCAGTCTTAATAACTCAGCCAGTTTTTGCCAGATTTGCAAAATAAACACCAAACGATGGTCAAGCCAATATACCTGAAATGATAACAGGATTTATGGATATGTCCTGAATTTCTGTAGCATTTATCTTCTTCTTCATTGCAGTTCATTTGATTGCAGATGATCATTTTAGAGACATGCCAGAAATATGCACAGATCTGCAAACTCTCTTTGACCTTTGCTTCATGTCCCTTGGGGGGGGTTAGCCACTCCCACTCCCCTCTTGCTTTCTCTCCTATGTCTACTGTTTGGTGCTAGCCATCCCCCATGTAGGACTAACAATGCTTATAAGGCCAACTAACCCAGCCCCTTGGGAAGTCACTTCCTGGAAGAGTGAGAGCTCCAGGTAGGTTGCTCCAGGAAATTCCCAGGTGTCAATTTGGAGAATTAAAATATTTTTTCACCCCAAAACTTCCTAATTTATTCAGATGAGGTAAAATATTAACACCACTCTTGGCCCTGTGTATCGCCTTCTACAGTTGTGCTTAAAAGTGTGCATACCATTGGAGAATTGGTAATATATGTACCATTTTTAAAGAAAACATGAGTGAAAAGGCAGAACACATTTCTTTTATTACTCATGGGATTCATATTCAACCTTAGGTTATAACAGAACAGCACAACCATAAAACAAAACATGGCAACAAAGAAAATAATGAAATTACCCCTGTTCAAAAAGTCTACATACCCTTAGTTCTTAATACAGCGTATTGCACCCTTTAGGATCAGTGACAGCGTGCAGTCTTTTGTAAGGTGTCACCTCCACATTCTGTATCCATGCAAGAACACATTGGACAATATGCAATTATATAATAATTAAAACCTCCGACAACATTGTGAATGGGGAACAAATTACATCATCCTAGGTTGGGCCATTGGAATGTTGGAGGAAAGGAGATGGAGTACCTGTGATATTTTGTTCTAATGCTAACTGTACCACCATCACAATGTGTCTGTGTTGTGCGTTCAGAGATGGTATTCTGCATACCTTGGTTGTAACGAGTGTTCTGCCCATTCTCCTCTGACATCAACAAGGCATTTTTCCTCCACACAACTGCCGCTCACTGGATATACTGGAGACACTGGATACACTGGATACTGGAAGTGAAAAAAGAAAGGGAGAATATTCTAGTATTCTAGTCTAGTCTAGTATACAATCATTTAGAAGTTACATGAGTTGTCCTTTGCCATTAAAATGTGTTGGCTTGTTAACATAGTTGTTAAAAACATGGTACATATTTATGAAAGTATATATTGTGCTCTTGTTTGTTTGGTGAAAATGTGCACAGTTGACACTTGATAGTAGTTAGCATTTGCATAGTATTGCTTACCTATGGATATATACAAATAACATATACCCTTAACAGTACAAAAATATAAGAGGTGAAATATAAAAGGGATAGGTTGAAATGAGGGAAGGGCTGGGAGAGTAGCATTAATATTCTAAGAACAGACATCTCAAATACTAGAAAAATGGTGGCATACACGTAATAAGCTGAATTTGCTGAAAGTAATTACATCATAGTTCCACATTTAAAACAGTTGGGCAAAGTGAAATGCCTCTCTCCTAGGAAAAAACTTTATGTTACTTCCAGTTCTATTAATCTCATTCTCCAGATTGGTATAACCTTCACTGATTTCCTTTCCTATTTCTGGCCATAGGCTTATGTTGTATACTATGTTACAAAATCATTTTTTGCATGCGGAATGTTCCTGATGATCAAAAATAGCCAAATAAAGATAGTTAGGTGGCTGAAACAACAAATACCCCAAACCAGAATCTAATGAAGCCTGTGACTGCTATTTATTTGCATACACACACTTACATAAATCACACAGCTTATATTATATGTATATATACATTATATGACTCTTACTCCAGTCATACACAAAGAGAATTACCGTACATGGGAAAGTATACATTTATATCCACCTGGTTACAATTAGCACTTCCTTAGAATATGATATCCTGTATGGACAGTCTTTCATCATTTCATTCTAAGATGCTAATATTTTTTTATTTTTTATTTTTTTAAGCCCAACAAGTTTTGCATAAAGTGAATATAGCTGTATATTTAGGATGGTTATCTGATAGTAGATAGTATTTGCATAGTGATGTTTTCCTATATATCTATACAAATTACTTGGTATATTTTAATGTTCCTGGCTGGTAAAAAAAAAAAAAAGGTCAAAGGCCCATTGCATGCCTTCTAATCCACCCCTGTGTTAGGGTCCTCAAAAGACCAAGAGCGAAACATAAAGTTAAATCAGAATGAAATCCCTTAATTCTATTAAGCACACAGCAAAATAATGAAAATAAAATCTGATTATTGCAGTCCTTTGAACTCCTCCATAAAGAGCACAGGCCTGCTTTTTACCGACACATAGGGTGAAAGAAGCCATCCTGAGAAAGCCGCACTGTGTATTGGCGAAGTACATGTCATGACTCTTTATGTGATAGTACAAAGAAGATTGATAAGACAGGTAGTACTATATTATGCATTGTTTTATGGGCATCCTAATATGATTTGCTGGTTGCCTGTTATGTCCAACAGGGAAAAGAAAAAATGTCGGTGCGCTAAGCTAGTCACAGGCTCAAATAATACAAATGTGTAATACGAGGCCTACCAAACAGGTGTAAGCATGCTGCAAAAACAGTGTATTGGCTGTTGCTTTGGCCAATTCATATAACCAAAACCTCTCATTTATATTATGTTTATATATTTGTTGCCAACTTTATTAGGGTAAGAAGCGCAGACAGTTTTTGTTTTTTTGTATACATTGTACAGCCAATACACTGTTTTTGCAGCATGCTTACACCGGTTTGGTAGGCCTCGTATTACACATTTGTATTATTTGAGCCTGTGACTAGCTTAGCGCACCGACATTTTTTCTTTTCCCTGTTTGCACATATTTGAGGTTGTTGGCTCCTCATCAGTCTGGTTGCAGCTTGCTGTCCAGGGGTTAATGGGGAGGAGGTTTAATTGCACCTCCCCCAACACATTAATAAGGTTTTGGTAGCCGTATAAACTGCTTTGTGTGCCCACTATGTAGGAGGTGAGACTAGGTTCTCACCCTATTGAGAGTGTGCCTTGACGTGGCGGGTGAGCTTAATTATGCTTTGGCCAATTCATATAACCAAAACCTCTCATTTATATTATGTTTATATATTTGTTGCCAACTTTATTAGGGTAAGAAGCGCAGACAGTTTTTGTTTTTTGTTATGTCCAACAGAATATTACTCAGAGAGCAAGCAGAGCATAATCACCAACAATGCCACTTTGCATCAAAGGATATGCATAAAGAAACATTAACCCCTTAAGGACAATGGGCGGTCCCAAAACCCATTGGAAACAATGCATTTTGAGCCCGTACATGTACGGGCTTTGTCATTAAGAGGTTAAAAGGAAAAAGAACATTAACAACAATGAAAACAAAACAAGTCCCGCCCTAAGGACACCCTTGTGTTTATACTCACCTGGTATAATCCAAGGTGAGTATAAACACAAGGTTCAATAAACTGAACTATAGAAGCCAGAAAACAGCTGGAGAAGTTACCACATCAAACATCGCAGAAAGCTAAAAATACTCCTGGTGCTAAAAGAGTTCAACACAAAAAACTAATATAAAACAAAGTAACATTCCAATTAAGTATTTTAATCAAGTCTCCTATATGTTCTTATAAAAAAAAAGATCCATGGGAGGGTAGAGCAATATAATCATATTCACATAATGAAAAAGTAGAAATAAAAATATATTTGCTTGGATAGGTATGTAACTATAGCATCCAGTATGTCTCCGGTAAAGATCCTTAACAGGACATTACACTATATAGCAGTGCGAGGATAAATAAGATACACACACTCATCAAACAAAGACTTGAAGCTTCTCCAACATAAGCGTTCTGCTTGGCGTATCATCACCAGTTGTTTTGTTTTTTGCAACATGAAAACTATGTCAGGTAGGCCAGCTAAATGAGCTAGGAACTATACTCCTATCCCATTATATACATTCCTCCAATTTGTGCTTAAGTGCAGCTCAGTTTCTCTTGTTATACCACTTAAAAGGCCTTTATTAGCTATTTTTTGTCGTTGAGGTAGCTCCAGAAGTGTTTTTTTAAGGCTCAGGTGAAAAGTGAAATTTTTCCTCAAGAGAATTCCTGCAGAAATTTTTGTCTGATCCTTAAGAAGTAACAAATTCAGTCCTCAATAGATTATTTTTGTCAGTTCAACAAAACAATTAGTATCAATTAACCCTTAGACATCATTTCATAAATGTTCTGTGTAGCACTGAACTGAATCATTTATGAATTATTATTTGCATTAGTGTCACTTATCGCTTCACATTTGCAAACAAATTGGCAAATCTCGTGTCTCATTGATATGGGAACCTTATAGGCAAATTCATGTTATAAAATGGGCATCTGAGAATCCAAAAACCAGACTGTGAAGAGAAACATTACAAAGAAAAAATGAAGATCTTTTTGTTCCAAGCAGTCTTTGTCTTTGTTGGAGTGGCTTCCAATAGCTACAAGTTTCTTTTTAGTCTTAGTTCCATTAACCTTTTTCTCTAGATAACGTTGGCATCAATGTATTTTTGTTTTCACGTCTGGCTGCAGAAATATGCTGAAGAGAATGTAGAGAGATTATACTTTGTAGCAGGTCTGTTTTGGGTCTTATCCAGCGTGTGGGTGTCTACATAGTCTTCTGTCTATTGCAGCTTGGAAATCTCAAATAAAGAAAAGTTCATGGTTAAAGCACGAAATGCCTGGAATGGTTCGTTGGTTGGTTGCTGGTTCAGTAACTATTACAATGGAACAAATTTTTTTCTGCTTTCAAATACTGCTACTATGAAAATAGGAACACAACTCAAAAGTAAAACAATGTTAATGAAGGTATAGATATATCCAGCAGCAAGTGCCATCTAATGTGGGTGAACATTTCAATTTCATCCTTGTATATTTTTTCTTTTTTCATTGCATATTTGTTCTTTCTTTGTTACTTTTGGAGATGTGAAAAATACAGATAGTAATGAAAATGTGTTTGGTAACCCATGATTTGATAAATTATTCAAAGCAGCTAAAAAGTTTCTTGTATTTGGAAATGTATTTGAATATAGGACTGCGAAATCCATTAACTGCTCGATATTTGTCTCCATGTGTCTATCGTCAAATGCTACAATCTTAGTTATAGGAAAAAGCTAATTAAAGCAACTGGTGATTGATTTGGTTCTACAGAAGCAGGACCTGGTGTCTCTTTAACGAGTTTTATCTATGCCTTACATAGATCTGAAGATTTTATAGGGTACATCTATTAATAGTAATTAACACTCTAACACACCCAAAAGCCTGTGAATTAGTAAATGACGTTCTGTATTACCAGAATACCTTGCGTCTGAAAACCTGACACTGGTTGTAATTTGCATAGCATCATTTCTCTATGCATTTATACAAATAACTTGGTTTCCCAGAGCAGTGGAAAATAAAAACAGACTTGGTCAGTTATAAAAGGATTACTTTAAAATGATGAGGAACACAGAACCAACATACAGAGAACAAAACACAGTAATCTCTGCCATTCACAACTGAAAGAGAAGAATGGGAGAAAGCAAGGAAAAATTGACATTGTTTTTCCAAGGAGCCTTTGCTATTGTGGGATTAGCTAGCAATATCTACATCGTTGCTATACTTATAAAAGATTTGGGCAAGAAGAGAAGTGTCCCTCCAAGGGAAAAACTTGTTGTGAGTCTCAGTTTTATTAACATTTGCCTTCAGATCTTTATGACAGCCAATAATTTCTGCTCTTTTATTTGGCCATATCTCTACCTTTTAGACTATGTCGCGAAATCATTCCTTTTCGTTGGGTTGTTTTTGATGTCCTCCAGCTTATGGATTTCCACGTGGTTCTGTGTCTATTGCAGCCTAAAGATTACAAATACTCAACAAAATATTGTAAAGTGGCTTCAGCAAAACATGTCCAAAATGGTTCCTTGGCTGATAACAGGATCTTTTTTTTTAGCGCTGATACAAAGTATCCCTGCTGCATATGATACTAACTTTAGTATTCAAGCAACACCCAGCGGTAAAGGCAATAGGACCACATTTTTGGTGGCGCTTGATAGTAACTGTAGTTTTTGTGCCATGTGGATATACCTTGGCATTTCTTTTATAGCGTTCATAGTTTTCTTCACTACAACTGTCATAACCCTCTGTACCCTTTGGGGACACATGAAAAACATGGAGAGTATTTTTGGGAACCCACAACTTGATAAATTATTTCAAGCGGCAAAAACAGTTACATTACTTCTTATCCTGTGCATTGTCTTCTATGTATCTCAAAGTCTCTTACTTATAAATATTACCAACAGTATGGGCACTCACATGCTGTGTATAGTTTTGATCACAGTGTTTCCATCGCTTAATGCGGCAGTTTTGGTTATGGGGAATCAAAAATTAAAGCAGACTCTGAAAAACACATTCCAACGTCTTTTTAGAAAAGATGGTACTTAAGGTTTTATGATATCTCAAGCCTGCTGGTTCACTGTTATAATTAATGAAAGTGACTGTACTCAGTAACGCCGTATTCCAGGAATCTTTGATATTAAATCTAATGTTAAAACAAATCTTAAAATCACACTTTGAAATGATAATAATAACAATAAAATAATGTGTAGGTTATATGCACTTCAGAAGAAACTGATAAGACTTGCCTACAAGAATAATAAAATGAATCCTAAAGCTAGAATGGTGATATAATGGATCAATCACAGATCCAACGGGGTCTGTTAACGAAACTGACATGACCTGAGTTTACATGTAAAGTTTAAATTGATTGATAAAATAATATATGATTATATTATCTCCATGGATGTTCACTTGCACAATAATGGTCATTGCAGATTTTGAGCTAAATTTTGAGTAAACTGTTACATAGCGGTAATGTTATATAGTAATTGTTTGTTATACTCCCCCTTTCTATGTATTCAAAAAAAGAAAATGTCAATATTAAATTACATGCTTTGATACCAAACAACCCTAAAATTGAAATTTGCTTTTAAGAATATGCCTAATAACAATATTGGAAATGACCTCCACCATGGTAAATGTAACAAAGGCTGAAAACATTGGCGCTGCGAAACTTTGAGGTTCTTTTTGGGAAAAAAGAGCTTTAAGAAGTTTGCCAATTACTTCAACGTTACTTCCAATTTACTAAATAACATCAAAATGAAGCTCTTCTAAGAAACAAAGAGCAGTACTCCTATCAAAACCAATACACACAAAGAATCAAACAAAAGGAGCAAACTATATGAAAAACAAAACTAGAATAAAGAACTGACGCACCAAGTCCAAAACAAAAGTTTCTTCTAAAGCAATCCCAAAGCAACAGAATAACCTTTTCAAACTGAAAGAGACATGAACTGGATTCAAATGTATTTACTCCTCAGTCATCAACTTTTTAAACAAGGAGCAATAAAGGTGAACAAAAGATCAGTACTTGACATTTAAAGGCATTTTGTTTATGGATTGCACCATGCTATGGCTGCCCTCTGTGTCTCCTGTTTAACCATAGACGTGTCTATGTAGTAACGCTCTGCCTGAAACAACATATGAAAAATGCGTGTTCTCAACATAACTGCAATATTTGTACTTATATATGCTACTACCTGTACCACATTATACATCCCTTCCTACTTAGTCTCATGTCACTTGACATGTACAGCTTTGCTTTAACGCCGCAGTGTCCAACATAAATCTTATGTGGGCATCCACCTATCATCCACAGACCACAATCACTATCAAATATCTTATCAACTTATCTTATTATCTTATCAAACAAATA